>NW_006299245.1:58969-61608 GCF_000327345.1 Myotis davidii | reverse complement strand
AAACAAACCATTATCCTACCTAATAATAGACAAACATGGTAATTGACCGTACCTTTGCTACGCCTCCCATTGGCTAATCAGCACAATATGCAAATTAACCACCAACAAACATGGCAGCTAATTTACATACTGCAGGCAGGGTGAGACAGTGCCATCCCGCCTGCCCCATTGCCATCTGGGCCTGCTATTTGTGACCAGGGGCAGCGGGCATCCGTGTGCGAACCGCCCGGGGCGTCCCGTGTGTGACCCGACCCAGGGCAGCGCCCCAAGCCCCAATTGGCCCTGCTGTGTGCACAACCTGGGGCGGCACCCCAACCCCCAGATTGGCCCTGCCATGTGTGTGACCAGGGGAGGCGGGGCAGGCACCAAGGGATTTGGCCTGCCATCTGCCACCTGGGAAGCGGGCCTAAGCCAGCAGGTGGTTATCTCCCGAGGGGTCCCAGACTGTGAGAGGGCACCAGTGGGGCTGAGGGAAACCTCCCCACCTCCCCTCCCCCGCCAGTGCACAGATTTTTGTGCACCGGGCCTCTAGTTCTATATAATAAAAATCTAATATGCAAATCAACCGATCAGCAGAACGACCAGTAGAACAACCAGTGGAATGACTGGTCACTATGACATGCACTGACCACCAGGGGGTAGATGCTTAATGCAGGTTCTACCCCAGCCATCAGGCCCCAAGCCAGCCAAGGCAGGTGCCAGCAGGCCTCCCCCGCTCCCTGATTGTCCTGCCAGTCACCCCACAGATTGGCCCTGATCGCCAGCCAGGCCTAGGGTCCATACCCATGCACTAATTTCATGCATCAGGCCTCTAATTTAATATAAATATTTATAGGAATTCTTATCAAAATATTTTATTTACCATTAAAAGGTTGTTGGTTGTGTGTGTGTGGTATTTATATGTGTGTTTGTTCTGTTTCCTGCAGTCTCATCTGTTGTTGCAAGTGCTGTGTTTTGGTAATGGATAAAGACAATGTGCAGAAACTCACTGGGAGAGGGAAGCCAATTTCTAGAACCATTTTGTGATAACTTTAATCTCTCCTAATATCTTTTCCCTTACAATGTTCTTTATGATTGATAAATAAGTTTCTCAATGTTTCTCAGATTGATTGTTTTCATCACAGGCAAGAAATTTATCTTACCTAAATTCATTGAGTGCTAGCACCAACACTTTTTAAAAAATATTTATTGTTGAAAATATTACCTATGCCTCCTTTTTCCCCCATTGACCTCCTCTAGCCCACTCCTGTTCCCCACCCCAGACCCTCACTACCCTATTGTCTGTGACCATGGGTTACACATATATGCATACAAGTTCACTGGTTGATCTCTTCCCACTCACACACCCTCCCATGCCTTTCCTCTGAGGTTTGACAGTCTGTCCCATGCTTCTATCACCAACACAGTTTTTGCTGTGTTTTCCTCTCTCTCTCTCTTTTTGTGAAATATTTTAGGGGAATAAAGGTGACTAAGGACTACTTGCCAAATGTTGACCTCTGAAAAGTAGAGATGCAGTTAAAGTTGAGTTTCTGGCTACACAGGAGTGAAGACCTTTTTAAAATATATGTCTATATATTGGCTTCAGAGTGGAAGGAGGAGGGAGAGAAAGATAGAAACATCAATGATGAGAGAGAACCACTGGCCAGATGAAGACCTTTTGTATAAATGGAAGGTCAGCACCTAAGTTACTGCACCTATAGAGTACGAAATAATCAATACACACTGTTAATACCGATTATTATTAACAATTTACTCTTTTACTGGTGTTTTTAGTGGAAAAAAACAACAACAACTTCTGAACTTTTGTCCTGTGTGAAAATATGAGAAATGAGATTAGCAATGGCTTCTCACTGGCAAAATATTTCTTCTTAATATTCTACAACAGTATTCCCTGGGACATTTCCTCTTAAAATATTCAGCTACTGTGAACAAAGACAGTTGAGGAGCTGAGGAGATCAGGGAGCTGTAGTTAGTGAGGAAGGGAGTGGGTGGTAATTTGATTAGGCAGTCAGGACAGTCAGTTCTGAAACAGAAGTTATTTCACAAAAGAATCACTTTAATGGAACACAAGTAAAAAGAGGAAAACAATTATAGGTTCTGTGGTTAATATTAATGGGAGTTTTATTATTTTGAAGTCAAGATTAACTAGCTTTATATAATATACAACAATATCTTTTTAAAAACTAAATTATTTTAGGATACTTTATGCATGTATAGGCTTAGACACTGACTTAGGTGCTAGATGAGGTACACTGCATTTTCTTCTTAAGGAAAGGGAAATACTTTGTTTCTTGAGTTAGAGTTTCTGTATCATTCAGACCAGAGATCTTATTGTAAATTCTCAGTATAGGATAATATAGGTTTGCACGTATGTGGAATATTAGAGATTTATTTTTGTCTGCAGGTAAAGAGTTGACTGGACTCATTCAGTAATTCTAGAAATATACATTCAGCTTTTTCTTTATCTGGGTTTTAGGCACACACAGAATTGATGAAAATGTGGTCTTTGATTCAAGGAGTATATATCCTAAGAAAAAAAGTTATAGGATACACACCTACACTTTTTGTTAAATAAAAAAAATATTCAAAGTCATTAGAGATTACAAAGTGATATGGAATCAAAAGGAGTAAAAGTACAT
>NW_006299245.1:57694-58866 GCF_000327345.1 Myotis davidii | reverse complement strand
TTCAAAATGCCATGGCTATTTAACTTTAAAGCGTGCCTTTAACATTTATGTAAAACATTTTTTGTATTTGTTCAATAGACAGTTATCTGGCCACTAGGTAAAGCTAGCAACAAGACTACAGGTCCGCAATGTGTTAACTTATGCTATATTGTTTAATTTCCCCACTAGCCCAGAGGCAAGCTATTTACATACAGGAGTCTCTAAAATAGAATTTGAGTACTTCTTATTCCAAAGCTCTTTCCTCTGCGTGACCTCTTTGTGGTCATGAATAACTTTGAGATGCCCATCTGAGCTATGGTCTTCTTTGCAGAACAAGGCACATGCACACATATACCCCCCAATTTTCTTACACTTTTAAGGTATTCACTAATTCTCATTTTCATTTCCTGTTAGGAACTCTTGCACTATCCAAATGCATCCAGCCAAGGGATGCATTTTCTTCTAATTCCAGTAATATTCCAACATGACAGCCTATCAAAGAATGTTAAGAAAGTAAGTTATTGAATAAGGTCATTATGTTTTCTTATTTTACAAATATGAAGAGAGTATATAAAATAAATAATTAACTAAAACAATATAATAATTTCACCCAAATTTGGAAAAGTTCATCTTATAAAATAAAAATAACAAATCAGTCTAAATCCACTACCAAACAAAAAACATATCTGTCCCTTTAAACTTTAGTTTTATTAGTTTTTGTTCTATTTGTCTTAATATTTAATCGACTAAAGGCCCAGTGCACGAAATTCATGCACTGGGGGAGGTGGGGCAGGGGCCCTCAGTCCGGCCTGAGCCCTCCCGCAGTCTGGGACCCCTCACTCCTTACTGCCCGCCTGCTTGCTGCTCCTTACCACTCGGCTCGCTGCTCCGTAATGCTCCTGCCACCGCCACTGTGATCGCCAGCTGTGAGCCAGGCTTCTGGCTGAGCAGCACTCTCTCTGTGAGAGCGCACTGACCACCAGGGGGAACCTCCTGTGTAGTAATTATACTTTTAATTAAAGGCTTATTATAGCTAGGAAATTTCTAGGTGATAAAAACAGTATACATATATGTATAAACACATACATATATGCATGCATATATAATATTCTTTACTATTAGATTCATCAATGATTCTTTAAGAACGTAGTTGGCATAATAACATTTAAATTGAGAAAGAAAGAAATAATTTG
>NW_006299245.1:35139-38161 GCF_000327345.1 Myotis davidii | reverse complement strand
CCGCCTGCTTGCTGCTCCTTCCCACTCGGCTCGCTGCTCCGTAATGCTCCTGCCACCGCCACTGTGATCGCCAGCTGTGAGCCAGGCTTCTGGCTGAGCAGCACTCTCTCTGTGAGAGCGCACTGACCACCAGGGGGAACCTCCTGTGTAGAGCATCAGCCCCCTGGTGGTCAGTGTGCATCATAGCGACTGGTTGTTCTGGTCATTCCACCATAACAGTCACTTAGACTTGTATTATATAGATTGTTCTCTCATTTTAAAGAAACCAAATTTTATACTTACTTTATCAACATCTTCTAATTCAAGTATCAACATTTTCATCAATTAAGAATTCTTACATTTCAGTTGCTTAGAGGACAAGGACTTAGGGATATAAAAAATGTACATAAATCTAAGCCCCAAATATGTACTGACTAACCTTGTAAACCAGAATATACAACAACTTTGCTAAGCCCCCAAAACTCTGATTCTTATCCTGTAAAATGGGAATAATAATAATTATACTTTTAATTAAAGGCTTATTATAGCTAGGAAATTTCTAGGTGATAAAAACAGTATACATATATGTATAAACACATACATATATGCATGCATATATAATATTCTTTACTATTAGATTCATCAATGATTCTTTAAGAACGTAGTTGGCATAATAACATTTAAATTGAGAAAGAAAGAAATAATTTTCAAAAGAAAAGGGTTAAAATAAGAACAAGCTCCAGTATAGTTAAAGAGAAAGACACATAAATGATAAAAAATATAGGTTATATAGTAAAGGCACATATAAAATGCTAGGAGAACACAGGTGCAGAAACAATGAACGATGCCTGCAGTGGTGCAATGAGAGGTCATGTCCGAGTGGAACCTTCTAGGCAGGGTGTTCTAGGTTGATCAAGCTTATTATTGAAGTGATTCTCAGTGTAAAAACAGCAGGTTCCCATTCTCACACAACACATTGGCCCATCAAACATTGCTCATGCTTCAGAATAAAAACATGATATAAGCAGAAGATAAATGCTTTGTCTTGGTTTAAATGCTATGTACTGGTCCACATGTACGGTTGTAAAAGTACAGTATATGTACAGTTACATGGAGAATATATTACACTTGTTTGAAATTTATGTAACAGAAAAAGACAGATGATGTAAATGTAATGCTTATAAAACAACCAAAAAATGTGAATTCAACTTTTCTCAGTAGTTTGAAATTCTATTGCTTCTAATACAAGGGAACAATCAATAGTTTTTTTGTTTTTGTTTTTTTCTATAACCTACACCTGGGTCAGGATTTTTTTTATTATTATTATTCTTTTTTATTTTTTATTGTTAATCCTCACCTGAGGATTTTCCCCCCATTGATTTCTAGAAAGAGTGGGAGGAAGAGGCAGAGAGAGAGAGAAACATGGTTGCCTCCTGCACGCACCCAGACTAGGGCTGGGGGTCGATTCCGCAAGGAGGCACTTGCCCTTGATCTGATAGGAACCCAGGACCCCTCAGTTCAACGGCCAAGGCTCCATCCACTAAGCCGAATGGACTTGGGCTATTTTTTATTTTTTAAATCTTTATTGTTGGAAAGTACTATATATGTCTGGGGCTGGAGGGGGTCAATGGGGGAAAAGGAGGGGTATAAGTTCAACAATAAAGATTAAAAACAAAACTAATGGGAAAAAAAGAAAGTACTACAAACCTCCCCTTCCCCCTCATTGATCCCTTCTAGCCTGCGCCCCCTTTTTGTCTCTTTATTTATCGTGTTGTTCTCAGCACTCAAAACTAAGGATTGCAGACTACAGATGGCACAGGTTAGGTACTCAGGATATATTAAGTGATGTGTACTGAATCTCAGAGTTTGACAATCAATATTTCTTGACAATCAACCCATATTAATTAATTTCCTTTCCTTGGTTACAAATATAATTTTTCAAACATTTTTTTATTTTTTATTATCTTTGGGATATACATGTCATGATCACATTACTTTAGTCATCAAGAAAATGTATATACTCTCTACCAGAAATATAAAAATAAATGCCTGGGGCAAAGGACCTAAATAGACACTTCTCGAAAGAGGACATACAGAAAGCCAAGCGACATATGAAAACATGCTCAAAGTCACTAATCATCTGAGAGATGCAAATCAAAATAACCATGCGGTACCCTCTCACACCTGTCAGAATGGCTATCCTCCTAAAATCCCTGCTTTTTTCTTTCATTTGTTCCTTCTGCCATCCTTAGATTTATTCGTTTTTAATCTCAGTTTTTTAGTTAATTGACCTTTTTTTCATTTTTATTTAATAGCAAAACCTTTTAAGTGAGAAAGATAAATATCACACGATCTCACTCATTTGTGGAATATAATGAACAACATAAACTGATGACGAATAGACCCAGAGACATAGAAGCATCAAACAGACTGTCCAAACTCAGAGGGAAGGCAGGGGAGCTGGACAGTTAAGAAATCAACCAAAGGGCGTGTATGCATGCATATAAGCATAACCCATGGACACAGACAGTAGGTGGGTGAGGGCATGTGCTGGGGGGTGGGAATGGCCAGAGAGAGGTCAATGGGGAAAAAAGGAGACATATGTAATACTTTAAACAATAAAGAATTTAAATGAAAAAAATAAAGTAAATACTTGTATTCTCACATCTGGACATTTTTATGGGGCAGAAAGCATCTGAGTCTGCATAAACTAACATCTCTACTGCAATCTTTTCCTGAATTGATCAAAATGTTTCTGTCAGTTTCTGCAGATAGGTATGGAATGGACCAGTGTAAATGCTGTCATGGACAGGGCCAGCCAGGCTGAGCATTACCCACTCCAGGAGGATACATTTGTTTGGATACAACATAAATGGTGTCTACTGGCATTACATAGAGCTAATGCTCTGGCACAGGCACAGTCAAGAGGACCAAATACATTATATATTATTAGTCAGTTTAAAAATTCTTATGACGTATAGTAATTAACTCTGAACCATACAAGAACCATCATTTTTAAATATGTATTCTGATTAAGGACAGG
>NW_006299245.1:13703-35044 GCF_000327345.1 Myotis davidii | reverse complement strand
GTTGTTAAGCATTCAATAATATTTTACTTTTATATTCTCCCTTTTTAACAGATGAGAAATTCAAGGCCGAAAGGAAAGGTATGTCCAAAATCATACACCTGGTTAAAGGATAGAACTGGGATTTCAATGAAGGATATACTGCACATCCTTTTTTTTCTCTAAGAAATAAATGCTGGGATGCCTAATGGTGGTAGAGTGAGGTATATAAAAGCAATCCAAGCAAGTTCTATATATTTCTATGGGAGCCCAAGCTGTCCAGGATTAATAAATAAATCAGCAGATATAACACCATTAGTCCCATACTAAGCTCATAAACAACTGATTATCCAGCACAGAAAGCCAATACACCTTTACTAGTTAGAACTAAGGATTAGATGGCGAACTTCCCTTATCCCTGAGTAGTGGGCTGAAACAGTTAGTCAGGGACTAGGGTTCAGCTAGTTCTGAGGGGCATCAAATCTCTTCCATATTAGACTTTTATTCTTTACTCAGTTGGGAAGTGACATCATCACTATGATAATTAACAAGTGATCTAACCACCAGATATCTAAAGCCAACTGAATGTTTTTTCACCCCAATATGTAATTTCTATCTATGTGACAGGAAGTAGCATTTCGCATCCCAGAGTTTTCAAACAACACTGACTTTTATCACATTGCATAAAATCCTTCTAGCCTAGGATGTTTCAGCTAGGCAGGCTTGGCCATCACCTACTGATAGGGTCTTCTATGACCTTTGTCAACTCAGTCAATGGGCCCTGTTCTGGAGAATGACTACTTGATCATGAATTTTATATAAATATAATGCAGAGTAAAGACTCTGCTGCCCTGCAATGGACATGAAAAAAAAAATCCTTATTTTAATCTTTAGTATTTTAATCTTTAGATAATTCTGTTGTTACCACAGAAGTATCGACCCTCTTCTACTTTATATACCCCCCATCAATACTTGATCATTTCTCTTGAAGGAGTGACTAGCCCTTATTCACACATCAGAACCTCTAAGAGAATTTAGTCAATAGGATCATTTATTATAAAGAATTAATTGAAAGCAATGAACTAATCCTTGTTACTGTGGTCATATAACAGAAAAAAAGAACTAATTTTGTCTTAAAAATTCTCTTTGTTAACTAGATGTTAGTCAAGTCCGTTAGATAAAATTATCACCCTGAAGTTTAATCTCTGACTGCAATAATGTGAGCTCTTCCTTTTAGAATGTTTTCATATGGAGAGCCAAGTGTGAAGAACATAATTGGTGAAACCACTTGTAATTATCCTCCTCTCTGGAAGAAGCACGTACGTTTAATTTTTGTTTTTTTTCTGACACAGACAACGGAAAAGCACAGCTCCCTGGTCCAATGAGAAAAATCAAATGCCAGAAAAATGTTCTTTGGTTCAAAGCCCAAATTTTCCCACTTCACTTCTCATTTTGTTCTTGAAGTGCTGGTACTGAGGAGTGATTTTACAGTGTAAACAGCTCAGTGTTCCCTTCACTTCTGGTAATGCTATTGGCCTTTTATTATGATTTATGAAAACTGTTTACTGCCACAGAACATGTCTGATAGATCACATCTAAGTTAAAAGGAGGTGACTCGGTGCCATGGTATCAATGATGCTAAGTTCTTAAACCCTTACATAAGCACAATCATGCAGGGAGGACAGCAACCAGTAATCCTGAAAGGGAGAGAGGGAAGGAGGGGAGGAAGAGAGGAAAAGACAGGAAAGGAAAGAGAATAGCCAGAGCAATAAGCCTCCTAGTAGCGTGGAAGGGAATTGGCATGTTTTGTTTTATCGCCTTTCCTGTTAAATATATTACAAAGAACTTCAGAATATGCTTTCTGAGAATGATTTGGAATTAGAGAAGTCTTTATTTATTTTTATGTATTTATTTATTTACTTTATTTTTTTTTTATTTGAGAGAGGAAGGAAGAAGGAAAGAGAGATAAAAATCATCAATGATGAGAGAGAATCATTGATCAGCTGCCTCCTGCATGGCCACTACTGGGGATGGAGCCTGCAACCTGGGCCTGGGCCCTGACCGGCAATCAATCCTGGTACCTTTCAGTCTGCAGGTCAATGCTGTATCCACTGAGTCAAACCGGCTAGGGTGAGAAGTCTTTTATTAAATAATAAAATATGGACAGACATCCCAGCTCAAAGGTTCTTATAATATGTCCATTAATAAAATAGCAAATTGAACCAGATTAAGAAAATAAAACAGGAAGAAGATACTTTCTCTCATTGTGGAGGCTATGTTTAAAACGAGGGTCTCTGCCATCAGTAACTGCTGTGTTCTATGATTAGGTGGCAGACCAGTCTTCAGGAAAATGATGGTAGATGTCTTACTGCACTGGACGCCTAGTGTCTGTGGATATGCTTTGTTTTCACATCTGTATCAACACAAGATCTTTATTTGCAAGGTCTGTCATTCAGACTTGCCAGTGAGAAATGATTTCCTCTTCTAGAAACAGTCTGTACGCATCTCCCTCAGACAGAAGTCATTGGCAGGGGAGGGAGTCCTAACATCAAGAATACACAAACATCTTGCCCTAGAAAAAGATATTTTTAGTGATTATCATCAGAGAATGAGGGGAAATGGGAGGAAGAAAACACCTCAGCCCCTGTCTTTTCTCTTCCCATAGAAATAAAATATACATGAGTGGAAGATACAGAAGTGGTCAGGTAGAATAATACCATTTCCCTGCTGAGCGACTAGCCTGCAAATGCTCTTCAAAAGCATTTAGAGTGAAGGAAATTTCTTGGTCATAGAGGTAATTTGTTGAAATTACAATGATTGGAAATAAAATATACACAGGGATAAAAAGCTAGGCTATCAGAAACCAGACAAAAGACAAAAAGCAAGAACTTTGAATGATGCCGATGAGACACTATGTAGGGGCAGCCACAGAAATGGAAAAGTCCCAGTTTTGGTAAGCATGGAGTCAGCAATGAAAAGAGTAAAATAAGAAAGTAGCCTCAACCATCAGAAGACAGTATACTGAGCCAAAAGGGCAGTATTTGGATGATCAACTATAAAATGTTAGAAATAAGGATGTTTTCCTAAGACAAACTACTGTGTAGCCAAGAAAGTATTTTAATATGGCAATATTATTTTCAATAATATCTGCATTGATAAGTACGTGTAGCTTATTTGATAAGCATGCCCCATCTCAGCGTAAGTATCAACCTTAGGAAAGATACAGCCCATGTGGAACCATCTGTCCAAATGCATTTTCTTCTGTGCTATCTTTAGGGCATTATGACGTGCTGGGCTTAATCCCCAGCTGTGAAGATGGCATCTAGAAGAAGTTGGCAGATGAAACCTGGAACTGGCAGTTTTCACCTTTGAACAGGTTTGATTGTCCTGGCCTTTAAATGTCAGGTAAAGGTCAAGGCACTGCTCTTAAAGCTATAGCAGCACCAGGATCCTCCCTGCTGAAGAAGAAAAAGCAAATATCTCATTTCTTTCAAAGTCTAGAAAATTTACACCCTTAAGTTGCACAGCATGGGCAAACATTTATCTCTTCTGTCCTTCAACTAAGAGAGAACTATTACACGTAGTGACTTGCCTAAAGGTGGTTTTTAATCTTCAAATGATGTTCCTGAAGCATATCCTTAAAAGCAGGAGAGTTGAAGCTAAGATAAGTGGCCCTGGAGATGCAGAGCGGATGCTGAGTCACCGTACATGTGAAAGATTATATTCCTAAGGAAAGTGATATCTTCACCCCTGCTATCTAGACTATAGGTTCCCTCTTATGAAAACTATTTAAAAGGGAAAATATATTTATTGAAAGGACAAATATAGCTCATTAATATTTCCACTGAGCATTTATAGCCATTTCTTTAAATGTCCATGGAAAGAGGACAGGGGATGGAAATTATTTTTCTAGAATAGCACAGCCAAAAGAAATATGATGAGAGCCACACAGGCAATTTAAATTTTTCTAATAGCCACGTTGAAGAAAAGGCAAAAAGAAATGAGAATGAAATTTTATTTTTTAAATATATTTTTATCGATTTCAGAAAGGAAGAGAGAGATAGAAACATCAATGATGAGAGAGAATCATTGATCGGCTGCCTCCTGGGAACCTGGGCATGTGCCCTTGATTGGAATCAAACCCTCCAGTCCATAGGCTGACACTCTATCCACTGAGCCAAACCAGTTAGGGCCGAAAGAAAGAAATTTTAATGATATTTAAGTTAATTTCATTTCAATAAGTAATCAATACTAACAGAAATTTACAGTGTCTTTGTTTTGAAATTTAAGTTTAAATGAATTAAAATTAAGTAAAATTTAAAAGTTAGTCTCTCCGTTGCAATAGCTACATGTCAAGAGCTCAATAACCACGTGAGGCTAGCGGTTCCCATACAGGAGCAGTTCAATGCATACTCATGTGAAGTTAAGGAAAGGGAGATTCATATCAGGTTAATGAACTTCTCATGACTATCTAGCTAGAGAGGAATGCAGCTGCAACCAGAACGTTTTTCCTTAGGCTCAGGATATTCCTTCTATGTAAAGTTTTTGTCGAACTTAAATGAGCTAAGTTTAAATTTTACATACCAAAGTAGACAACTTTGAGGACTGTCTCTAGTTCTTCTTATGTAAAAACTCAGACCTATATGAAAATGAAATTTCTGATTATGCTCTAAAATTCAGAAGTTTCCAGTTGGGGCTCTTTATGGCAGCTCCATAGCCTGGCCAGGAGAAATGGGCATCATGGTTCACATTTCACCCTTTTCCCCAAGTCAAACAAATGTACAAATTGTCACAGATCATCTTCTTCCCACAGTGTTGTTTCTCATTTTAGCTGGCCATTTGGTTAGTGGTCTGTACCCAGGTTCCTGGGGCAGCATCAGCCATATTCCAGAAGTAAAGTGCATGACATGCCATATCCGATTCTTCTTTAGAGGGTGCTCTCAGACAACTGGCCACAGGCAGAGTCACTTCAATTAACTCAACTGTACAGATGATGGATCTCCTTCATCGTGGGATCTCTCATCCATCATAAGGCACACCCTGCACTCTGTAGAAATACTGCATCATGGCAGGGCCCAGGGCCCTAAGAGCAAAGAATCACAAAGGGTGGCAGACAAAGAACGAGTGTTGTCAGCCCAGGATGAAGCCATATCAAACTAACAAAGTGCAGACTCCGCTTCAGGTGAATGTTCTCCTGCGGAAAAGCCTCCTGTTTGACGCCCACTCTTGCCTGCTGCAAACATGCTCTGTTGCTGTGTGAAAAGAAGACTCATCCTTTGCCTGCTCAGACCTTGTATCTTTTTCATTGAATTATCCTCTAATGCCCTGCCCTGAACTGGGAACTGTCCCAGCGACCTGTCAAATCCTTTTATTTTTGTTATGAAGCAGGTTTCACCTGAAGGAGATGCCCATTTGTTGTCTAACCTAATTAAGGGAAGTTGGATCTTTTAGAGCAGGAAAAGCATATGAGTTGCTAAATAGCAAAGGACATTGCTGTTTTGCTTTGTTTTTGTACTGCACTAACACAATACCCTGTTCTTTCCATCTAAATAAACAAACACAACAGAACACTTCTAACCCCTGTGTACCTTGTGCCCATTATTGGATCATTATGATTCCCATTTAACAGGTGGAGAAATTGAGATAGTGATAGGTAATGGGAGCTACCTAGTGCTAGGAAAATAAAAGCCAGAACTAAAAGTCATTAACTTTGTCAATTTCCACAGCACAGCAGAGACACTATGGTTTTGAAAAAGAACAGATGGTAAGTGAAGGCAAGAACTAAGATAGAGGCCTTCCTTTAGTAACTTGGAAGGCTGTTGGGTGCTATTCTGCATGCTAAATAGGAAAGAAATTCCAGATATTGAAAGCAAGCCATACAGCCTTATTTGAGCCTATAAAAAATAGCTGTCTTTGGAAAGGGTGACCAAAAAGGGTGCTCTGTGACTCAATTTCCACATGTGTGTGTGTGGTGGGGGGTACTCCCCTATACCAACACGCAATTCTTAGGATACCAGCAGGGTATCCAAGAACCCAACCGCATTCTGACACTATATACCCAGAGATAACATCAGATTCTGCAGGTTCAGGGTTTGGGTCCTTACAAGACTGTCTCGCCACACACTTCAGATGCTAGCTGTAAGCACAGGTTACCTGTGCTTCTGACAGACTGGCTACACATTGGAGGTTCCCACAACCTACTCCTTGAGTTCGATTGATTGGTAGAATGGCTCACAGAACTCAGAGAAACACTTTGCTGACTAGAACACCAGTTTATTATAAAAGGATATGACTCAGGGACCGCCAGATGGAAAAGACGCCTAGGTCAAGGTATGGGGGGAAAGGCTCGAAGCGTCAATGCCCTCTCCAGGTGAGCCACTCTCTCTAAATCTCCACTTGTTCACCAAAGTTGTCCTTTTGGTTGTCATCGAGACTTCCTTACATAGTGAGATTGATTAAATCATCAGCTATTGGCAACTGGCTCAACCTCTGGTTCGTCTTCCACCCAAGGTCTGAGGGTAGGACTGAAAGTGCCAACCTTCTTAGCACGTGGTTGACTCCATTGGCAGCTAGAGTCCATCCTTAGGTGCTTTCGTAAGTATCACTAACATCACAAAAGACACTTGTTTTCACTCTCAACACTTAAATGCCAAGGGTTCCCAGAGCTATGAGCCAGGAACTGTGGAAAAAGACCAACTATATATGAGAAATACATTTTGGTCATCTGAAAGATCAGATATATATTTCTTAAATATCACAACATCACAGTGGCCTATAGTTACAATATCCTCAGTGTTCTATTTTCAGGGGGTTTGATTAAAACGGGTTTTGCACAATAATAGATACAGAAGCAGAGTTGCCTCAAACAGATTGTCTAACTGCAGCGGGAAGGCCGGGGAGGGTTGGGGGCCAGGAGGGAGGGGGGTAAGAGATCAACCGAAGGACTTGTATGCATGCATATAAGCATAACCAATGGACATAAGACACTGGGGGATAGGGGAGGCTAGGGGACTGTCCAGGGCGGGGGTGGGGGGGAATGGACACATATGTAATACCCTTTGTAATACTTTAAGCAATAGAAAAAATTAAATTAAATTAAAAAAAATAAAACGGGTTTTGCTTTATTTTTAATAGCAGGTGGTCTGTTAAAAGTGGATTACCCCAATAGGCTGCAATAGCACTTATTAGGTGAAGTATCTCTGGATCCCTCTCTCTCCCTCTTTTTCTCTCTCACTTTCTCAAGCTCACTTGCTCACTCACTCTCTTCCATTTATTTCTACTAGTAAAGAGCATTCCAAATCTAATCCACAAATTAAGTCCACCCCTTTTATCCTGGGAAATAACTTTTACCCTATCAAGTTCGGTTTGTTTCTCTTCCTCCAGAAACCTGAGGAGGAAAAAATTATTCTGTAATACAATGTTGAGGACCAAGAAGTCTGGATACTTTGCTTTTATACTGTTATTTTCCATGTGCCTACAATATTTTGCTTCCTTGATTAATCAGAGAAAGTCTGCTCTAAGCTATGAGGTATGTTTTCCTTCTGCCATATTCTTATCATTCACTATATTTATCATTGATATTATAAGAGCTTTTAATTCCATACCTACAATTAAGATAAACTACATTATTCAACTTTTAATTACATACTCTAAAGCTGTACTAACATGGTAGCTACTAGCCTCTGTGCCTATTATCACTTGAAAGTCAGTGAATTTGAATTGAGCTGTGCTGTCAGTATAATTAGCATAACCAGTATAATGTAAATGATCTTATTAACAAATTTTAATATTGACTACATATCAAAATAATATTTGGGATATATTAGGCTAAACTATTTTAAATTAATTTCATCTTTTTTCACTGCTTTTAATATGCCTGTCAGAAAATTTAAAACTGCACATGTAGTCATTATATTTCTACTGGACAAAGGTTTACCTACTGTACAGCAAAAGTTGGCAAACTTTTCTTGTGAAGGCCCAGATAGCAATTTTAGATTTTGAGGCCACATCTCTGTCATTATAGCATGAACACAGGCATAGACAATGCACAAATGAGTGAGCATGGCTGTATTCTAATAAAACTTTATTTATAGGCACTGAAATTTTAATTTAATATAATTTTTATGTGTCATGAAATATCCTTCTTTTGGTTTCTTTAACAAGTTAAGAATGTAAAAAAGATTATTTCTTCATGGGTCACATAAAAATGAGCGGGGATGGTCAGTCAGATCTGGCCTCTGGGACATAGTGCACCAACTCCTGCTATAGAGTACAGGTTACAGAAAATACAATGCAGGGACAATCTTACTGTCCACCAAAGCCTATTGCCCATGTTAAAGAGGACCATGTTGTGTGATCAAATTAGAATAGAAAAGAAAATCTTAAATCAGGTTTTCAGGGATAAAAGTAGGGGCAGGGTTACTGGATTGATTTTGCAAGTACCACAAACCACAATAATATATTTTTTTTATCCATAGGAGTGAATGCCATCAGTTTTTATTAAATATTCTTATGCTAGTAATTTTTTTTCTTGCAAGATTGAAAAATACAGAGATGACGAAGCTGAGACAGAAGGTGAAAAAGAATTCACAGATGTCAGCTAATTCTCTTGCTAGGTTTCAGTTGCCCTGCCTGCTGGGCAGTTGGTGAATCAGTTGGCAAGTCTGCGCCTTGGCAAGGCTAAATAAGAGATAAAATTTGTTACTGACATTTTCCCATCTCTTCCATCTTTGCCCATTAGTTCCTGACCTCATACAGCTTATCATCTAGTGCAGCAAATAGGATTTAACCAAATAAATAGGTCGACAAATATATCATTTAAAAATGTGAAAATACTACAGAATAAAAACAAAAAACACCACACTAAAAACACTAGAAGAGTGTTTTCAAATGTAAACATACAGATAAGTAATCTGAGGATCCTGTTAAAAGGCAGGACATGGGGAACACCTACATTTTGTATTTCTTACAAGCTTCCAGGCGATGCTGGCACTCCTGGTCCTTGGACCACATTTCACTAAATGGCAAGGTTCACAATGGCAGGTATTTTTGTCTCTGGCTCAATGACGTGTTCAAAGTACTTTAGGACGTGAGGGCGATCTGGCTGTGACATCTGTCACCTCATTGATCGCCAGGGTTAATTCGGCTGATCTGGCTGGCTAAGCGGGTGTCCCCCTCCTTCCACACCGATCCACGTGCGTCCCTCCCGAAGCTGTGTGTTGGGTCAAAGAGGATGACCTTCCCCCCAGAGGAGAGGACCGGTCTTTGGTCAAGGATATACGAGTAGCTGCGTATATCCCCTGCTAGAACCTCCAAACAAGCTCTCAAAGCACCTTAGACAATGCTTAGCACGTAACAGACACGCATTAAATACATTTGAAATGAATTAAAGTTGATACAGGAGAAAATTCACATAGAGGAACACATTATTTAGGCTGAGGTATCTAAAAAAGGGTCTGTGGAGAAATATTTCACCTGAAACCGTGGCCAGAGCCATCTCACTTTCTGAATGCTACCACTCTATATCCTATTCCTTTTCAGCATTTATTCTCAACTATAAGAATGGGTTCTCATAGAAGACCTCAAATAAAGATGAAAATTATGGGTAATAACTAAATATGTTGCTTCTCCTATGACATGTTCATTCTTAACATTGGTGCCAGGAGAAAAAATACTTTCCAAGAAGTGACTCTCTCTAATGGTGGAGTTTAAGGACTATTGAAAACCCATAGGGAACGATTTGGTGTCAGAATCCTTTAGAACAAATAATGAGACAACTTACTACATGTCTCTGAAGAAAATTAGTGACACAATCATTAACAAGAATGAGTCACTTTAAAAAAAAGAGTTAAGGCTAGCATTCATGGGTAATAGCATTTCCCCTTAGAGAGGAACTGATAAAATAATGGACTCTTATAATTGCAAAGTATCTGACAGACCATCTACTTCAATTATTTTCCAAGGCAGGATATTTTTTTTTATTCCATATCCTGCCTTTAAATGGACAAACAATCTAAGCTTCCTCACAAAACAATCCATTCCATTATTAGTACCTGACAAATGATGCTAAGTAATTTCTTTAATGACTTCTCTCTTCCTAAAACTTTAATTTACTGGCTCTGGTTCATCTAGTCAACAGATATTTTGGTGCCAACAACAAGCTGGGATATAGAGGAGTAGTCGTTTATGGGCCCTTCTTATATCATACTGCCCTGTGGAACCCATCAGAATGAGTCTGATCCATCTTCCCTCTGACAGCACCTCATAATTTTGGAAGACAGTTATTCTTGAAGATGTAGAAAACTGACCATTCATCTTCATGAGAAGTTATTTCATTTGGTCACTCTTTCACACCTGCCATGTGCCAGCTGCTATCCTAAACACTGGGGATATTGCTCTGCACAAGACAGACGTGGTCTGTGTCCTCATGGAAATTAAAGTTTATTTGGAATTACATAGATTGAACAATTTAACACAGTATTGAGAATCATGACAAGGCAAGAAATGATGCTAAGAAATCTAGGTGGTCAGAGGGTAGAGTTCCTAAAAAACTGACACTGAAATTAAGTATAAAGCACTGAGGTTGCCCAATGTGGAGGAAAGAATATGCCAGGCTAGGGAACAGCAAGTGCAAAGACCCCATCTGAGAAAGAAAATGTTGCTTTGGAACACAGATGGCTAAGTATAGTGTGGGAAGGGAAAGTGCTATATGGTGGTGCTGGGAGGTAATCAGGAATCAGGTCGTGAAGGGCTTTGTAATTTAATTTGAAGCTTTTGTACTTTAGCTAAAAGACAAGAAGGAGAAATTGAAGGGTTTTGGCAAGATAGTGAGTGACATGTTCATATTTAAATTCTATAGTGGTCGCTGTGGCTTTGGTGTTCATAATGGAATGGAGATGAATAAAGCTGGAGGCAGGGGGATGTCAGTGTTTTCAAAATGTAACATGCATGTAATTCACCTGGGGATCTTGTCAAAATTCAGATCACAGGTAGGTTCAGGTGGGATCCGAGATTCCGTATTTCTAACAAACTCCAGTGATGTTGACACTAAAGAACTGAGGTCCTCACTTTGAGTAGCAAGTAAAAAGCTATGAGGTGAGAAATGACAGACTGGATGAGGTGAATAGCAGTACAGTTGGGAGAGAAGTAGATAGATTCAAGTGAGTTTTGCAAAGTCTACTCAGTAGGTCTTCAAACTGATTGGCTGTGAGGGGTGAGGAAAAAATACCTCCCAGGTTTTTGGCTTTGCAAATGGGAATTTGGGGTTTGGGGGGTTTTTAAACATCATTATATTTCAAAACAAAACTTTCAACAACTTTCAGCCTCACATAAGTATCATGAGTTTCCTTTGCTCAGTTGTCTCTGGTCCATGAAATCAGATGTATTTCTTCTAAAATGAGTTCAGTGGCCTAGAAAATGCATACATTTAGACATATTGCCTTGATATGGTATTTGGGTCATTTAAAGACACACATCCAGGGATTAGCTGTCTGTCTACATAGTAGCATGCACATTCAATATATACCATCTTGCTAGTGTGCAGAGCTCTACTTCTACAGTGTCCTGTGGCTTCAATGGTTTGCATACCAATGGGGTTTCTTTTGGCTTCAGCAGCAGAAATGGGTAACTAGAGATGAAAAGGCTCATTTCCTAAATGTTTACTACTGGTGTGGTAGGAACCGTGGAAATCACTTTCTGCTATGGGCCAACATGGCTTTTAACAGCTAAGATTCCTTTGACATTGCCGCAGCACATTCCCTAGCAGATTTCTGTTAAACAGAAGAGGTAATTTAAAGGTTTGATTATTATAGATTTCTTGAAGTTTAGCACACATAGCAATTGCAGCCAGCCTTGCTAGAATAGTCGGGGGAGGAGGGGAATTTGATATACTGAAACAACACAACCTCATTTTGAGAGACGGCTCTGTTCTCTCCTGTCTGAAATATCATATCCATTTTGTGTTTTATGAAAAAGGTGTTTATTTGTTGAACTTATCAGGCATAGGATTGATAAGCAGGTCCTAGGCTTGTCAGCTGCCTTAGAGAGCTGAAATATGGCTGGTTGCAAAGCTTAATAAAAGATTGCTGTTTATGCTATATATTCCATAGTTTCCCATCTACTTAAATTGAAGCTGACAGAAATTCAAAGTCAATGGCTTCCTTTATTAAGTGATTCTTTGTGATGTAATTACAAAGAATGAAATCTCTTGGCTGAAATAGGATTTTATCCCCTAGACATGACATTAAAAAGAGAGATTACCAATAAACTATCTGAGAACCTAAATGAGTAGCAGTAGAAGGAAGTAAAATCATTTCTTCAATTATCAAGAATGTTGTCAGAAAAATAACATCATTCAGTTGAAACAAGCTATTCAAACTGGTCTGTGGGAATTGAGTAAGCCTCCCATGGCATCGCTGAAGTCTGAGGAAAAGCTAGACATTTGTATCATAATAGAAGACATCTACCATGTCCAGTAACCAACACTGTTCTTCTGATAATTTCCCTGTTGACCAATAAGGATGTGTCCCTGTGGCAAAGATAATTCCATTTCTCTCACTCCTGGGTTCATGGGTAGATGGAATTTACTTTGCATTTAGATGGGTTCTATGACATGAGCTCTGGAAAGTGCATGGAAGTGATGAATACCACTTCTAGGCCTAGTGCCTAAAAGTCCTTTTCTTCACCCATTGGCTTCTCCATTGCAGAGAATCTGATGGAGAACTCTGACATCATAGAAGTCAAAGTCACAAAATAGACGGCAGCATCACAGTATAACTCATAGTTAATTGGACCAAGAGTAAGTAGCTCATGCTCCCTGGGCCAGGTTCTCTTCCCCTGCTGACCTCTGGAACTGAGGACACGTCGGTTTAGGTGCTTGGAGCAGACTCCTTTGCTCTTATGCAGGTGGAAGTAAATAAAACCAAGCAGAGTGCCCAGGGGAGAGACATGAGACCGCAGAGATATAATGTAAGAGGTGATAGAACAGTTTGGTTTCCTGAAGCTTGGTATTTCCTTGATCTCTTTTCTCATTAAACAAACCTTTTAACGAATAGCCTCCTGCTTCTGATTGGCGCTGGGAGTTGGGAATGTTCCTACAGGAGGCCTCATATCAAGGCCAGTTATTGCTCTCCTTCCAGAGACTTATAATTAAATTTGTTCTAGTGAAGACACAAGAGTTCAAATGATGTTATTTCTATTCAGTAATGTTGGCTGTTCTTCCATAGTTGCAACAGGGAGCAAGATCACTATCCCATCTGGACTGCCTGTTGCAGAACGCACTGTTTGTTCAAAACAGTGAGACCCATCAGCTAAATGAAGACCCTTCTGGTTTCAGTGGTGGGTGGAGAGAAAGAGAGGAAAGTGTTTTGATTCAACTGTTTTGATCCAATTTAGGAAGAAGGAAAGGAAAAAAGATAAAAATTGATGGTGGAGGCTAAGGAACAAGTCAGAGGCAGAAAGAAACTGAAAATAAGGCAGATGAAAAGAAACAAGGGAAGGAAAAGGGGGGAGGCAAACAATGCATACTCTCTTCATAATGGGTCTCTTGCTGGCTCATTGAGTTTATCACTGATGGGGGCATCAGGACAGAACTAAATGGAAAAAAATAGTTCACTTATAAGCCTCAGTAAGTTCAATCTTCCTCAAAACGAACTGCAGTTATAAGGAAAAGATGAGGTTCCTTCTGTGTTTGGTTTGAGAGTGTTCAGGGAGCAGGAGAGAGGGCCTATTGATAAGTATAACTATTTCTGGGTAGAATTTTAAAGTTTTGCATCTGAAATGCTATGTATATGGGAACAGAAGTGGGTATCTGCATCCCAATAGAAAATACAGGTAAAAATTTTCAGGCGATTATAAGGGCCTTTGTGTATATAATACACTTTTCAAATTCATTGGCAAGCCGATCAATCATTATTTTGATGATCATGGCTACTCCTATTGTTTGGATTTTGTTGTCTTTGTCATCTCTGACCTGCCTGTCTCTAGTTTCCTCTACACTCAAATGCTCTTTCATAGTTCTACTAGAATGATATGTTTACAGCATAAATCTGGCTATCCATTTCTTGTGTAAAAAATCTTCAGTGAAAGTCCATATTTTTGGAGTAAGCAGTATATCCAATATAAATTGTCCTTAACGTATATGTTTATCCCTACATTTTTATTCTTCCTTAGTCTACTTGCAACCAAACTGAGCCTTTTCTTCTAACATTTGGCCTGTTACTATCTTAGGTTGAAGTGCCCTTCCCATTTCAACTGCCTCCACCTCCACCACACACACATACAACCCTTTAATATATCCTTAACAATCCTTAAAACATATCTTTAAAGCTAATCTCAAGTGTTACTTCCTTTATTGGTCTTTCTTTTCTCTTAACTCTAGGACTTTTTTCAAAAAGCTGTTAATGAATTTGCTGTATGCCAAATACTTCATTCGACTAAGTTATTTTCTTCAAAACAGCTGTATGAGGTAGGTTCTTTTATGATCATCTGCTTTAAAAATTGAAATATAATTAACATGTAACCTTAAATTAGTTTTAGGTGTACAACATAATGATTTGATATTTGTATATACTGCAAGATGATCTCCACAATTAGCCTAGGTAACTTCCATCACTATGTATAGTTTCAAAGTATTTTTTCTTATGATGAGAACTTTTAACATCTACTCTGGTAACAATTTTCAAATATGCAATAAAATGTATTAACTATAGCCACAATGATGAAATTACATTCCCAGGATTATTTATTTTATAACTGAACGTCTGTAACCTTTGAGCACCTTCATCCATTTTTCCCACCTCCCACCCCTTACATCTCTGGCAATCACCTCTATATCAATGAGTTCATTGTTTGTTTGTTTTTAGAATACACATATAAGGGAGGTCACAAAGTATTTCTTTATGACTGTGTGTCTGACTTATTTCACTTAGCATAATGCCTTCAAGGTCCAGCCATGTGGTTGCAAATGGCAAAATTTCATTCTTTTTGTGACTGAATAATATTTCATCACATATTTTTTCTTTATCTAGTCATCCATTTTACAAACATTTAGGTTGTTTGCAAATCTTGGCTATTATAAATAATGCTGAAATGAACATGGTAGTACATATATCTTTTGGAAATAGTGCTTTCATTCCCTTCTGATGCATACTTAATCATCATCTTTATAAAGAAACCAGAAGAGTAATATTTCCAAAGCTACAAAAATATTAGGAGGCAGAACTAAGATTTTAATCCTAGCATTCTGGCTTGAGAATTTACTATTTTTACCGTGCTGCTTCTTTAATAACTCCTTCTCTTTCCACAATTATTTGCAATTTGCTTATCATCCCCACTAGAGTATAAACTCAATGAAAGCAGATATAACTTATTTTTCTTTGTATCCACAGAGGTGAATAGAATATTATAAGGCATGTGTGGATTTTTCCTTAATTGAGTTGAATAGAGAAATATAGTACTGTTTGAAAAACTATATATAGAATGACATAGGATTTTATACCATGGTTAAGTATTCCTCTGAAGTGCTTCTAGTAAAGATAGACAATCAATTCATAAGCAGCAGATCCAATGAAATAACCCAAATTCTGTGGTTAAAAAAGAGAACTTTTATCTTTAGTAGCCACAGTTTCTGCAGCATGCATCCTTTTTCCTACTGGGAAACATAAAAATGGAGGGTAGACTTCAATGAATCTAAAGGTAAAGGAACCTACATTCCACAACCCATCAAAATAAAATATTTCTTATTTTCAAGATGACACTTCAGAGTCTTTTAAAATTTTGTTTTCCCATCTTAACCTAGATTCCTTTCATGGCATTGGTAATAATGCATTAAAATTATGAATTTATAAAATTTAATTTCTCCAATGCATAGTGGAAATTTAAAGGATTCACTCTAATCTCTTTGACCATCATACAAATGACCAGATATTGCTTTTTTGTTTGTTTGTTTGTTTGTTTGTTTGTTTGAAATATGTTTTTATTGATTGTAGTGAGAGAGGAAGGGAGAGAGAGAGAAACATTGATGAGAGAGAAACATCCATTGACTGCCTCCTGCACCCCCCACTCCCCCCACTGGGGATCAAGCCCACAACCCAGGCATGTGCCCTGACTGTAATCCAACTGGCAACCTCTTGGTGTATGGGTTGACGCTCAACCACTGAGCCACACCGGCTAGGCCAGATACTGTTTCGATGCAAATGGTTCCACTATTGTTTTATCATAAAACTGAAATGTGTCCCCTTCCCTGGCTGCTTTTCATGCTTTTCATGGGAAGCTATATTGTTCGTTTGTTTTTATATATTTCACAAGCAAGTCTCAGCAACCATAACAGCATAAGCAGATTACAGTTCTTTAAATGAAGGTTAGGGTGCAGGCTATCCATTTCATGTATATGTTTTAAAATAATTGCTAACTAGTTACTTAATCCTATTACATTTTGTAAATATTTTCAAACTCATAAAATAACATGTAAAATAAAAATTAAAAATATAGGTGACTTCTTTGACCTAATAATGTTTAATCTCCCATTATTTCATTAGGTTACCTTGTGTGTTTTGCTTGTTATTTACTGGACATGGTGCTCTGCAAGCATGAAAGTGGGTAACTGCTGGGTTCACTTCAGGATGAGCTATTTGTCTCTGATTACTCAGGCCTTGTTACATTAGCATTGTAGCGTATTTCCTCCAAAAGGAAGAATCATAGCACATAAATGTGCCAGAGACAAGCTTATATTGCCTTTTTCCAGAGCACTGGACCAGACCATCCTAAACTTGGAATGCTGCACTGCCATCTGGGGGATGAGATTTTAACATCATTTGCTGTGGAGCTGAGCTGAAATGGTGAGACGCCACAACAATCTGAGGAAACTGGGAGCATGGAGAATGTTCCTAAGATACAGTATAAAGTTCTGTACTATACTTTTGTTTTTTTTCTCAAAAGCAAAATATATAATTCCAAATCCATTCCTTTCCTTCGAATTAGGAATCAGTCATTATGATGTGTCACTTTCATTTTTTTAATTACATTGTATTCCCTTTAAGTCATACTGGGAACGTGAAGGAGTTTCAGGGCTGACCCAGCATGTGCTCATTACAGAGATGATGAAATGAAGTCCAAATATTGCTACAATTTTCTCTGACATGTGACTTAGTAGTAGGAGGTCCAAGAGACACAGGTACCCTGTCTCCTAATTAAATGCTGTCATTACTTCAAGATTCTGTTCTCAGTTAATACCAGAACATAGGTGCTTTCCAACCTTGTAAATAGTCACTTAGTCGTCTCCCAATAGTAAAACACATGCACAAGTGAATCAACAATAGTGTTGATTTTAAGGTTTTATTACATACAATCCTTTGGCAGAAGGCAAATAAATAAGATGTAAGGTGGAAGAGTGAGTGGCACTGATTGATTTTTGTGCTTATTTTACAGACTAGGGTATTTATTTGTTATTAGTCTTTGATGTTTAACTCCCATAAGATCCAAAGCTATTGGTGCATTTAAATAGGAAATTTAAAAAACACAAACTTTGGTATATGTACAGTTAACATTATAATTTCAAAAAAAATACGCCACATTAATTTAACCTCTGCTTAGTAAGATAGCTAATCATTGCGTTATATGGGAAGTAAAAACATATTATAAATTACCCAAAACATGGCTTCATGCAGCCAAGTATTTTTCATGTTTTCCATTAATTTTTAACCCATTTGCTATGTATGTAAACATGATTAACACTACTCATTTATTATTTTATTCATTGATGTTTTCATTATTCCTATTCTACAAGGACTGAGCAATTTATTGAGCAAATAAAGTTGTCATTCTTCCTTGCACTAACATCCAAAAGTCCTCAATCTTACTCTCAGGTGAATGGGATTCCCAGGGGTCTTGCTCTTATGTGCAGGGATCAGCTGAGACTCCCTATGACTCTATCTAAGTTTCCTACATCTGCCTAATCCTTTAGACATAGTGGGCAGGGTGCCTTACTCCCTCGTCACGTCCGTGGAAGTCTGCAAGCTGGAGACAGAGAGCACTTTGAATCTGGAGCAACTGATAAAGGGGAGCACAGTTTGTCACTCCCCAAACCTGCATAAGCATTATTATAAGATGGTTACTTTTAAGAAAATGCAGACACAGGAGAAGCTCTAAAACCCAGTAATAATCACCTTTGTATAAGAGCCATTTATCAGGGAAATCTCCATTTATAAGGGTGTCTCCCTCTCAGTCCCTGGAAGAGGAGGATGACTGAATCTCTAGAAACTTATCAATGGAGAAGGAAAGGATTTAAATCTGCTTAACAACCGCAACCTTGTTTACTGTGGTCCTACTAACAACCTCCCATAGCTGGTCCCCATCACCAACATCTCTTGTCTTTTGCCGGAGATGGTATTTAATGGTGTAGATTGGGCCATTTTGCAGTTACTTAGTTTTCCTGGGTCTCTCCCACATATACAGGAGGTATACATATAATTAAACTTGTTTGTATTTCTCTTGTTAGTCTATCTTTTATTATGAGTTGGGGGTGGGGGGACTCAGCCAAGAACCTAGGAGGGTAAAGGAAAAGTTATTTTTCCTCCCCTACATTGATGACAGATGTCATTTCTAGGGGAAGAAGGCAGCTTAATTACCATAAAGAGGCGTTGAGTTTATGAGCTCTTGACCTACTGAGGTGGCATGAAGAAGAGAATGCTCAGGAAAAATTAATAGGCGCCAGCTTAAAAAGTATTAGTAGAATTAATGCAATGGAACAGTCTATTTAAACTTTTTAAAACTACAACTCACAGCAACAATAAGTTGTATTGCCAATCACATATGTGTATATGCATAAGGTAAGATATCTGTTCCCATGCTGTACCAGAGAGACCTGTTATATAATGATGATTTAAGTAAGAAAGAAGTTTCTTTTTCTCATGTAAAATTCCAAATAAGAATCTCAGGCCTGTAATGCTGACCTAGGCTCCTTTTATCTTGGTGTCGTGCCTTCCTGATCAGACCACTCTTTTGTCTAAGATGGTTGCTTCACTTCCTAGCACCAATGCCCACACTGAATTAGAGTGGGGGGGGCGGGGTGGGGGGTGTGAAGGAAAAATCAAACAGGAGAACATACCTCTTCTCTTAAAGGGCATGCCACAGAAGTTACACACATCACTTCAGTTCATATCCCACTAGCACAGTGGTTCTCAACCTGTGGGTCGCGACCCCTTTGGGGGTTGAACGACCCTTTCGCAGGGGTCACCTAAGACCATTGGAAAACACATATATAATTACATATTGTTTTTGTGATTAATCACTATGCTTTAATTATGTTCAATTTGTAACAATGAAAATACATCCTGCGTATCAGATATTTACATTACGATTCATAACAGTAGCAAAATTACAGTTATAAAGTAGCAACGAAAATAATTTTATGGTTGGGGGTCACCACAACATGAGGAACTGTATTAAAGGGTTGTGGCATTAGGAAGGTTGAGAACCACTGCACTAGCAGGACTTAGTCACATAGCCTCATACAGATGCAGAAGAGACTGGAAAATGCAGGCTTTAGCTGAGTGGCCATGTGCCAAATTAATATTCTATTACATGTTAAAAGTTGTGTTAGACAAGGTAACACTAGCTGCTGTTTACAAAAAAGAGAGAGACGGGGAGAGAGAGGCCTTCCCAGATGCAGAAAAGGCCAAACACAATATGTTTATTTCTCACATTTGGCATTTGTTCAGAGACCCAGGCGGAAGGGGGCTCTACCATCTCCAATATATGGATTTTATTATTAAGGTGAGGGCAGGACTCCGTGGGGCATATGGACTTGCAATCATTGGCAAGTAGTTGTGTGATTCCATCTAGAGCAGTGGTTCTCAACCTTCCTAATGTTGAGACCCTTTAATACAGTTCCTCATGTTGTGGTGAACCCCAACCATAAAATTATTTTCGTTGCTACTTTATAACTGTAATATTGCTACTGTTATGAATATGTAAATATCTGATACGCAGGATGTATTTTCATTGTTACAAATTGAACATAATTAAAGCATAGTGATTAATCACAAAAACAATATGTAATTATATATGTGTTTTCCGATGGTCTTAGGTGACCCCTGGGAAAGGGTCGTTCAACCCCCAAAGGGGTAGCGACCCACAGGTTGAGAACCACTGATCTAGAGACTCCAAAACAATCCTGGATGAGCATCCACTTCCCAAGATCAACTCTGTACCATAAATGGGAGCAGAAGTAGAAAGGGAGTTTTCTCTGCAACTAAAAAGGAGAGCGGATATTGAAGTCTATTTCAGGCTTTGCCACTGTTGCCCCTTAAGGTCATATTTTCCTTTTCATTCATAGTTAAAATATACTCCTGCCCTCCCACTCTCCAAGAGAGACAACTCCAAAGTCCCACCCAGATCCTCTATCCGGTTCCAAGTCTGATATCGCTGGGTGAAGTAAATTCCATCTAAACTGAGAATGAATTGACAACCTATAAATCAAAATTGAATTACATGTCCCCACTCCCCAACTTATTATATAGTGGTGAATAAGAACAGGATAGACATAATACAAAATTGAATTCTGAAAAGGGAAAAATAGTGCTACAGTAATTGGACTCCCTGTCAGGGCAGTCATTTCCTAGGTTAACCTACCTGGCAGCCTTGCGTTCTACTCTCTGAGGCATACATCCTTGGTCACTCGTGTCAATGTCTAACTATGCTTCCGGTGGCATGTCCATTATCTCCATGGCCACACATGAAGTAGACATTAGAGGGAATTCCCAACTTAGGAGCTTCAGAATGTTGACAAGCTGCTTCCTGCTGGTTGGAGAGGTTTAGGGAGACAAAGTTTGCTTTAAGGGTGAACTCTAACAAAATTCTACAAGCCTGGCCCACAATTTCTTTGATAACACAATGATGCAAAACCTTTAGAAGGTCATAAATACTTTATTTCTATCAATTCTGATGACAAGTAAACAAAACAAAAGGCTCATCTGTATGTTGCTTTTTAGCCTGATAATTTTGGTACTTTGTTTGCTTGTTTTTGTTAATTACTTCTGATCAATTTAATAGGCACTATCTTAAGGCTTAATAAAATAATTGGCTTTAGATAGAAGGCAGTGTCCTTAATCTAAAGTTTCCCAGTGGGCCAGCCGGTTCCCCTTGTCACCTAGTCTTAATGGTTTTGTCCAGTCTTATCTCTTGCTAAGACTGCTTCTTGATTTAGAGGTTCATTTATCACTGCCTCAGTGTGGACACAAGTGCCTTTGTTTCCTGTCAGGACTGACTGATAAGACCCTGCATTATACGACTCAGTCAATTTAATTGCGGGCAGAGAAACAGAAAGCCTACCTTGCCAGAGCTTCATTCCCTTTCTTTTTGGCTAGTTC
>NW_006299245.1:0-13611 GCF_000327345.1 Myotis davidii | reverse complement strand
AGGGGGAATTAAAAATTTTAAAAGGAATAAACAGCCAATAGGGAGTAAGAGTATGCATTAAAGTTTTGGTTGGCATATGGTCTTACACACTAGACCTCTCCAGGTCAAATTTGGCAAATCTTTTGCTACAGCATACTTATGGTCAACAGCTTTCCAGTCTAACCTCTGTGTCCTCACTCCATGCCACCTAACCGCTAAGCCAATATAAAATTTGTATGTGTTGTTCCTACAACCCAACTCCCAGGTACCATGGTCTGTATTAACTGAAACATCAATTCAACCAAGTCAGAGAGAATCCAAAACAATAAAAGCTTAAAGAACAGAATTGCTTGTTTATCTCTTAATTAGAAGTCAGCTAGGGAATCCAGGGCTGAGATGGAGGCTCCATCATCATCAGAGATCCAGGTTCATTAGATCTCCTTGTCTGGCCATTCTCAATATGCGATTTCTATTTAGTGGGTTGGCTGTTCCAGGTGTCACCGATATGTCTGCATTCCAGCCAAAGTGGTGTCCCGTGGAAAGAAGAGGTCCCACTTCCTTTCCTCAAGGGACTACTTCACGCTGTTCATATCCCTTTACCAGATTTAGGTTGCAGATGAGGAAAAACTCTTTTCCTCTACCCATATTAGGTTTTCCACATGGGACCCTGTAAATTAGCCTGGCCAAAGACAGATTAAGACGAGAAAACCAAACAGACGTTTACTAACATGTGCATTGTTTACCCATGGAAGCACCCATGCATGAGCAACCCCAAGGGCTGGTGAGAACTTGGGCCTATATACCATGTTGGGCTAAAGCTAAACAAAGGAAGAGGGTTCTGGGGATTCCAGGCAGGGGACACAAGTTATGGGAAGGTGACTGGGTAAGTATGCAAGGGTCATTGATTAGGAGTGCTATGCAGATTTAAATGAATGGGCACCTTCTCCATTGCTAAGAGTTGTTAAGAGCCCTCTTCTTCCAGGGATGGGGGAGGGAGACATCTTTAGCAAATGGAAATTCCCTTTACAAAGGGAAAATGTGTGCCCTGCTTTTAGAGCCTTTCCTGCTTGTGAAATGGCCTTTTCAGTGGTCTTGATTTAGCTTAAAATAAAGCCATATGCCAAAGAGGAATGTTTTGGGG
The DNA here is from genome assembly GCF_000327345.1 of Myotis davidii. Classification (NCBI taxonomy): domain Eukaryota; kingdom Metazoa; phylum Chordata; class Mammalia; order Chiroptera; family Vespertilionidae; genus Myotis; species Myotis davidii. The sequence goes on along the minus strand of NW_006299245.1, from coordinate 12,491 downwards.
TGGCATAATCTGGTACCCTTCAAAGTTACATGGCCACACAGCTAAAGGGTGGCTGGGAAACACGTAATTGAAACATAGTTGTTTATCATAAAAAAGATGCGAATAGGCATCTGGGGAAAATCCAGCAGTCATTTCCATTCAATTGTATATATAACTAAAAAAAAAAAAGTAACAAATGAAACCAACACTAACTATTTGTAATACCTTCTGATCCTTCTATTGGAGTCTATGCTAGTAAAAGTTCTAGTCAAACCCACAAAATAAATTTCTCCAATCATTAATGCACCAAAACCATCAGTTTTAAATCTATGGATCTAGAAGGCAAGTTTTTTTTTAAAACTTATTTTTATTGTTGATACTATTAGAGATATCCCTCATTTCCCCCAGCCTCCAAGCCTCCTCCCCCAACCCCTCTTTTGGCCTACACTACAATGTTGTCCATGGGCTAGGCACATATGTTCTTTGGTTAATCCTTCACCTTCTTTTATCCAGTCCTTCCCACACCCCTCCCCCTGACATCTCTCAGCCTGTTCCGTGTATGCGTGCCTCTGGTTCTATTCTGTTCATCAGTTTACTTTGCTCATTAGATTCTGCATATAAGTGAGGCAGATCATATGGTATTTGTCTTCTAGGACTGGCTTATTTCACTTAGCTAATAATCTCTAGGTCCATCCATGTTGTCACGAAAGGTAAGATTTCCTTCTTTTCTACAGCCACACAGTATCCCATTGTGTAAATATGTCACAGCTTTTTTTAAAATATATATATTTTTTATTTTTGATAGTATTACAGATATCTCCTATTCTCTCCCTCTCACCCACCTTTATCTCCCTTCTCCCAGCCCCATATACCACAGCTTTTTACCCACTCATCTATTGATGGGCACTTGAGCTGTTTCCAGATCTTGGCTATGGTAAATAGTGCTGCTATAAACATGGGGGTGCATAGATTCTTTCAAATTGGTGTTTCAGGATTCTTAGAATATATTCCCAGAAGTGGAATTTCTGAGTCAAAAGGCAATTTTATTTTTAATTTTTTGAGGAAACTCCATACTGCTTTATACAGTGGCTGCACTATTCTGCATTCCCACCAGCAGTAGGCTAGGGTTCCCTTTTCTTCACATCCTTGACACTTGTTTTTTGTTCATTTTTTTTATGATAGCCCTTCTAGTAGGTGTGAGGTGATACCTCGTTGTGGTTTTAATTGGCATCTCTCTGATGATTAGTGATGTTGAGCATATTTTCATATGTCCGTTGGCCATCTGTACATCCTCTTTGGAGAAGTGTCTATTCAGGTCCTTTGCCCATTTTTCAATTCGATTGTTTATCTTCCTGGTGTTGAGCTGTTTAAGTTCTTCATATATTTTGGACATTAAACCCTTACCAGATATATCATTGGCAAATATGTCTGCCCATACAGTGGATTCCCTTTTCATTTTGCTGATGTTGTCTTTTGCTGTGCAGAAGCTTTTCAGTGTGATAGGCAAGTTTAAGCTTTATATGCTCTAGTTGAATTCTGCATCCTTGATTATTAAAGGAAGCTTTCATTTAGTGATAATCTCCTGTGTAGCCTGATTTGAGGAGCAAAAGCAAATCTACTCCTAGATATAAGACAAAACAGCAAGAACAAAAGAGAAGAAAGGAAAAATAAATCTCTCTTATCAACCCTTAACTGGAGACTTTCACAATTAGGCATGAAAAGCTTACAGATGAAAGTAAGTCAAAGTGGCAACACATGACTCTGAGTGACTTTCAGTGGGTTCCATACCCTGCAGTCTACTACCTGTGCTACTAGCAATGAATAATAATCCCCTATCACCACACCTCGAATTCTTAGGATCCCTCTGAGCTCACGGTCACATCCTTTGCAGACTGCATTTATCCCAGCACATGACAAGAGCAGGAAATAGCAGCTGTCTTTTCCTTAGCAGAGGTCTGAGGGTGTACTCCATATGGCGTGGCTTCACAATAGGAAAAAATATATAAATGTACATCTTTAAGGACTAAGTGCAATAATTCAGTCAGAGAAAGACAAACACCATATGCTTTCACTTATATGTGGATTCTAAAGAACAACATAAATGAACAAACAAAATTGAAACAAACTCAGAGATACAGAGCTACTGATGGTTGCCAGAAGAGATAGAGGTTGGGGAACTGGATGAAAAAGGTGAAGTACAAACGGGTAGTTACAGAAGAGTCATGTGATATAAAGAACATCACAAAGAATATAGTCAATAATATTGTAATAACTTTGGATGGTGCCAGGTGGGTGCTGGAAATATTGGGGGGCAACAATTTGTAAAGTATATGACTTTCTAACCACCCTACTGTATACCTGAATCTAATACAAAATCATATGGAATGAAACTTAAAAAAAAAACAACTAATTATTTTCCTTTATAATTTTTTTTTATTTTTAGTTTTGGAATGACATGATCTCTGGAGGAAAATAAACAGTGATTCTCAGTGAATAAAAATTTCAACAGTGAACAAGGTTTTGCGAGTGTTTAAACAAAAATGAATCTTAGACAAATCTTTATTTTTAAAATGTGGTTTGAGGCAATATATTGACACTTCAAAGAAGGTGGTTGTGAACTTCAAGGCTTGTTTTCTTTTAGTATTGTTATTATGTGAATAAAAATGCTTAAAAATAAACATATGCCACTGAGATTTTTAGCGACAGAAATAACAAAGCCAACATCCCATAAGTATTTCCACAGCGGGTATAAAATAGCAAATTTATTTCAGAGTAATAAGGTGTCACTTTGCCTATGGTCACAAGATGACAAAGACTCTCTGCACCTTCTCCAGCAGCCCCCTCTATAATGAGCATTATATCTAACATATTTATGATTTTTCCTTCTTCTTCAATTCAGTCATACTCTGTAATTGGTTATTACTAGTCAAATATCACCAGTATTTTGACATAAAATAGTATAATATCCAGAAACAAATTTACCATTAATCATTAGAAAATTCTATTCCATAAAGTATATACAGATTTTTCTACTAAGATATACTAAAAGACAAAGGGTAATTCCAACCAGATGACTGTATTTTATATATATTTCTCTCTTTTATGTTCACCTTCTCCTTTACCTGTCCCATACTTCCCTCTCTCTGGCCACCATAAAAGAAGTCAAGCTGACGTAGCTGTGATATTTGGCTCACACAGTCTTCCTAGTGACCCACATGAGTTCCATCTATGCATGCAAACTTGACCTTCGATCCCATTCCTCGTTACCGTGAACCTTGATCTATGATCAATAAACCTAAACATTCTATGACTCTAGCTCAAACTCTCATTCATGGCATCTGCTTTATCTGGAATTAGTTTCCTCCTTTTAATAACCCCACTGCTACCACCCTCCTGCATGCTCCCTTAACATCCCATGCTTACCTAGAGTTTGTACTTAACAGATGCACTGTAATTGCTTGTATTCGTAACTGCCCTTTCTTTCAGAGGATGAACACCCTAAGAATATTGCCTGTACCAAGTTCATCTTGTTTATGCCAGCATCTAGGACAGTGCCATGCATAATAACACCTTAATGACGGCTTCTTAAATTAAGAACTCATCAATGCAAGAATATGAAAGTGTTCGTAATAGCCAGAACACACAGTGCCATGGAGAGGGAGTGGAAGAAGGGGGAATGGAAGGTAATGAGTATTAAGGGGGAGAAAGTTTAACAAACTGTGTTACAGGAAAGTCACCATGACATTCACATTCACATCTTGTAATTCTGACTCATGGGCAATTTTGCAAACTTAAAGTTGATTTGGATGCAATTACAACCATATTTATAGAATATAGAAGTGATGAATTGGGTAAACATTTTCATGCTCTCAATTTGCAAAGACTTAGATTGTGTCCAAGCCAAGTAACAGACATCCTGCGGTACCAGACTCTGATGCTAAACCAAGTTTTACAGCCAGACACTTATGGGCTGGCAGCACCAGTAACAGCTCATACAGAATATGTTCTGGTGGTTGGTATCTATCTTCCAAGCCATCAAGAAACCTTACAGAAGAGTCCAGAACTCGTCATCATAAAGCAATGTGGAGAAATCATCAGAAGAGTCCTTTTTGTCCTGACAAAAATATAACAAAATAATACAGTTGACCCTTGAACAACATGAGTGTTAGGAGCACCGATTTCCCCACACCCATGCAGTTTTTTTAAAATCTATATATAACTTATCTCCCCCAAAACTTAAATACTGTTGTTGGAAAGCCTTATTGAAAACACAAACAATTGATTGACACATATTTTGTATGTTATATCAATTATCTACTCTATTCTAACAATAAAGTAACCTGGAGGAAAAAATATCATTAAGAAAATTGTAAAGAAGAGAAAATACATTTGCAGTGTTTATTTGAAAAAAAAAAAAAAAAGATGTGTATGAGTGAATGTGCACAGTTCAAACTTGGGCTGGGCAAGAGTCAAATGTACCTGGTTGAATATTGAGTTTAGTAATAAAACACAATATATAATGGAGGAAAACACAACATTTTTGATAACTGAAACCCTTGGAACAGAAAATATTTTTAAAAAATTTAATTCCACAGCTTCTTTAGTTATAGCTCTCATTTATATATTGTCTTTTTTCTTAGATAAGTTTTAATCTAAAAAAAAAAAACCCACAAAAAACTCCAAACCTAGACTTCTCGCATCTGAATTGAAATGACATGGGCCGTAGCAAAAGGCACTCAACCAGTTATATGTCATATACAAGAAAAGAAGAAAGAAAGGGAGAAAGGGAGAAAGGAAGGGAGGGAGAGAGGGAGGGAGGGAGGGAGAGAGAGAAAGAGAGAGAGAGAGAGAGAGAGAGAGAGAGAGAGAGAGAGAGAGAGAGAGAGAGAAAAGGGGAGAGAGAGAGAGAGAAACAATGGAAAGGCTCTACTTTGGTCTCACTTTCTCTGGGGAAGGCTTGAAGGCAATTAAAACTGTTTTCTTCTTGGGAAGATTTGCCTGAGGATTCACAGACTGTGAAAAGGTGGCATTCCTCTCTTTTGCTCTTTCTGACTATGTCCGATTTGTTTTCTTAATATTAGAGGTAGACCATTTGGAAAACAAACAAACAAGCCACAATCACTTGATAAAGAACATGGTGCAGGAACTGACCCAGCTTCAAAGCCACCACCAATGCCATGGGGCATAAGAAGCCCTAAGGCAGTGGTTCTCAACCTTCCTAATGCCGCGACCCTTTAATACAGTTCCTCATGTTGTGGTGACCTCCAACCATAAAATTATTTTCGTTGCTAATTCATAACTGTAATTTTGCTACTGTTATGAATCGTAATGTAAATATCTGATACGCAGGATGTATTTTCATTGTTACAAATTGAACATAATTAAAGCATAGTGATTAATCACAAAAACAATATGTAATTATATATGTGTTTTCAGATGGTCTTAGGCGACCCCTGTGAAAGGGTCATTCGACCCTCAAAGGGGTCGCGACCCACAGGTTGAGAACCGCTGCCCCATGGAATCTAGACCTCTTTGCAGGCAGTTGCTTTTTCCCACATCATGCTCTATCCTACAAGGTGACCAAGGTGAACTCAAATAGAGAAAAAAACACATGTAATGTGCAACTTCAGGATTAATCAGGCAGTGAGATAGAATTTGAATGGTTATTCATTCACTTGTTCAGAAAATATTTACTGTTTGTTGAGTAGCTCTCAATGTAGTAGCCTGCGGCTACCATCAATCAAGACAAGTTGCTTACAGTCCAGTAGGGGGAGACAAACATATAATGCAATCTATGTAATCCACTTTTAAAGGCTCAGATTGCTGTCTCTCAGCATATAGTCGCAGCAGAAAGAATTCTACCAGCTTGTCAAGGAAATGTTTCATAGAGAAAAGTAGAAATAACACTGAAAAGAAAGATATGGTGTTAGGAAATAGGATGTTTCAGAAACTACAAATCTGTTGATATGGCTGGAAGATATAAGGGAGGGCTGATAAGGAGTTAAGTAGAGAAGATGGTAAACGTTGATCTCACAGAAGCCTTTTGAAATCACACTAGATGTTAGAATCTCCTCTTGAGGTCAATCAGAGCCTGCAAATAGGTACGTATAACAAGAAGACCCTTCAGGGAAATATTTCAAAAGTCCAGGAAACGGATAGTAAAGTCCTGCTCAATCAGTGACAGTAAGGATGGAAGGAAGTGGTAAAACCAAGAGACATTAATGAATAAATATATATTAGCACAATATATTTGGTGCCTTGTAAATAGAAATGACTACATGCATATTTGCTATATTTGTTGTTCTCAAGAAGGTAACTTTTAGTAGAGTAGTAGGCTCAGAAAAGGCTCCTGCTATTTAAGGAATGGGTTAGGATGCTTCTATTTCCAGTAATGTAGCACAATAATGGCTCTAGATCTAAGCATAAGAGGCCTATGCCTCAGTCCTGCACTTTGAAGAGCCTGAAATGGTCCTTGTCTGGACATGCCGATCTTCCAAGGCTAAGAAATATGGAGTCAAGGAGACCTACCAGGTCAGATCTCTAGCTCTCCTCTTCTAGATCATGCTCCTGGTACCCAGGAACCCAAATTCCATGCCTCTGTGCCCTTAGCCTGCTCCATATTTTGCTTAAATCTCTTCCTTGTTTTGTCCATCCTAAGAGCAGACTGAGCCACTGGTATTCACATCCCCAGGCCAGAGGGATGAGTATAGAAGTGCTGTTTATGGTGCAGGCATGATGCTTGGATGCATGGATGTCACGTCTACATGTAAGTGGGGAAATCCCCTGTACTAAAGGATGGATGCAAGGGTGGGTAGAGAAGAGGAGCAGTCTCCAAGCTGCAGCTCAGAGGCCCTGGGCTTTCTCTATGATACTAGAATGACCACCACATTCTAGTACAGATATACGAAGAGTCCAAGAATTCTAAATTCAAACTTGGCCCTTCACATCATTATGAAGACTTACTTGTCAGGATTGGAAGACAGGATATACTTTATTCAATTACTTAATTCAAATGTTCAAGTATGTGGATGTATGATATGTAGGTCTCTGTTTGTACACTTGACCCGACCCCCACAATGATCAGGGATAGAACTTTTTAGAAAACAGAATTTTCATGAAAATACTTACTAACCACAATTCCTACATTGGATAAAATTCAACAAATACAGAGATGCTTCAACAAGAAAGTAAGGCATAATTCCAAAGTCAGAGAAAAACAGAGACCTAAAGTATAAAAGAACGATGAAAAGACACAAGAGATTAAAGAGAAATGTTTTTCAGTTCAAAGAAGAGAATAAAAAGGGGGAAAAATATTTCAGAGAAATAATGTTGAGAATTTTAGAATTTATAAAGATATGATTCTTCATGTTCAGGGAACTCAAAAAATTCAAAGCTGGATATATAAAAACTATTGAAACCTAAAATTATAACAGTAAAAATTTAAAAACTGGGGGGAGGAGGTTTAAAACAATTATAGGAAAAGATATAATACTATATATATACTATATAATATAGTATATATAATCCTATATAATAAAGATGTAATATGTAAATGGATATTACATAATGACTGACCATGTAATGACAGGATCACGGATCAGCAGGAGGGTGGGTCAGTGAGCTACAAGCGGGTGGTGGAGAGCTATAGGAGGAGGCAAGGCGGCAAGCCAATGGGGGGGTAGGGAGGAGGGGGTATAGGGGAGGCTACAGGAGGGCGGGGCAGCAGGTGGAGAGCTACAGGAGGGAGCTACTGGCACACAGATTCGTGTGCAGGGCTACTAGTATATATTACAATACTATAATACTAGTATGTACAAATGAATAAAAATGGGACTTACAAGAAACTTACCATAGCAATAAAGGAAGCCAAAAGACAGTAGAATCCCTTCAAACTTCTGAAAGAGCATAATTGTCAAACCTATCAGTCAAGAACTAGGGCACATACAAATATTTCCAGATAAAGGTGGGTAGTTTATTTGCAAATAGAGACTTACTAACAGAACTTCTTTTGGAGAAGGAAGGATTCAAATCCAGAGCATTTTAGAATCTAACAATTCATTCTAGAACAAAGAAAACAATAAACATACATTTAGACAAAAATCAACAGTAAAAATTGATCATCATCATAATAGTGTCTAATTTGCAGTTTTATGGGTTGAGTTGGGTCCCCCAACATTCATATATTAAAGTCCTAACCTGTAGTACCTCAGCATGTGACTATATTTTTAGATAGGGACTTTACAGATATAATCAAGTCAAAGTGGTATCATATCTAATATGACTGGAGTCTTTATACAAAAGGGAAAATTTAGACACAGAGACTGACACAGAGGGAAGATGATCTAAAGCAGTGGTTCTCAGCCTTCCTAATGCCGTGACCCTTTAATACAGTTCCTCATGTTGTGGTGACCCCAACCATAAAATTATTTTTGTTGCTACTTCATAACTGTCATTTTGCTACTGTTATGAATCATAATGTCAATATCTGATATGCAGGATGTATTTTCGTTGTTACAAATTGAACATAATTAAAGCATAGTGATTAATCACAAAAACAATATGTAATTATATATGTGTTTTCTGATGGTCTTAGGCGACCCCTGTGAAAGGGTTGTTTGACCCCCAAACGGGTCGCGACTCACAGGTTGAGAACCGCTGATCTAAAGGAATATAAGGAGAAGATGGCCACTACAAGGCAAGGAGCGCGGCCTCCAGCAGGTCTTTCCCTCACGGCCTCAGAAAGAGCCAATCCTGCCAATACCTTGGTTTTGGACATCTCGCCGCTAAAACTGCAAGACAACCAATTCCTGTAATTAAGCCATCCAGGTTGTGGTTAAAAAAAAAGGTTAAAGTTATAATTTTGTAATTACTTTTTGTAAAACTTTCTAAGATCCAATAATTTTAAAGAGATATTAACATTAGATTTTAAGTTAATCACATATATAAAACTTTTGATGAACAGATAAAAATAGGGAGTGCATGATCAAAATCAATTTAGGAAAAACAACAGAATTTAAAAATAAAAACCTCAATTTAATAAAAGGAGACAAAGAATGAGGAGGAAATACCTAAAGCTGGGAAAATAGAAAAATAAAAGCAAAGAGTGAGATGATAGAAGTAATTGCAAGTATTACTAAGTCATTTATAAAAAATATTAAATAAACTAAATAAATCTAGTAGTTGAAAGGTAAAGATCAATTAGATTTTAAAAACAAAATCTAGCAATATCATTTTCAAAAGATATTATCTATCTAATAATAGGGTAATATGCAAATTGATCAGAATGCCATCATGTAATGACCAATCAGCAGGCTGCATCCCTGCCCCCTGCTCAGGCAGCTGCAAGGCCCGGGGTTGGTAGGATAGGGTGCAATCGGAGGGGATAAGAAAGGAGAGGAAGAGAAAGGCAGGCCTGCATGTAGACAGGCTGAGAAGAGAAACATAAATACAGAAAGGGAACAAGAAAAAGATGCAGGCATGGAAAAGGGAAGGAAACATGGAGCTGCACGCAGGAGGGGAGTGGTGACCAAGGGGGTGCGGAGCAGGTGTGCCCAGCAAGGGGCCGGACACAGGCAGTGTGGAGCGGGGAGCCCCGCCCAGACATGGGAGGAGGGTGGTGGCCCCGGCACGGGCTGTTGGTGGGGAGACACCTGTGGGTCCTGGGATGGAGAGGTGGACGGTCCAAGGCCTTCCGGGTGGAGGCTCTCCTGCTTCACAGCAGCAGTGCACGGGCCACACGGGTCTTGGCCACCCTAACTGGGCCAGGCGCCCGACGCTGGGAGGGGAGGCACAACTTAGCTGGGGCAGAGTTGGACACTAAGGAGGGTACCCCTTTCATCCCTGAGGGCTGGACCCCAATGACACTGGCCAGGGTTAGGTTGGTGGCACATTAAGTGTACTTTGTTGACTAGAAATTGTGGCATCCCGGGTAGGGAATGGGAGGAGGATGGCAGCAGGGAGGCCTGGGAAGTGGGGGTAGTGAAGGCCTGGCCAGGGTTGGGCCTTGGGCTGGGGGTTAACATTTCCCAAACATAAGCTTTAATATCAAAGTGCACTCAGGCGGGCCTGGAAGCAGGTCCCAGAGAGGAAAGGGGAAGGTTTAAAAGAGAAACCAGTGAACATGGCGGCGGGGAGGGGAGGGGGGAATAATAAGGAAGGAGGGAGGGAGTCAGGGTTCAGGCTCACAAAGGAAAGACGAATGAGGGGGAGGGGAAAGGAGTAAGAAGGAGGCAGACATGGGGAATGAAGGGAGAGAAGGGAGGAGGGAGGGAGGGAAAGGGGCCATGGGAGGTTCAAAGGGAGGGAGGGAAAGTAAGCAGGAAAGAGACAGAAGCTAAAATGGGGTTAGGCCAGGAAAATAGTTAAATAAAAAGAAAAAACAGAATGTGAGAGTGAGGGGAGTTTAAAAGGAGGAGTTAGTAAGAAAATTAATTACAGGGTGATTTTTTAAAAATGTAGTCAGACATTCCCTGAGGGCTTCTGGACTGTAAAAGGGTGCAGGCTTGGCTGAGCCACACGCCCCCCGCCCCGTGCACAAATTATGTGCACTGGGCCTCTAGTAACATAATATTTACCATTTTAACTACTTATACATGTACAATATAGCTGCATTAAATACATTTACAATGTTGGATAACCATCTCCACTATCTCTATGCAAAATTTTCACCACTCCCAACAAAAACCTCCATATCTATTAAGAAATAACTCCCCATTTCCACCCCATTGGTAACAGTAAAAATGTCACTGTATGTATACGTAATAACATTTTAAATGTAATAATATATGTAAGTGAACTCAGCAATTCCACTGCTAGGTATATACTCAAGATAAATGAAAATCTATGCCCACCAAAGTGCTTTAATAATAGCTCTAAACTGGAAACAATCCATAAAGAAGTAAATGGATAAACAAACTGTGGTTCATCCATACAAGGGAACACTACTCAGTAATAAAAAGGAATGAACTACTGATACCCACATGGATGAATCACCAACACATTGTATCTAAGAGAGAGATTTAATACAATAAATTGGAAACACTGTATTATTCATTGATTTGAATTGTAAGAATAAGCAAAACTAGTCTATTTTGATATAGATGAGAAGAACAATTACTTATGGCATATTGGAATGACTAGAATATGAAACAATATCTTGGACAGAGAGTTGGTTACGTGGTGTACGTATATACTTGCAAAACTCATGAAATTGTGCAATCACAGTCTGTGCTTTGTACATGACATAAATTTTAACTCAATATAATTGTTTTAGATAACATGAAAAATGATAAAGTAATTTTTGCATATGCATCCCAATAACATATACTTGCTATTTTAGGGAAACATTAAGGAGAATGCAATAAATTATCTAACAAACTTTTCCTTGAGGGACTCATATTATCTGTCACCAAATGTAGCAGGAGACTGCAAAACTTTTTATTTCTTCTCTGAGAGTTGTTTATAAATCTTTGCCAAGATAAAGAAGTTATTAAGTATACACCGAGGAACTATTGAGACCATCAAGGAGTTTCTTGCCTTAACTTTCCTTTTACTCTCTTTTGAGACACAAAATTAAGATTTGAAGGTTAGTATAAGAGGACTTTTTGTCCAAGGCCATGGGAAGGTATTAGAGAATTATTTCAGGGGGACATGACTATGCCAAAATCATTACTGTTTAGGCGGGTGGCATATGGGATAAATAATTGATTCATTATTTCAGAAAGCATTAAATGTAAAAGTCTAAGGCATACTTTTTAATGGCCTGTTAGTGCATGATCAACATTTATTACTTGAGATTATTTTCCATTTTTCATAAGCTTACACAAGATATCTAGATATGATTAGCATGCACTCCTTTTGTTTTGAAGAAGAATTATAATTGTGAGGGACATGTGAGGCAATAGAGGCATTTACAATTTGTTAACTCCTGTATCTGCATAAGATGCAGTAGGAGAATAGAGCAGGAGCATATACCTGAGGAGCATATACCTGAGCAGTGAGAGAAGGTTTCCAGAGGAGATAACATTAGCTGAGTCTTAAAGGATAAGAATCAATGTATATTAGTTGGTATTATAATTTGTGCTTATATGCATTTGTCCTCACAAATATGTTTTTGGAGGATAGCTGATGTGTACTATCCAGTTTTATATATTATTATCAATGTTTGTTCATTAAGAATTTTTATAAATGTTTGTTTGATTATAAAGTAAATTTTTTAAAATTCATATGAATACTGGATTAAAATGCAATCTGTTAACTTGTCTCTTGATAAACAGAACACTGAATATCCCAATAGTCAAATTTTAGTAAACACTATTATATCCAGTTAATCCTTCCAATTTTGATTAAAACTAACACGTCATTTAAAAAGCAATGCCACTACATGAAGTTGTATACTATGGTATTTTCATCTCCCATCTAGCGTACACATTCATCTTCTTATAATTATCAGAGCAAACATTACATATGGTTTTAGTAAATCCTCTATGACAGACAGGTATAATCAAACTTAT
>NW_006299244.1:2145-2523 GCF_000327345.1 Myotis davidii | reverse complement strand
TGAGGTTGGACACAGGCCAGGAGGTTTGGCTTGTATTGAGTGCGGGAGAGGGGAGGACTGGTTGGCTGCAGAGCATTGTGTGCAGGGAGAGGAGAGTGAGGTGCAGCATGGAAACCAGAGTGAGGAGCAAGGGGAAGACAAGGAGAGCCTGGCGGAGGAGTTGTAGGCACAGGCTCAATTTGTCCTGTGGTCAGAGGGCCTTCTGCAGGTGGTGCCATGGCAGGCCACGTCAGCAGGGTAGGATGTTTTCCCAGAACTGCTGGTGGGGAGACAGGAGGAGGTGGTTAGTGAAGAGCTGAGGGTGGAGGCACAGGCCGCTGGGGAACCACAAGGGAGTGACCACCAGGAGGATGGGTGGATGGCGGAGCAATTAATTGC
>NW_006299244.1:0-636 GCF_000327345.1 Myotis davidii | reverse complement strand
AGAGTCAAAGCAGATTCCTCGAGCCACTCCTCTGAACTCTCCCTCCAGGCCACCCACAGCACCTTTAGGCCTTGCCACCAACCCCTCAACAGGTGCTGGCATGACATGTTCTTCCTATACTCCTTTCCACAGGTGTCTGTGAATCTTCCTCATGCTGATGCCTAGGTGCTGTGTTGCCACGTCACATTGATCTACTGCTGCTCACCACCATTTCCTATTTGCCTCAGGTCTCCTTTTCCTCCTGGGACGAGTGGGATAGGTCTGCTCCTTATCAGTATCTTAGGGTGCAAAGTGTGGGCCACAGAGCTGGAGGAATCCATGTTTTGCAGCCTTGTCAGAGGTTCTTCAATCCTTTTATCCAGTTAGGTTTTCCAAGGAGAATACCTATTTGTTTATCCTCCCAAACTGGAAAACAGGGCAGCATGCCATGACAGAATAGCACACTGCTTCATTTTGTATGCAGTTCACTTCAAAGACTTTATGCACTTATGGTCATAGACACCCTGGGAAATTTAGGGCCATGAATATAACTCATCATCTAAAACAGTGCTTTTATGTTTTTGTAGTAAAACCAGACAAATCCCATGTTGCAGAACACTTTCCTCTGAAAATTTTTTGTAATGTTAGTTTTCTAAG
>NW_006299243.1:0-762 GCF_000327345.1 Myotis davidii | reverse complement strand
TGGGACTAGTCTGCCTATATCGCCGCCATCTTCTTATTGTTATTTTTTTAAAAGTATATTTTATTGATTTTTTACAGAGAGTATGGGAGAGAGATAGAGAGTTAGAAACATCGATGAGATACATCGATCAGCTGCCTCCTGCACACCACCTACTGGGGATGTGACTGCAACCAAGGTACATGCCCTTGACTGGAATTGAACCTGGGACCGCTCTAGCCACTGAGCCAAACTAGTCAGGCTCTAATCTACTTCTTGACTCTACAGACTTGCTTATTCTTGACATTTCATTTAAATGGAATCACACAATATGTGAGTAGCTTTCATTTAGCTTAAGTTTCTGAGGTTCATCCATGTTGTAGCATAGAGAGCATACATTCCTTTTCATGTTTGAAGAACATTCCATTGCATAAAACTTGTTTATCCAGCTGATGGGCATGTGGCTTGTTTCTGTGAAACAATGGCTACTATGTAAAATGCTGCTGTGAACATTCGCAGAGGAGTTTTTGTGTAGATATGTTTCCATTTCTCTTGTTTTTGTGTAGATACGTTTCCATTTCTCTTCGGTGGACACACAGGAATAGAACTTCCCAATTGTTTCCCGAAATGGTGGCACCGTTTTACATTCCCACTGCCGTGCCCGAGTGTCCCAGTTTCTCTGTTTCCTCAATAACACTTGTTACTGTGTTTTTTTTTTTTTTTCCTTAGAGCCACCCCATTGGTTGTGACATCGTATCTCCTTGTGGCTTGGATTTGCATTTCTCT
>NW_006299242.1:115304-122728 GCF_000327345.1 Myotis davidii | reverse complement strand
AAGCCTTCACTTACAGCAGTTGACTATATTTTTTTATCAAGAAAATCTAAGGTCTATAATAGGTTTCCCAGACTTCTTTTCTCCCCTCCCTCTTCTAGTAAAGTCTCAATTGTCTGTGAAACAGCCTCTCTCTGAGGACCACTGAAGTTTTGCTCTATGTAAGTGTGATTGATTTTTGTGTGCCTGAACTTGGTGGGGCAACATCAGAAACCTCCTTGTTTTCTTTTATCCTATCACTCGCACCCAGTGCAGCGATCCTTTCTCCATCCCATAGGGGGGCTCTTCAGGCACACAGCACAGTTTCCTTGGTTGCTTCTGTCTCTCAGTCTAGTTCCAGAACATCTGGGCCACCTTAATCAAATTTCCACCTCAGACCCAATTCGCATCTTTCCCTCCATCCTTTCCATAGGTGCCTGGTGTGAGAGAGAGGGCCAGTGAAAGAAAAGGGAATTGGGTCTGATTTCAATTAGTGCTGATGTTTATCTTTGTGGTCTTCCTCATCTGCCATTCTTAGTCTGGTGCTAGCCGCTCCCAGGTTTGCTCAGGGTCATGGAAAGCGCTGATTAGAGGAAGATGTATATGGCTAGTATTAGAACGACTAGACCTTCCCCTCCCTCTTTGTAGCAGAACCAACGTGCTGAGTCCTGTGTGCCATGTATTAGCTGTTCTTAGGCAAATGCTATCCCACTCCCTTCCCCCTGCAGCATCTCATTTCCTGGTGATAGTGTTGCTGGCCCACCAGGCAGCCTTTTCAATGCCACTGGAATCGGGAGATGTTGGTGAAAGGGAAAACTGTTACCTTTGCCTCTTCCAGCACTACTCCCACCTTTTCCCTCCCTCCTCATCCTGCCATTGCAGGCTACGCTGGCCGGCCTCTTGCTTTGAGACTTCTCTTGGAGAGAGAAACATTCCAGAGGACATCACTGAAACTTTCTCAGAACCATTCTTTCACTGTGCTCCTGTGGCAACAGAGGGCACACTGACACATTTCTCTACAAATATTCTGCTGGGGCCTAAGATTCCAATCTGCCTTCTTTAGAACTCTGTGTTCTCTCCATGCCTCACTTGGGGAGGTAAGGGGAAAAGAAGACAGTCTTAAATGTCACCAATCCCATCAAAGAGGATTCCCTCAGTGGATCTCTAGCCTTGTTTAATCACAAATGAAGGAGTCAGGTGGATGGAACAAACTGGCTACCCCTTAGTATGTCTTTCAAGAATATGTCTAGAGCTTTTCTTTAGAGAGAAAAAGATCTTTCATTCATTTTCCTCAGTTTTGATGATTTAGGTGAAATTCCAAGACAATTAAGAAGGTTTTGCTTCAAATTTTATTGTATAAGGTAATTATTTCCCGTATTTCTCTGAGTTCCTCTGACCTACAGCACAGTCCAAGACACGTAGGTAGCAATGTAAAAATCATCAGAGGGCTCAGTCAGCCTACCTATTTTTTTTAAATAAATTACTACCTTCTAGTAAAAATACAAATAGAAAAATATTTGGTACAAGTATTTTTTGTAATATTTCCTCTCACTGTGACAAAAATTTCTATTGCTCGAATATGGAATGTTGTTTGTTTAAGCAATTAGTCTCCATAAGCTTTTTCTTACCCACAGTAATTTGTATTCTTTGAGAAGGACATGTCCTTGGGGTTATTAAGCACTGCATAATGACTATCCGAGACCTTGACACACCACTTCTTTCCTCCTTATTTTGCTGGGGATTTAAAGATGACTTTCTGCATATATTTGTTTCTATATTACTTTGTACAGTGTAAAACCAGAAGTCGTTTGTGAAATAAAAGGAATGAACCTTATGGGGATAAAAGTAAACTAATCAGAATTTGTAATTCATTTATGTGAGCCCACAAATCAGGGTTCTGCAAGATATTAAGTTGGGTCCTAAATAAATTAAGTTGTTGAAAGGAATTATAATGATGGTTGAAAGCATTCCCTAGTGGGATTATTATGCAAATGTACACACATACATGTGCAATGTGAGTGTATCACTACTATCAAAATGACAAGTATAGTAAAGGATGGATAAATATTTTATGGGTTTTTAGATACAAACAAATTATAAGGAAAACTACATTGATTTTTTTTCATTTTTTTATAATTCTAAAAGATGTTTTTATTGATTGTTAGAGAGAGGAAGGGAGAGGAAGAGAGAGAACCATGGATGAGAGAGAGACATTGATCCGCGGTCTCCTGCATGTCCCCTATAGGGGATTGAGCCTGTGCCCTGATCTGGAATCAAACTGGTGACCTCTTGGTATATGGATCAATGCTCAACTAACTGAGCCACACCGGCTAGGGTTATATTGATTTTTAAAATTATGAACATTTTTATTAAGAGATTAAAAACTCTAATTTAGGCCTATGAGTCGGTACAACATTTACTATTTACCAAGGTTATTCTGCCTGCTTCAGAGTCTAATTTTCATACAAGTATAGCAATGAGGTTATTAACATAACTGAAATACTTACTTTTTCTTTTTATTTAGAATGAATATTTTTTTTTCCTTAAATCTTCCTTTCAGTTTCTATCCTGTATTATCAAACAGCAATCTGATTTGATTACATTCAACATTAAAAACTGGATGGGTCACATTTAAGGAGTTTAATTCATTCCTGAGTAACTGAAATATATTCTCTTAATTCTGTTCTGAAAAAACTTTTTGATTTATATTATTACACTATACGACACTGTGATATAGTACACTACACTGTAACTTGTAGATCAATGATATTTCAGAACAGGATGTAATAGAAGTCATCTACCAATACCACCAATAACTGGTACAAAATGTAAAAGAAGTAGAGCTTCTGAGAATGATGGAATAGTGGTACTAGGCAGTTATTCACAGACACCTGAAACTGACTAAATATTGTAAATGAATCTTACTATAGTTGACTTGCTCATGTTAAATAGGTAAAACATTTAAATTTTTAAATTTATATATTTAGTCACAGTTTACATTTGGTATTATTTTGTACTAGAGACCCGATGCACGAAATTTGTGCAAGAGTAGGCCTTCCTTCCCCCGGCTGCTGGCACTGGCTTCCCTCTGGTACCCAGGTCCCGGGCTTCCCTCGCAGCCCAGCTTCATCTGGATGGTCATCCAGAAGGATTCCCAGAAGAACATCTGGTCTAATTAGCATATTACTCTTTTATTATTATAGATTAGTTTTAAGTGTGCAGCATAGTGGTTTGACAATCATTCACTTTACAAAGTGATCCCCTTGGGATTTCAAGTACCCACCTGGCACCATACATAGGTATTACAATATTACTGACTGCATCCCTATGCTGTACTTGGCATTCCCAAGACTATTTTGTAACTGCCGATCTGTACTTCTTAATCCCTTCACCCTTTCACCCAGTCCCCCAACACCCTCCCCACTGGCAATCATCTGTCTGTTCTCTGTGTCTAGAAATCTGTTTTATTTGTTTATTTTTTTTCTTTAGATTTCACATATAAGTGAAATATTATAAAACATCTCTTTATTCTGGTGATTTCTAATTGTTAAAGGAACATGGCAGGTGCTTCTAAAGAGAACATGAGGCATTCACTTAATTAACTCAGATGGTAAGTTACATAATGCATTAGAAATAAAAATTTAACACATCTTCATTTTAGGTGAAATGCAAAAGTTCCAGGGACATTTAAAAATCAAAGTCATTTAGAATTTTTATTGAAGATGGATGTAAACCAGTTCTAAAATCATTAATGTGCAAGTCTCTTGTATTTGGGGTCTTCTCTGTTGTCTCAACATAATGCTTTAATACAATGAAGTGCAGCAAAATGAGAAGAAAGACAACGAAAACAAATGAGGACCAGATGATAAGGGACTAGAAGGATCTTTGTAAAATAGAGTTGTTTAGGGAAGTGGGTACTTCCATGAGACCCGATCACTGGACGTACTGTGCCTTCCAGGGCACAAAGAGCATACTGAAAGGAAAGAGTTCTCTTTGAATAGTCTCTGAGGACTGTAGGACAAGGAGCAATGGCCTAAAGTCTAGGGATTCCTCTTTTTAAAAGATACCTTTCAAAAGAAAAGGAGTGGGATAGAAGAAAAAAATCTGAACATAAAAGAAAATGAGCAGGAGAGAGACATTAAGGAAGACATATATAATAGTACTGCAAATGTTCGTGGGTGTGCCCTGACGGGTTTGGCTCAGTGGATAGAGCGTCGGCCTGTGGACTGAGGGGTCCTGGGTTCGATGCTGGTCAAGGGCATGTACCTTGGTTGCAGGCACATCCCCAGCGGGAGGTGTGTAGGAGGCAGCTGATCAATGTTTCTCTCTCATATCGATGTTTCAAACTCTCTATCCCTCTCCCTTCCTCTCTGTAAAAAGTCATTAAATATATCTAAAAAAAAATGTTCATGGGTGTAACATACACTGCAATAGGCAGGGTTATTAAGGAGTGTATTAATTCAAAGTAAAAACATTCAGTGGCCTCACCTTTCTGACTTTATTTTTAATAAAATATTCACTATAATGGTAACTGATTCTGTTTATGCATCTGTCAGATTTGATCAGACCAGCTGAACTTCCGGAGAGATATACTAAGAGATTTATTATAGGGATTGGACTTTGCACAGCTGTGGAGCTGGTAGACAGTCTTGGTGAGGGTGGTATGGTTGTACCTGCTAAAGGAAGAAGGATGTGAAGTGGAGCGAACAAGAACCAACTCGAACCTGTGAGGATGAGCAGAAAGCCCTGAGTCTTACCTGGCCTCCACTTCAGGCTCTCAACATGGGCTGTCTTCTGTTTCAGTGATGGGAGTGATCTGTGAGAAAGCCGGCCCCCTTCCTCATGGCCCAGCTGTTGAAAAACCAGATGGAGGATCCGGAAGGGGTGCAATTTCTATGGCTCTTGCTGCTGCTCATGCCAAGCAGCTGAGCCAGCAGAAAAGCCACGAGTTGTGGGAGTTGCAACAAAGCCCCACTCCAGACTTCAGACAAAGTGAGTACTGCTGCTCGACTTCCACCTTCCGAATCTCACAAAAGTTGTCTCTGTGGTTCGCATTAGCTGGGAACTGTGCAGGAACAGGATTCTTGGAAACACTGTTTCATCTTGGATAAATGGGTAAAAGGCAAATCTACCACAATATAATTTCAAACTTCCTTCATTAAATTGTCAGTGAGCTGTGATAAAGATGCTGTAGGACAGGAGAGCTGAAACTTCAGCAGCATCAGAATTACCTAGAAGTATTGTTAAAACACAGATTTCTGGGCTTTACCAATAGTTTCCAATTTAGTAGGCATAGTAATTGGGTTTCTCTGGACAAAACAGATTTTCCTGAGTCTTACATGGAATATGTCCCAACTCTCTCCTATCTATCTATCTATCTATCTATCTATCTATCATCTATCATCTGTTGATCTAATCTGCCATATATATATAAATGTCAAGAGGAGCAATATTTCCAAAATTGCAGTATATATATATATATATATATAGAGAGAGAGAGAGAGAGAGAGAGAGAGCGAGAATTTAAAACACTGGCCCCACCAGCTTGAAGGATTGTACTCATGCATGTGGGGTGCATGCTTTCATACAACTGCAGGGAGAGTTGTATCTCCCTCTCTTCGTAAATATACACATACAGTTACAGTTACAGTTACAGTTACAGTTATATATATATATATATAGAGAGAGAGAGGAGCAATATTACCAAAATTACAGTTTTTGCGATGTGCAGATTACAGTTGTCTGTGGGACATACACATGCATCAGTGCCAGTGAGGTGTTCTTCCCAAGCCCCCTCCTGCGGCTGGAGAGGTGCTCAAGGTCGTGCTGGTGGGGACTTGGTGGGCTGCTCAGGGCGACCTTTCTGACCCTGGGGGGGTTCCTTCTGAGAGTTTACCAGCTTTCTCATACTGAGAGTTCCACACCAATAACTTGCATAGTTTTTAAATTGGCGTTTTATTTCTGTGCCCGCAGATCATCTCACCACGTTATCCATGAAAAGCCGCGTGACAGCACTGCAGCTTTATAACCAGATCAAAGTGCAGGTTGGGGTGGGGGGTTCTTACCAGGCGCAAGGAGGTCTAAGCAGGGAGGTTGTAGAGCTGTCTGTGTAACCACCTCATGATAACAGAAGCTACCTTTTTTCTTCTTTTTTTGGGGGGGGGCGGGGTGGCTCGTAAGTCACAGACACTGCCAGACACTTCACAAGTTTTACGTAATTGTGAATGCATTTCATTTCCTTGCTATCACCACACTGGAAGAGAAGTATAACAGGGTTATGTTAATTTTAGATCTCACATTTAGAAGTGCAAAACCAAATTCGCTACTTTATTTTCTTATTACAGATGTGCCCTTCTTTGTAAAACCTAGTTATTACTAGAAAATGAGAATGGTTCAAAGAGGAAGCTACATTTATTCCCATTTGGAAAATATATCTCATTTTAATTCCAACATTTAAACTCCTCCAGGCAAATGTATATAGACTTTCAAATCTCTCTCCTTCCCCAGCTCTTCTGGAGCCGAGGGGCAGACCCGGAGCGGCACATGGCCAGAGGCAGTTAGAAAGGAGGGGATTTAGGATCCACGCGTGAGGTTCTAGCACATTCATTTGAATTCTTGTTGCCCTGCTGACACCTAATACTTCAGTCTAGACCTCGTCAATCCAGAGCTGCTGTTTCTCAGCAGAGAGCTGGTCGTCCCTGTGAATGAGAGTCTGCCTTTGTCTTGCTGGTACTGCATGTATCTATCTCACTTGCCTAAAGGTCCTTACCCCCAATCCCTTCAACATCCTCCCCCTGCCCCTCGCACCCCCCCGCCCACTTCCTGCCCCCATATACCTCAGCAGCTCTCCATGGATGTGTCCACTAGAGGGCAGTATCAGCTACCCTAGGCACTTGTATTCTCCCCTAGGGCACAGGCAAACCACTGGGCAGCTTCAGCATTGTATAGGAACCAATGTTCTGGCCAGCTCAGCGTGTCCCGCACTGCTGGCTTACCTCACCGCAGCCGCCCTATTTTGGTGCGTGTGTGTGGGTCTTCTGTGCTCTGGTTTCTTTCCAGAAATTCTGATATTCTATTGGCCCCAAGCTCCATCTGTATTGATGACTTTCATCTCAACCTATTTACCTTATCTCCTTGCTCTGAGAATTCTGTTCATATAGAAGAATTTTGTGCAACTAAGATTATAATACACACACACACACACACACATATATACACTGAGTGGCCAGATTATTATGACCACCCCATCAGTACTTCACTGGGCCACCTTTTGCCTTCAATACTGTCAGTGATTCTTCTTGGCAGTGATTCCACGAGATGTTGAAAGGTGATGTGAGGAATCTGACACAATGCCTATGACTAGCACTGTCCAGTTCTGTGAGATTGGATGGTTGTGGAACCAGCTGCCTGATGGCTCTTTTAACTTCGTCCCACAAATCATCAATTGG
>NW_006299242.1:112772-115132 GCF_000327345.1 Myotis davidii | reverse complement strand
TGTGGGTCCAGCCCCAACAGGTCCAGGGGTTCCCCAAGGTGTGGACGGAGTCAGCAAGGAAGGAAAGACACAGAGGCAGCCTTCAGGTGATCATCATGGCGAGGTTCCTCCTAGCCAGGTTCCTCTCTTTATTGTCCACTTACATCTGTATTTATACTATTCTATCCCAAAGGTCAGGGTGTTTCTTATCTCCATTCCAAGGTTACTCTATTGTTCTATTAAGCTACAAGGAAGTAACTGAAGGAGGTTATTCTAAGTAAAGATTATGTAGTTTAAGCGTGATTGTTCATAGTTAAAGTGATTAACTACCCGCCTGGCACTTAGTTAAGGGGTTTTACTGATAAAAATCCTCACCTGGGGAAACAACCTTTCTCAGAGAGGTGGTCCTGTTTAAAACACATAGCGTTAAGAGGGGGAGCAAACATATTAAGAGCAGTATGCCATATATGCCAGGTCCCTTGAAACATTCCTGCAGCGACTGCGTCAAGCAGCAAGGGTGGATCAGCTTCCACTAGTGTTCGAACAGGCCTTCGGCTTCCATATCCCATATGATGCAGTGTACAGCTAATTTGCCCACAAACGTCAGGTGGTCATAATAATCTGGCCACTCAGAGTGTGTGTGTGTGTGTGTGTGTGTGTGTGTATCTGTTGCCTCCTTAGCCTCTCCATCATTTTGCTGTGGAACTTTAATCCAAGATTCCAAGATGGCACTGGACTCAGTGCCCCTCCCTTTGATTCTTCCACGCTATGTGGGGGGCCCATTGCAGTAATGGCTCCAATGAATTCACCTTCCTGTGTCTGTGACCCCCTGTGAGTGGCTGCTGCTGCTGCTGCTGCTAGTAAGAGGGGCCAATTCATACATTCGAATAATTGTTTTTAGGCAATGAAGACAAAAGACTAGAGAGGTTAAACATCTACTGAGAGCAATGTCGTTACTAAATAGTAGATTGGAGCTTCCCCAGGAAAGACTCCAAGGGGAAGTTGGACAGAGATTTTTTCAAAATATTAATAAATTTAGACTGTCTCCGCGTTCCAATGTTTCGCCTTTTGATTTATAGCATTTTTTCATCCATATATATTCCATATGCAGTTGATGAAATGATTAATTTTCAAACCTGAGAATCTTGATTAAAGCATTAATCACCATGTAGCAAATTAGCCTTAAGATTAAAAAACAAAGTGTGTTAGTTTGTGTTGTCTATTTTCCAACCGATTGCTTCCTCAGCATGAAGAAAACAACACCTTGGGTGTGAAATATTAACACAAAATATCACAGCCTCTTGGTAAAATGTTATTTTCTGCCCAAACACTTCTATCCAAAGTGTTTCAGCTAACAGCTCTGCTATTTAAAAAGCTGTCCTTTTCCACAGTGGTTAATGTTCTTTGTACTTTACTTTTAGTCTTTTTATAAAAACGCAGGCTCTCTGTAAAACTCTGCTGGGTAACATAAATCTGAACATTGTTGATGCTTAGACTTGTCAAACAGAAACAACAAATCTTTAGGAAACAAATGCCTTCATGCTAGAGATAGTTGATTGTGGAAATTTTGCCTTTGAAGTGACAATTTAGATCATTGCCTGATTAGAAAAAATTGATATACCTGAAGCATAGAAGAGCATTATAAAATGGAAGTAGGCACTTATTAAATCTAATGTAAGCACTGGTAAACCCTATTCACGTATTAAAAGTCAAATAAATTTCATATTTTGAAATCTGCTAATATGTAAATTAATATTTATTATAAAAACTAGTAGCCTGGTGCACAAAAATTTGTGCCCTTGGGAGGCGGGGGTGGGGGGGCATCCCTCAGTTATTAAACATTTATTGGCACAACACTGACCACATTCGTGGTGGTGGTGGTCTTGTCAGAATGTGTTATATGATGCAGATGAAAATCTATTTAAGCAGATTTGATGTAGATATTTTCAAAGATGGAAGAATTGTCCCTGTCAACTATTTTAGTTGATTCACATCTTCACTAATTCTCATCATTGCAAAGTTTTCAGTCCCCATATGGATAGCTGGATATAATAGGTCATGTGCTTCCCTGTCCTTTGTAGCCTTTGTCACCTTAAGGACTCTAGTTTTCCATTTATATGTTTAAGTACCAACCTTACCAGCTTAAAAATGTAAGCTTTAACACTGCTCTCTATGTTCTGTATCCTTCGGATGAAAAGTGGAGTTGGGTTGCAGCACAGGAGAGAAATTCAGAGGGGGAATATTGAAGTAATGACTGCAGTCGGAGAAGAGGGAACCTATTTTCCTGGCCACAGGCGCTGGAACCTGGACCACAGGGCTGGCAGCTTCTCCGGGTGGCTGCAGCCTGGGACCTCAGGCGGGGGGCTTGTCCGTCTCCTTGG
>NW_006299242.1:83978-112689 GCF_000327345.1 Myotis davidii | reverse complement strand
GAGGTTTTCCTATCTGGATGCATCATTTTTACTCCCAGTATGCTGTATAGAGAAGGAGTCAGGATGCTATCTTCCCGTGAATAGTACTCAGTAACAAACCAATTGCATTTTAGTTGGGCAATGCCCCTACCCACCCTTCAAATCCCTTCCACCATGCATTCTGTTTCCCTTTTTGTTTGTTGGATTGTTCTGCTGCTCCTTCTCCTCACCCCACCACCCTTGGATCATAATGTAAAATTCTTTTACCATGTCAAGAAATTATTAAAAATACAGGTACTTTGAAAAAAAATACAGGTACTTCTTCGAACACCGGCCGCAGCCACGCACCTCTACCCTGGCCCACCTCTGGCTTCTCTGATCACTGGATGGGGGGCTGGCAAAGGTGGCCCCGGTTCTCTCTTTGCCCTGCCACCCGGCTCTTGCCTGCCACCTGGGTTTCTGATCACTGTCCTTCCCCTTTCGCCTCCCATCATTGTGCCTATGTATACAAATTAACTCCCATCTTTGTTGGCAGTTAACCACCATCTTTGTTGGCAGTTAATTTGCATATTGCCCTGATTAGCCAATAGGAAGGGTAGAGAAGGTATGGTCAATTACCATGTTTGTCTATTATTAGATTAGATGCTTTATTTTAGTTAAAAATAAAGGGAAAATGGAGGTCCTCCAAAGAGATCAATTAAATTATTTTATTAATTAAATTTAATTTCTTTTTATTTTATTCTGTTTATATGCTCAAATGTTTCCTGAGAAACATGAGTATATCAGAGAAACATGTACTAGTGAAATTTGAAGACAGTGCTTCCTTTTCCTAATTCTCACTGTTTTTATTATGTTACGCAGATTTTAAGTCTTTTCAGAATAAGAAAATAAATATTAAAGAAAAGATGCAGACCTCGGTGTCAGAAAAAATGCATTTTGCTTCAAAAAATATTATAAAGCAATTCTTTGACTTTTAGTTAAAAAGGATTTACTAATTGACCTGACATTTTCTTTAGAAAAAGATTGAACCTTTCAACTTACCAAACACTTGTTGTTTGAAGGAACTCGTTATCTTTTTAAAGCACTAAATAAAGACCTTAAGTACCCCATGTGGGAGGATAAATGTAATTGCTTTTATTTCATATATTTGGAACAGATCGAATGAAATATCTCTACCAGTTTATGGAGACAGTACATTTCACATATCTACTGTCTTCTGTTCCTTACAGCTAGTTGCTGCTCAATCCCCGAAATGCCACCTTATCTTACCCTCTTAAAATGTTTGGTCAGGGTGAGGCAGAATCCTATATAATAAAAGGGTAATATGCAAATTTACCCTAATGGTGGCAGCCGGGAAGATGGCCCTGATCACAGGCCAGGCCTACAGACCGTACTCATGCACAAATTTCATGTGCCGGGCCTCTAGTTGGATTATAATGTTGGAATGGCACAGTAGAGAGTAAGATAGAATTATAGAGGGAGACATAAAAACGGGGAGCTGAATTAACTGTTGGGCTGGCCCCTGAGTAGTGGGTGTAGCAGTCCAAAGTATTATTTTAAGACATGTCAGATCAGCTTTGCTTTGCTTTGCTATAAAGATTTTAAAAATATGTTTGTATTTCTTTTTTAGAGAAAAAGGAAGAGAGATGGATAGAAAGATAGAAATATGGATATGAGAGGAACATCATGGATAGGCTGCCCCTGCATGCACCCCCACTGGGGATTGAGCTCCCAACCAGGCATGTGCCCTGATCAAGAATTGAACCAGTTACCTCTTGGTTCCTGGGTTGACACTCAACTGCTGAGCCACACTGGCTGGGCTCAGCTTTGCTTTTCTATGCAATTTTGAATTGGCCAATGGGATGAACATTAGGTCTCGTCAGGCAGCACAGATGTCAGCTGAGTGGCAGCATGATGTACAGTGGCTAAATGTAAAGGGCACAGCCCTCAGGAAACCGTATCTAATGTGACAATGCAGATAGCAGACAGCTGATATCATCACAAGGATTTAGGCCTAGAAAGAAAGCCTTCTAGGCAAAACATTGAGGAAGAACACTCCAGTTATTCTACTTAAAACTATCAAGTCAATTTCAAAGCCCTGTCTCTGTGCATTTCCTGTCTGGATCAGGATGGATTTAGTACTGGGTGAGATTTAGCTTACAGATTGACAATAACAGTGCTTGCCATTAATGTGGGGTTTGGATAGAAGGGATAGTATTCTCTGTGGCTTCTAGTGACAGGGGTGGCAAAAGTTGAAGGGTTTAAGAAGGAATCATTGCTTCCCTTAAATTTATTCTGCAAAAATATAGCCTTGTTAATTGGACAGACACACTGGCCTTCAAATTACAGCTCTTTTTAAAGCTGGTTGCCTGGAAGATAGAAACTCACTGATTCTAAAGAGGTGCTCATTCTTTTTTCATAAAGCTACATATGCTAGACCCTAATGGATAATTTGACAGATAATTCCTAGGAAGTTTTAATAATTAAATTTTACCTTTGTTAAATATGGATTATGTCTGTATAAATCCGAGCTGTATTTAACTTTCATGAATTGGATTGTATTAACTCATTGTCTCACCTTATAATTTCAGGGAAGCTTTAGCTTCCTTTACTGAGTGTCTTCAGATGCTGGTGGGCCCTAAATATGTTTGCTAGCATTGACTCATAAGCAGTTACACTGGGGGCTCACTACTTACCTAATGTCATTTTTACATATTTTTGATCATGCAACATTTTGAATTTACAACCAGAAGACCCAGACCATTTTCTTTGCCTGAAATCACATTTTCAAAATTGAATTTTTAAAAAATATGTTTTTATTATTATTTTTTTTTTAGAGAAAAAAACATCAATGAGAGAGAAACATCTATTAGCTGCCTCCTGCATACCCTCTACTGGAGATCGAGCCCACAACCTGGGCATGTGCCCTGACTGGGAATTGAACTGGTGACCTCATGGTTCATGGGTTGACACTCAACAACTGAGACACACCAGCTGGGTTAATATTGATTTTTTAAAGCAAAACATCAGTACACCATTTAAAGAAAGTTCTGTCTCTTATTATAAAAATTGGAATCTTGTTGAGTATACAGCATCAAATACTATTTCCTCCAGGTAATATACAAACACCATTGATCCTCCTTATTCCTAAGTTCCCTGTTTTAAAATTTGCTTACGAGCTAAATTTTTTCTATAACACTAAGGTTGATACTGGTGGTGCTTTCCAAGTCATTCATGGATATCCTCAGCACAGCGATGCTTGAGTCACCCAGCACACACCTTCCAGTACTGGAGCCTTCCTGTTTCAGTTCTAATACTGCAAACAACTGTCCTTCTTGCCATCTATGTATTATTGTGATTCCTGCTTCTGTGTTTTATTGGGAGTGATTTTGCTCTTTCCAGTGGCTCCTAACTGTAGTGCTGACATGTTGTCCAGTGTTCCTGGGTACAAGAAGGCTGTGAAGTGTCTAATAGAGAAAATGTGTGTTGGATACGTTTTTTTCAGGCATGAGTTGTAGTGCTGTTGGCTGTTAGTTCAATGTTAATGAAACAACATTTAAAGGCGCATAAATAAATAATGCATCTTTAAACCAAAATACACATAAAACAGGGATATGTATTAACCATTTTATAAAAATGTTGTTACTAGTGGCTTGCAAGAGTCAAACCCCATATTTCCCCTGGGAACAATGGTTTAACATTTGCCAGTTCAGTATTCATGGTGACTTGGTGAATATTCTTGGGTACTTTCCTCTAATAGCATACATATCAAAATCCAACCTATTCCAAGATTGTTTCTCTTCACCCAACAAAGTATTATTCAGCCTTACATATGTTGCTACAGTCAAGCTATTAACGTGGGCATCAGTCTCCATGGCATTAAGCGACGTGACTCTACGATAGTCACCTGTCATCTTTTTTTGGCTTTTGCTGACACCACTTACATCTTTCCTTATTGCACCATGGGGAACAGATAATTAAAAGCCAAAGGCTCAGTGAAGAATCTGACAATTTATAATTCTTATTTCAGATTTGGATTAATGAAGTAGGTCCGTTTGCTTGGATCTCTTTATGTTTTGTTTTTTTAATTAAATTTATTGGGGTGACATTGGTTAATAAGATTATGTAAGTTGAAATTATACATTTCTGTGATACATACTCTTCCTATTGCGTCTATTTTTGAGGTGGAATTCAGATTTTGAAGAGGGGTGTTGGTTGCTTCTGGCCAGCTGCCCAGAAACAAAGCCAGAGTTTAACTCTCTTAGGAGTGTCCATGGGTTGTCACCAGTTCTAGGGACTGTCCAGATTTTTATTAGATAAAACACATTCTTAAATTAATAGGGAGATGTCAGTGTTCTTTATTTCCTCCTAACTGCTACTGGAAACCACCGAGAAACAAAAATCCTCGAAGCTGAGATCAGTGTACTAGAGGATACTGGAAGTGGGTGAGTTCAAGCTTAATGGGGCATTGGCTGTTATGGAGTCCTGACTGTCTGCTAGGCAGTCAGCTAATATCTTTATGGAGATCATCTCATTTGATCCTCAGCAGCCATCTGGTGAGGTAGATATCATTAATTTAGTGTCTTCAGGTCAGGAAACTGAGTCTTGTAGAGGTCCAGGAGCTCGTCTGATGTCACGGAGCTAAGCAGGGAGGGTTTGAATGCAGCTAGTGTGGCTCTGCAGCCAGCTGTCTTCACTGCAGTCCTCTTGTGCTCCAATGCTTCTCTCCTACAGACCCTCCCCAAGTTCCCTGAGCCCCAAATACCTCACACAATTATTAACAATACGAGGCCATATTCACGGGAACCTGAGTAAGAACGTCTTGGCAGGTGGACAAGCCTCAATCATATTTTTAAAGAAAGAAGTGCTTCCAAGGAAGGTCACTGCCTCTCTCACTGATCCTCCATTTCCCCCTATCAACCGGCACAGAGTGACTCACTGGAAACCAAAAGTCCTCCCTGAAGCTTGCCCTCAGTCCCGGGCTGGCTCAGGTCCAAAGCTCCAGCGGGCTGCTTATCTTTAGCAGATGGCCATCTTCCCTCTGACTCAGCTGCAGAGGGTCTGCTCACCCCATTCAGGCTATTGGAGCCAAAGGAAAGGCTGGCTGTGTTTTTCTTTCCACGCGCGGAGAGGCCCTGATACGTTCTCCCGCTTCCTTGGGAGAGAAAAAGAGAGAGGCTGCTATCAAGGACATCCCGCTACAGAGGACATTTTAAAACAGCTGCTGTGAGTTTTTTCCACCATGACACACTGTTCACTTCACACTCATTTCCCCCACTCTCCCAACAGGTCATTCAAAATGGAGAAAGGAGCTCGCAAAATTTACGTAGAATATTTGTTTCCATCTCTACCTCCCGATGGCTATGCTTTCAATGGACAAGTAACCTCGGGGTTTCCAGACTTACTTTCTTACAAATGTACTACATACTTACGGCAGACAATACATTTCGGGTGAAATGAAAAGGAAAACTAATGGTAAAATGGCACTCCTGAGAAAGAATTTGGTTCTGTTATGCATTGAAACAATTTATAGAACTGTCAAAGATACTGTGATTTGCTCTGATTCTGCAGGAAAGTACCTTTCCGGAACCAGAGAGGATGGCAATGAGAGAACCAGTAAAGCCATCATCATAGGAATGGCGACCGTGAATCAAACTCCTCTTCTGGGCAGGTCAGTGCTGTGACTTCATTGTGCATCATCTCAGGCCCAGCCTTGTGGCAGGGCTGGGGCAAGGCTATGTGGGGTCCCCAACTTCTACAGTTTTCTGAGACAAGCCTTTAAAAATAAGAATACAAATTATGTGTAGTAGTAAATATTTATTCAAAAATGAGAAAAGAAATCACAATAAAATAGAAACTTTTTTTTTTAAAAGCTCACAAATAGCCTGGCCGGTGTGGCTTAGTGGTTGAGCCTCAACTTGTGAACCAAGAGGTCATGATTTGATTCCAGGCCAGGGCACATGCATGGGATGTGGATTGATTCCGAGTGTGGGGCATGAAGGAGGCAGCCAATCAATGATTCTCTCCCATCATTGATGTTTCTATATCTCCCTCCCTCTTCCTTCCTCTCCGCAATCAATAAAAATCTTTTAAAAAGCTCACAAATATAACAAACATCACAGAATCCATGGAAATAGCATTTTAAAAAATTAACTGTTTGACATGCTTTTTTTCCCCTATTTTTCTTTTGATGAAACACATATACTTTTCAAAGGAAATGATGTTGTTTCATCTCTTATCTGTAGAAAAATGGGAATATTTCTAGTATAAGATTTTAAATAGTGCTTATCACTTTGACATAATCTTATGTTTATAAGTAGACTGAGAGCTTCTTGCAGAAGGGGAATGAATGTGCTATTGATTCCCAGCAGCTAGGATTCTGGCTGACATGTAAAATGCACTGATCACATGTTTGTGCAATCAGGGAACGATTAAGCTATGGAGAAGGGTTAGGTTAAAGGTGATATAGTTCATCTGGGAAATTAACTACAGCTTCAGATGGTAAGACAGGTTTCATGTGCCTCCCTGTTGTCCCATGAGCATGGAATGCACAGGTATTTCCAATGAAGTCTCCTTCCTGCCCCTCCCCTTCCCTCCTGAACCAATCACATTTTGTGGTTAAGTCAGATCTTAACTTAGTTGTGCTATGTGGCTCTATAGGACTATTTTATGGATGAAAATAAGCAATGAGGACAAGTTTCTGATCTTTAACAAGGTGTTAGGCAAAGACAGTGCTGCAGTATCCTCAGTTCTCATGACACACACTCCAATCTCTTCACCCGCATTATCTTACTTGATACCAGCACAAAGGTCTTTTCAAATGACCATTTACATGTTTTCACTAAACCCTTGCAGAATCCAGTCCGGCAATGTGCAAACTGGGGGAAAAAAGGAAGAAAGAAAACACATTTTGTAAGATAAACCGTTTCTCTTTTTCCTTTTAAATAAAATGAGCTGGGAAGAGGCAGAGAACTTTTATGATTCAGTAATGGGCAAGATAGGATACTCTCTAGCTCACAAATCAAAGAGACCCAAGCTGCAAAAGCTTCAACTTTGTAGAGAACAGCTCAGGGCCAGGCAAAGTGTCATCCTTTTTATAGGTTCAACAGAATTCTTCTGCTTTTCATCTTGCAACACAGGCGTTAGATCAGCTCTTCAAGTCCCTGGGATGTCTGGAACCGTGACTTGTGTGCACTTTCTAAAACATAGAGTCAAGTGTGAATAAGCGCTACAGAAAAAGAGGAAAAAGCAGTGGAGAGGGACCCAAAATCTTGACTGGAGGAATGTCATGTAGAGCTCTTTGGTGTCACATAAATGCCCCCGAGGGCTTATCGGCATGTGCACTCACACTAATGAGAGTGGCCAGCTTAGAAGACAGTGGGGTCTGCAGACAACATCATGTTATAGCCTGTTCTTAGTCACATTTAAAATGTGCTGCTGGAGGATAAAGCTGGCTCTGAAGGCTTATTATGGAGAACAAAAATGTTTGAAAGGAAGAGCAGGCTTTCAACTGAACCTAAATTTCTTATCCAATGATCAATTTTCTGACTTCCATGATGGCACTTGAAAGTCTGATATTCCACTGATATTCCATAAGTGGGGATTTAAATGGCAACTTTTTATTAGACACTGAATTTTAAGATTATAGTATTCCCTGTTTCAATCCATATTTTCCATTCTAAGACTTTTTTTTTCTTGTTTTGTTTACAAATAAGGCTTTATTTTCACATTAAAAAATAAAATGGGATTAAGTAGTACTGTGGAAATGAATGGCATAATATCTGACCTTTAGGTATCCATGGGTATCCATGAAGCAGATGCACCTTCATTTAGATTTGATCACTTATTTATGCATATAACAAACATTGGTTGAATACTCATTTTTTACTTTATATATAATTACTATACCAGTAATAACCAAATTAATAAATCAAGATCCATATTTCATACATAGTCTGTAATGGCTCAGATTTAAAATTTTAAAATTACATCTCTATGCCTATTTGGACATTGATAGATTAAAATTACTAAAGAATAAAAATAATATATTACATGTATGCAACTATTTGACAAATATAAATTAACCATCCTGTGTGATAGGTACTCTAAGATACAAGTTTGCATGAGACATATGTTTTGCCCTTAGGAATAATAAATTCAAGAAAATACGATAAAGTCATAGACAGAAAAAACCATGACTATAGACTCTACAATTGCCTAGTGAATTGCATAGAGAAAAATAAATGTTTTTCTCTCTGGATGGTCAGGAAAGTCTTCTGGAAGACATGACATTTAAACTGGGCTCTGGATGTTTGATTAGCTTCAGAGAGGTGGCAAAGGAGAGAGGACATTCTGTTCACCATGAGCAAAGACAGAACAGGAAAAGCTCAGAGCAGGTGTAAGGACAGTGAGGAGGGCAGGTGGCCTAAAGCGTGGGGTAGTGCCAAGGGCTAGTAGGAAATGAGGTGGGAAGAGCAGATTGTCATGAGATCATCAAGACCCTTAAATCCCAACCTAAGGAATCTGGAATTTATTCAATAAGCACTATAGACTCATGGAAACCTATTAGATCAAAGGAATTATAGGAATAAAGTGACATTTAAAAAAAACTCATTTGGTTATTACAATATTCACAGAACACTTGAGGTGTTCCGTGTCATAGGTAAGTGAGGATGGAGGTTAAGCCTAGAAGGAGAAAAAAAAGAACACTTTTGAGAAGTTTCAAGAAGACTTGATACCTTCCTAGGTATGTACTACGAGGTTTTGAGTTGGGTGATTGGGAGTATGCGTAATATATTTTTAGGATCTGGAAGATATTACCCATCTGTAATCTTGACCAATAATATATTGAAAATGTCCTTTATTGTTTTAATTGATACACTTTAGAGATGAGCCAGAACTATACTCCCCTTTAGCTAATGACATTAAGACATTTATTATGACGTTGAGACAGCCATTATTAGGAATGTGTCATATTTAATGTTCAAAGCTTTGTAATAAAGTAATTGTTTTTCTGTCTTTTTTTAAAAAAAGTAACAAAATAAGAAATTTAAGTGCAGAAAGAGAGAAAAAAATCCCCAAAGTCCAAGGACTTATGCGTGGAAGTGATTCAGTGAGGTGTTTGCCTAACCCTTTGTCCCTACTCCATTTCTACTCCCAGGTGAGTACGGTGTATGCTTATGTGACACTGCTTTTGTGTTGATGGAAACACAGCCCCTGTAGGATTCAGGAATGTGGGTTAAGGTTCACCATCATACTGTGTAGTGCTTGTGTTATTTCTCAATTAAATCACATGTCATCTGTGTTACTCCTGAAATTTTTCTTTAGATAAGATTACTCTATTGAAATTGTAAATAGTATTTGTCACCCACAAATTCACTGTAAACTAGGACCTTCTACTTAGTAGCTTACAAAAAACACATTCATGAATTAGAGCAGAAACATGATAAAAATAGATAACTTTACCTCCACCTAGTTTAGAAAGAGATACTGTATCAGGGATTGTGACTCACTCATGTTGTCTTGGGTTGATTTTCCTAGAAGTGGAGCCTGAGGAGGGGGTATTATATAAGTGATTTTTTTATTACATTAGTTTCAGGTGTATAACATAATGATTTGATACATGTATATATTGTAAAATGATCGTCACAATAAGTCTAGTTAACATACATCAACACACATAGCTAAAAAATATTTTGTGTGTGTGATGAGAACTTTTAAGATTTGCTTCTTAGCAACTTTTAAATATGCAATAGAGTATTATTAGCTGTAGTTACTTTGCTATACATTATATCCCAGGACATTTTTTAACTAGAAGTGTGTATCCTTTGACTACCTTCAGTTATTTCTCCAACTATCCACTCCCCACCTCTGGCAACCACCAATCTGTTCTGTCTATCTGTGAGTGATTTTGCGTGTGTGTGTGTGTGTGTGTGTTTTGTTTGTTTTTTACTCCATATATCAGTGAGGCAATGCAGTATTTGTCTTTCTCTGTCTAACTTATTTTACTTAACATAATGCCTTCAAGTTTCATCCATGTTGTGGCAAATGTCAGGATTTTCTTTATATGGCTGAATAATATTTCACTGCATAGGTATATAACACATTTTCTTTATCTGTTCAACCATCAATGAACACTTAGGTGTTTTTCATGTCGTGGCTATTGTAAACTAGAGGCCCGATGCACAAAATTTGTGCAAGGGTAGGCCTTCACAGCTCTGGCTGCCGGGGTGCTCGCAGCCCCACTGCCCATCCCCGACCCACACCTACCTTGGCCTGGCACTGCCTGCATCTGCCACCACACACCCCTAGTTTCCGGTTCTGCAGAGCCCCCGATCAATTGCCTAGCAGAGGTTGGCCTGGGCCTCCCTCTTTGGGATGATTGCAGAGTCCCCCCGATTGATTGCCCTGCTGGCAGGTGGCCTGGACCTCCCTCTGTGGGTGATCATGGGGCCACAGCAGGCTCCCCAACCAATTGCATCACACCCGCCTTGGCTGGCCTGGCACCAGTGCGTGTCATAGCATGGTCATCTGGACATTCTGCTGTTCAGCCATTTGGTTTATTTGTATATTGTGCTTTTATTATTATAGATAGTCCTGTAGTACTCATGGGATACAGAGATCTTCTCAACTTAGTGTCTTAGTTTCCTTTGGATAAATACCCAGAAGTGGAATTGCAGAATCATATGGTAGTTTTATGTTTAATTTTGTGAGAGACCTCCATACTGTTTTCTATAGTGGTTGCACCAGTTTCCAACTTCCTCCAAGAGTGTACATGGGTTTCCTTTCAATGCAACCTTTGCAACATTTGTTACTTATAAATGGACATTGAATTTCATCAGATTTTCTTTTGTATCTAGTGAAACAATCATATGATTTTTATTCTGCATGTTGTCAATGTGGCATCATATTGCTTGCTCCGTGAATGTTGAACCATCCTTACATCCTGGGAAGAATTCTCAGTTGTTCATAGTGTATCATCTTTTTAATGTATAGTTGAATTTGGTTTGCTAATATTTTCTTGAGGATATTAGCATGTATGTTCATCAGGGATATTTGTAATTTTCTTTTCTTACAATTTTTTTCTGGTTTGGATATCAGGGTAATGCTGGCCCCATAAAATTGGTTTAGAAGTGTTTCCTCCTCTTCTATATATTTTTTGAAGAGTTTGAGAGGGACTGGCATTAATTCTTCCTTAAATATTTGGTAGAACTCACAAGTGAATCCATTTGATCTTATAATTTTGTTTGCTGGGAACTATAAGTGTTTTTTTACAAGAATGCTCTCATGGGAAACCTACCATAAAGTAGACATGAGAGGAATTTTATTCTGATGGGACCTCTTGGGTATAGAATATACCTTAAAGTTTATTCCACCTTGAGGTGGAGGTATCCCTGCAGTACCAGTCATTGGCCACTGTCAAGTAAGGGGTTGGAAGGCATCCAATATAATCCCTACCCTGTAGGATGAGGAGGCAGCTCATCTCCCCAAAACTGCTTGCTGGAGAAGGTTGATAGTGTGGGCACAACAAACCAGTAAAAGAGATTCCAAATGATGTGGACATTTGTGAACAAATAAATGATAGGTAAATAATTCATAAATGTTTACAATTAGAGACACAATGAGAAATGGTCAAGTAAAATGGAAAAAGTTAAATGGAGAATAAAATATTTCGTACAATCCATTGACTTTTATCTCAGC
The DNA here is from genome assembly GCF_000327345.1 of Myotis davidii. Classification (NCBI taxonomy): domain Eukaryota; kingdom Metazoa; phylum Chordata; class Mammalia; order Chiroptera; family Vespertilionidae; genus Myotis; species Myotis davidii. The sequence goes on along the minus strand of NW_006299242.1, from coordinate 101,010 downwards.
AATGTGAGAGGAAACATTGATGTCCATAGAACAGCCATTTAGGTTTGGTTAAATGCCAGAATTCAGTCCCTTTTGAGGTAAGGTTGAGAGACTCAAAGCAGGGTTACTAGACTTAGAGAGACTTGGTCTCTGCCACTTACAAACTATGTGACCATGGACAAGTTACTTACTCTCTCTAAGCATGAATTATCTCAATATAAACAACAGGTAATTTGTAGGGTCATTGTAAATGAGATATTTCATACAGTACCTACAGCATAATAATGCTCAATAATTATAAACACATTTTTTGCCATACGTATTTTTGGAGATATTTTCTACTATCAGTAAGAGAGACCTGAGAGAGTGAACAGAAAGATGGAAGGTATAAGAGGAGATTGGCTGAAAATTTTTGCAAATAGAGCAATTTGGTAAGCTATTTTTGTTGCCTCTAGACATAATGGAAAATTCCTTGGAGCTTACTTGTATTTTAATTTTTGTATTATGATCAGATACATCTATAGCCAGAATAGATTAATTTTATATACTTGAAAGATCATATATAATTCTGTTTCTCTGTTAGCATCAAGACAGCTTCTTCATCATTTTTATTGACTTTCAGGTACTGTATAAGTTAAAAATATTATTTCCTAGCCTATCTATGCCAATTTGATCCTCAAAAGAAAAATAAAATGTATAATGTAATTGAGTAAAGATATCTAAAACCAAGCTCATTGTTGAATATTGTACATTTTTATCTTATTGTAAAAAGTGAACGTTCACAAATTAATGTGTCTGAAAATTTTTGGAAGCCAAATATTCCTGATGAAGTGCTTTGGTCATTTGAATTCAGGTCAACATATTTTATGCACTAATCTTGGTGCCTATTTAACAATATAAAAGTGATGACAGTCAGTCAGATTAGATGGAACACATTAGTATACTGTGCATTGTGTTAGATGCTGGAAACACACAAAAAAGAAAAACAACAACATGGTATTCTCCTTACCACAGAGGTGATATACTGGTGAGAAAAACAGATTAAAAGATGATTTTTAATAAAATCTGTCAAAAGATAAGATAGGCATGCAATCAGTGTCATATTCAATCAGAGGCTATTTAGGGATGTGGGGCAACAATAGATGATGTCTGAACTGGAATTGGATAACGTGAACCAGAAGAGGAAAGGTAAATGAGGCTCATATACAGAGGATTGGAGGTACAAAGGCATTGAGGCTTTGAACAGTAAGGAGTGTGAGGAATTACAAGAATTTAGCATTATAAATGAACCACTCCAGGCTGAGTTTGGTAAGTGTGGCAGACTAATGATGGCCACGGAGTCATTGGCTCTCCTCCTTTGAGAAGTGGAGTAAATATTCCCCCCCGTTAGTTTTAGCATCTTTGTCTCTGTGAATAATTGGATGTAATATGGTGGAAGTGACCCTGTACCAGTTGCTGGACCAGGTATTAAAAGACCAGCACCTCCACTTGGAATTCTCATGGTGGGGGAAGCCAGCCACCAAAGCTGCCTGATCACCTCATTGGAAAAACCATGTGGCTCGGCCCTGAGGGCACATGGAGAGGCTGAGGGGCTCAGGTGAGGCGAGCCTCTCATCCCAATCCAACACGGCCCCAGTCACATGAGCAAAACCACCCTGGCCCCTCCAAAGCAGACTAGTCACTGATTACACACCACCAAGTGACCCCAGTCAATGCTGGAATCACTTGGCTGAGTCCTAACACAATTCCTGACCCTCTACATCCATGCTGTTGTTTCAAACCGTTAATTGTCAGGGTGATTTGTTACAGAGCAATTGAAAATCAGACCAGCGGCGTATGAGACTGAAGAGCTATGCAAGTTCAAAATGATAGAGGGCCAGAAATGTTAGTTTAAGGATTTTGGATACTTCATCTTAATGTTTCAAAGTCTAAACTGGTAAAATTACCTCCCCTCTGCCCACATATACAAGGCTCCCAAATTTGTCATTTCTTAAGCAAGTCCATTTAAATAATTACTTCCAGATTTTAGTAACATAATATCAGAAAACAAAGGGAAATCTAATTCCAATAAATTTGGAAGGACAGAATTTTAAAGTAATGACAATAGCCATGTTTATAAACATGGACTTATTTTGTGACAGACATTGCTACAAGTTTTTTTCATATATTAATTCACTTAATCTTTATAACCATCCAGTGAAGAAAGTAGAGGTATTAACTCAATTTTACAAATGGGTAAACTGAGCCTTCAAGAAGTTATACAACTTGTCAAAGCTACAAAGCTAACAGGTGGCAAGGGCAGGGATTCAATTCCGGGCAGTCTGGGCCTGGACACTAGCGCGATCACTGTACTCTCTGGCCTCTTGTAGGGAAGAGCTGTTGTAGGAATAGTATTACCTTTTGTAGACAATGTCATCACAGGTTAGCATCTTTACATTTACAGATCTCAATAGTAGGACTAGGATATCAGTACCAATAGAAGAAATAGACAAGCTGTAGGACCGTTAGCTTATGCTGAGTGTTTCATGAGGATATGGGAACAGAATAGACAGAGCGAATTAAGTCTGGGAAGAGGGCTTGGCGATGGACATACTAGAGGACATGGTTGGAGCAAGATTGAATTTAAAAGTCCATCATGCGAAGTGTGTACAAATTTAATCCAATGCGTGTCCCTTATGCAGAGAGAAGGCAACGGCTCTGTGATCTGAGAGAGCCTCCCTCTTCCATGGGAGCAAAATACTTGAAGGAGGAGCTTTCAGGGTGTGAAGGGGCAGCTGCTTTCTTTTACGAACTCATTGTTCTTAAAACGCCATGAACTTTTCCTCTGTAGACAGGAGGTGGAAATGTGTTACTTTATGTTATGATCGAGTGTTCTGCCTTTGGCTCCCCGGGATTTTGCGTTAAGCTTTGAAGAATAGAATTTAGGCTGAAGAAATAGGTTTTGTCTTGCATTTCCATTCGATGAATAAGTTGCCTTGAAACTCCTTAACCTCTCTGCTTCACTTTACCACTCGGTAGGATGAAGCAGGTGGAATTGATGAGCAGATGATCCTGAGGGGTGTGTGTGTGTGTGTGTGTGCGTGTGTGTGTGTGTGTATGTTCCATCCTGCATAACAGTATCACCACATTTCCCCTGTTCTATCCGGGACCTGAGAGGTTAAGCTTTATTCTACATCACTATTCATTGAATACAATCATTATCATAAGAGCCTTCTTTCACTGAGCCTCAGTTACATGGCAGGCTCTGTCTTCACTTCCTCATTTAATTTTCATTCTCTATCTCTTCATTTGATCTCCACAGCATTAGTTATTTTATAGTCAAGGAAACAGGTTAAATGAGGTTGTTATTCAAGGACACAAACTTAGCACACGACAGAGCCAAGATGTTAGCCTGGTTCACTTTGACTACAACCGTTCATCTTTGCAAGTGCAATGCTGAAATCATTGGCTTAAACTTTTTTTTTTAAAAAAAAAAACATTACAAAATAAATGAAGTTAAATTTCTCACAGAGCAGCCAGTGGTGTCTGAATCTGGTGTTATTCTGGTTCAGGATTAAGTCTTACTCAGCCTCACACATAGTTTGAATAATGGCATCAAAATGTTCAACATAAATTTCCTCCAGACCTAAGGCCTGGGCTAGTATGCTAATGTATAAGCTGTTGAAATATTTCACAGCTAGAATAAATGGCTAAACATAAAAACGTGTATTTAAATGTGGATGAATATGCCTATGGGGGCACCAAAGTCACTGCTAATATTACCCATACTAGTCCTTCTTTTTTTTTTTTTTTTTTTTTAAATATATTTTATTGATTTTTTACAGAGAGGAAGGGAGAGAGATAGAGAGTTAGAAACATCGACGAGAGAGAAACACCGATCAGCCGCCTCCTGCACATCCCCCACCGGGGAAGTGCCCGCAACCCAGGTACATGCCCCTGACCGGAACCGAACCCGGGACCCTTCAGTCCGCAGGCCGACGCTCCATCCACCGAGCCAAACCGGTTTCGGCCATACTAGTCCTTCTTAACCCATGGAGGACGGAAGCCCTCTGGAGTCAGCATTGAGGTGCAGTAGTCTCGTTGCTAAGCTTAAGGTTCCAAGGCCAAATACAATGTAACCAGAAAGTGTTGTAAAAAGAGCAGATAGCATTATGGAATGTCAGTGGCCTTGCAGTTACCAGGTATCTGATGGCCACAGCACCTCAATGAACCAGCACCAGGTCAACCCCAAAGTCAAAGCCAGACTAGAGGGGACAGCAGAAAGTAGCATTCAGTTGCTCTCATGTTCAGCCCTCAGTTAATAGTGGAGACAATGTCAACAAATCACTTTGGAAAAAAGGTGAATGAGGGAGCTTATCTCAGAGGGCTGTGGGTGGCTTGAAGGTCTCAGATACTCTTTAGAGATGGGCGAAGGCGGGTTTGATGGAGACGGGTGTGTTAGGCCGCATTTGGCTTTCCCTTACCCTCAGGTTTTGGGGAAGGGGCCAAACAACAAGGAAATGAAAACAAGCAAACTAGAGAGATGATTCCCAAAGGAATCCCTTGACGTCATCTTTTATTATTTTTTTAAATTAAATTTAAACTTAATTTTATTTTATCTCATTGGCACATGGAACCCTTAGTATTCTTGATTAAGACTATGTCTTCTTAGCATAATATTTTACATGTATAAAATGACATACATAGGATTTTGAAGGTCACCAGTTATAAAGCTTACATTTATTAAACATTTTAAGATGTTTCTGACACAGTAAAGAACATGATTCTTTATTCTCACAATAACAAGATTCTGGCAGTGATTCAAAGTCATGATAAAAGCAAAGATTATTTGATATATCTGCACTAATTGCTAATGGAAAACATATGTGATTTCTGTTGATGACCAGTCATGGGTACTGCCAATAGTAGTATGGTTTGGTGCCTATGTTTATAATAAAAAGAAATCCTAAGTTTCACTTAGTGTTGGGTAAAGTGTCAGTTTTTCTCATTTGAATTCTTGGTCCTCTTGAAACCCATGAACCCCATGTAAAGGACTTCTGTAGGACATACAGATTACAAAACAGATAACCAGGCTGCCTTTGAGTAAATAATATTAGAGTCTGCTACAACTTTCATGTTGTAGCAACTAAAGATGGTAGATAGGTTTATTTATTAGATAAACGATTATGGTTCTGAAAGTGGCTCCTTTGTATTTGTTTTTGCTTTTGTTGTTGTTCTCAAGCAACAAATGCAGTGTCTAGAATTGGTATTTTTCACAGGTGAGAATCTGGGTAAACCCTGAAGTTTACATTCCAATGAGACATACTATTCTAGATCGGTTGATTGGATGAATAATCAATCTACTATTAAGTCAAATACTTTTTTCCCAAGGGTGAGCCCCGTACAGATGAACCCCATGCTCTGTGACCCTCCCCCATGTTTTTTTTCATGCAGGGATTCTCTACAGTGTCCCGCTGTCCTCCTCACACTCACAGTTCCCAGCGGTAATTTCCGTGCATCCTTTAAGACTCCCTCTGATCTCCCACTCCTCCCATTCCATCTCTCCAGAATGTGTTACATGTGCTTTTCATATCGGCTCCCATAACCTATTGTGTATGTCCCTTCTGTCTTTCATATTGCTTTGTAGTTACTGGGTTACATGTCTGTTTTCAATTTTAAACTGTGAACTGCTTCCCGGCAGGGTCAGTATTAAAGCTAGCATTTTCACTGAAACCTCCGTCCACCGCTTAGCACACATCTTCTCAAACGTTTATGCTAAGCTCTAGGGGTGTAAGGCTGTGGGAACCACAGCACATTCCCTCAAGGAGCTTGCACTCTTGCTGAGAGCGGAGGTTGTGTGTGTGTGTATGTGTGTGTGTGTGTGTGTGTGTGTGTGTGTGTGTGCACATGCACATGCAAGAATAAGAACAGTGAGAGCAACTGATAGAAAGTACCAGGTGCCCAATGCTAAATAACAAAAATGATAATATAATAAAATCTCTATTTGAACAAGGTTTCAGGGAAGAAAGATTTTAATTGCATTTTGGTGGTAGCATAAAGCATCCTGTTGGAGGTGAAAACTAAGCTGAAATTAGAGATGTGTTTAAAGTTAAACATTGTGAAGGGATAGGAATGGATCCATGGCATCTCTTTACCAGGTTTTTCTTCTCCAGTTTGGAGACCTCTAGTTCATGTAACTGTTTCTTACACGACATGATTTTTAGAGCTTGTTATTTCCTAGCAGTTTTCTTCTGTGCAATCTCATTTGTTATTTTTTTTTGTAAAGATAGGTATCTAGAACAGCATGCAATAAGATATATGTGCTCTGACCAGTTATTTCTTTATCTTTTGATTTGAACACTGTATTTAATGTATTGTCATCTGTAATTGTGTCTAATGCCTTGATATCATTACTTGGTAAATAAGCAGAATGTTACCTAAAACCAAGGATATTTTTCACATGACCTGCCATTAAGAATTTCTTTTCAAAAATATAATTTTATTGAATTCAGAGAGGAAGGGAGAAGGAGAGAGAGATAGGAACATCAATGATGAGAGAGAATCATCGGTTGGTTGCCTTCTGCATGCCCCCCCCCCCCACTGGCGATTGAGCCCATAACCTGGGCATGTGCCCTGACTGGGAATGGTACAGTGACCTCCCAGTTCACAGGTCGATGCTCAACCACTGAGTCACACAGGCAGGGCTGCAAGAATTTTTCCATTTTTGTCCATCCACTTAGTAAATCAGTTATCTATTAATTTATTCCACATAAACTTATTAGACTACCTCTATGTACCTGACATTATTCAATAGAGGGCTGAAGCCTAAAAATGAAAATTTCACAAACTTTTCTTAGGAAAAAGTTTAAATGTAATGAAAAATTGAAAGAATCATACAGTGAATAACCACATCCACATAACCTACAATTATCCTTTATCACAAATCTATTTTTTCTATTCATCCCTATATTCGACCATCAAACCATCTTATATTATGATCCATTTTAAATAAAATGGCAGATATAAACAATTCAGGATACCCAATAAATACGTCAGCATGATATGTTTGTTTGATTGAATTACATTTTAAAAAAAAACCCTTCATAATGCAGTTTCCTATGCCATAAAAATAGTGTCTAATTTCAGTTACACTGTGAGGCTGTTCAAGTCAGGCAAATAACGTAATGAGGAAATTACTAGGCAGTTATTTGTACTTAGATTTTCTAAAAATGAGAGACACCAGTGTATTTTTCCTAACATTTTAGTGTCATATTTGAAATGATAAATGATACTAACTGACTTTGAGCGATAGCTTTATAATCTGATGCAAACCAGCCAATCACCTATCAAGATTTAAGACACATTATCACCCCAGAAATTTTCCTCATGCCCCTTTTCTGTGATTTTTAGTTTTTCCATATAAGTTTTGTTTATTGTATTTCAATATTTTAGCTGGCTTATATTGTAATTTTGAATCTTGATTTTATCATTTGTATACTATGTGTATCATAAAGTTTAATGCCATTCACTTATGATTTTATGTGTACACAAAAGTTGCTGCTTCATGAGGAAAAAATAGTCAAAGTTAGCAGGTAAAATAAATCCCTAAGATACAAAGCTAAAAAGTCTCTTTCAGTTAGCACTTGCTACATTAATTATTACCAAACGGTGCTATGCTTTGCAATATCGAAGAAGATAGTACAGGAAACTTCTTAAGAGATTAAATGTATCCAATGAGAGTTAATTACCAAAGTAGTCTGATATCACGCATATTCCTCAGACATTTTAAGTGTATGCATAGACTCATGCACTTTATATGTATCCTAATTATTAGTAACTCTGTATATTGTAGAATCATAAAATATCAGACTTGGAAAGGAACTAACACATCATCTGGCCCATTGCTCTAGCAGACGTATTAAATATTAATTTCAGACATCAGAAGGAGTGATCTCATTGTTCCTCCCTGTACTTCTCCAGAAATGAGACGTGAGCTCTTTGTAAAGAGGCTCATTTCAGTGAACCGAAATGTGGACACTGAATTATGAGACCTTATCTTTACTATCACATGGCACATAGGTCTGACATGCATCCAGGGTAAAGACAAAAGTGTTATTATTTGTGCCTAAGAAGTAGGTGCTGATATTTTAATAATAAAATGTTCTTTTTATGATTGATTTGAGAGAGAGAGAAACATCAATTTGTTGTTCTATCTAGCGACACATTCATTGGTTGTCTCTTGTATGTGCCCTGACTCAGATCAAACCGCAACCCTGGCATATCGCGAGGATGCTCCCACCAGCTGAGCTTCCCGGCCAGGGCAATAATAAAATGTTGTTAAAAAAGAACTCTATGCTCATTTTATGACCTAGTGGCTTCTTGTGCATGTATTGTTGAAAGGTTAGTGCCATGATTGGTGCAAAATATTGTACTTTAAAAAAAGCAAATAATTATTAAAATGATTCCTAAGATTTTATATCTTATACCTTTATTTTAATTTAATATAATTTCATTTTTTTTTGTTACTCCTCATCAGAAGATATGTTTCCCATTGATTTTTAGTGAGAGTGGAAGGGAAGGAAGGGTTAAAGAGAGAGAGAGAGAGAGAGAGAGAGAGAGAGAGAGAGAGAGATTGGTTGCCTCCTGCATGCCATTTGCTCCACCTGATCAGGGGCCGAGGAATGAGCCCAAAACCTAGGTGTGTGTTCTTGACCAGGAATCAAACCTGCCACCCTTTGTGGCAACGCTTTACCACCGAGCCACACCTGCCAGGGCTAGACAGGGTTTTGTTTAGCACAGCAAACTGCATTGTGAAGGTTTGGCTCACAGCTCTTATAAAGTGGTTCATACAAGAGATTTACAATTTAAATCCTACCCAGCAATTTTTCATGGAAATGAATAAAGGCTTATTGCATTTCAACAGTAAATACTACTTAAAATAAGGAACCACATGCCACTTCATTGATCAGTTTTATGAATAAAGTTGTGTCCCTAGATGGGAAAGGCATCATGTGACTGAACTGGAACAAACCTAAGGCTGCATTAGACCGCAGTTGAAATTCAGCATGTTTAATTTGTTGTAGCCTGCAGCCCAGCAACTTGATCTTTTGTCACCATATGCACTAAAAGAGATCATATATCTCTCATGCACTTATGTCAAGAAAAGCACCACAACCTACTTATCATACTTGCAAAACACTTAAGAAAACAGGCAAATTCCCCCAGAGTTATTCAGCGTTTGGTAAGGATTTTATTATTGCAATCAATTACAATGTTGTCAAACCTGACGAATTGAAGTTCCTAAATAACGGATCATAACCAGGTCTCTTAGAACCAAGAGGATAATGCACTTCTGGCCCCGGCTTATTTTCGTATACTGTTTTGAGAATTGTTTGCAGAGTTGTTAAGTAGGCAAATTGTAACATAAGAAGACCGTATAGAAAGTAAACATATTTTAAAGGTAATGTAATCTAATAAAGGATAGCAGAAATATTTTAGGATAAAACATACAGATGATATAATAAAACCAATGCAATAGGATGCATTCAATCACTTATTTTAATAAAAGCTAATTAAAATATCACTTCTTGCTATTTTCCTGTAACCCATGCTTCTGGGTTGACTGAATAGAGTCACTGATTATTTAAATTGTTGAAATGGTCACAGCAACATGTAGGTCTGAATATAAAAATGCCAAGTTATTTTTTTCTAGTACATCCTGAGCTTTAAATGTTTCCGAATTATGTGTGACTTCAGATCTTAATCTTCTTAACATTTGGAGGAGTGAATAGCCCTCTTTTGTTGGGATGATGAGAAATCTTGTGCATTTTGCTTACCCCAGCACCTAGAATGATACAGCATTACATATAGTATATTCTCCTTTTGAAGGTGAAAAGCACCAGAACAGAGCTAATGTCTTGTCCATCACTGTATTCTCACACCATACTAACAGAGTATTAGAACTGTAGCAAGTCCTCAGTGAAGTAGAAGGAAGGAATCAACGAGTGAATGAAAATAGGGGGTATGTAATATAGTGTATGATAAACAGATTAATTCTCCAAATTTGTCCACCCTTCTCTGTGCTGATTCCCGGGGCCGTGCTGGTAAATGTTTAACAACTGATTCTCAGAAACAAAGAAATAAACAACCTTCTAATTTGTAGCCCGTGCTGACTTGCGTGGTGTCAATATGCCTATCATGGCCGATTGCAGACTGACAATCTGATGTCACTGAATTCAGAGCTGAGAAGAGATCAGTTCTCATGAGTCGGCCCGGGCTGGCTCCAGCACACCACTGTCTGTCTTCTGCAATGTGTATTGCCATTTTCTCCCACTTGCAGCAAAGATTCGTTCCTCACCACTAGGAGATTGGGTTTGGTCATGTGATTGGCTTTAGCGGACGGAATGTTAGTAGACAAGCAAGTGCTTGAAATGTGTTTGCAGTTTTATGCTTCTTTATCACCACCAGCCAATCATAGCAGGGTTCTAAGGAAGAGAGAAATACAAGGAGCAAAGCTATATCAGTTCCAGCCAACCCCAGCCTAAGTCTCCAACACCTCTACCAATCTAAAGATGTGAGTAAGACATCAATGTATACTGTCCTAACCACAGATATTTTAGAGAGGTAGTTTGTTATACAGCAAAAATTGACTGCCACATACTGCGAGGGGAGTGAAGGTGTGAAGACAATCTGGCAAAGTATCAGAGTAAGAGTCAGATATCCAGAGCTCTATTTTTTCTCTTCTGTCATTTGTGTGTGTGTGTGTGTATGTGTGTGTGTTTTAAGAGTGAATTAATAGTGTGGATTATTGGCCTACTTTGTGTTTCTCTTTCTGAATTAAGGACCATAATGTCTTCCTACTTAATAGTGATATTATGAGCTACTCTATAATTATAGCAGCTCAGTGTTATTGTCGCCATTGCTGCTTAGAATCTGGGCAGAATTAAGTCAATTTTATCTTTAAAGCTTTTCATTTATTCATTTTTACAATTTACCGATTTGTAAGTGAATGCTTACTGTATCCATGAACTATATGGGATAAAAACAATTCACTGTTCCTTGAACAATACATTTTTTGCAACCTCTTCATTTTCCACATTCGTATTTTCATTCTGATAACCTACTGAAGCATCTATAAGTGGTTACAAGTAATTACCAATTGACATATTTAAGGGCCCTTTCTCCGTTGTCAGGCTGCATGGACATATTTTGGAGTTAGCACTTAACAATTTTACTTTTCCTTTGTGAAATTCTTTATACCTGGCTTCTGTGGAACTTCTTGAGCTTTTCGGTTTTGGCCTCCCTTACTAGTTCTGATTTCCCTCATTGTCAGAAACAACCGAAGTTCAGTCCTTGGCTCTCTCTCTGCACTTACCTTTCAGTACTCATACTCTGACCCTTGACTATTATTGCTTTAACTTTGTTTTCAGCTCCTGTGCCTCCCAAGTCCGCATCTCTATCCCTCACCTCTTCAGTGCCATCACGCCCAGAGAATGCTGAATATGTCCACTTAACCCTTTTCTAGCTATTACTTCAAACTGAAGCGAACTTAAATTTAATTTATCCTCTTTTTATGGAGAGTTACTTTAATTTTTTTTTTTTACCAATGGCTCAATCATTCCCCAATTAAGACAAACTCTAAGATAATATTTTGATATAATATTTTATTTTTCCCGTGTCTCCAGTTCTATTACAATTTAGTTACACAGTGCTCTTGAATTGTTCTAGTACATATTAATGTTTTTCACTAATATTTTACACACCTTCTTAAGAAAGGTAGGATTCTAGTTCTCCTATCTTTTGAAGCTAGACATGGCTTCATAACTTGCTCTGGCCAACGTAGCATGAGCAGAAATGTCACATGCTGCTTGTATATAGTACCTAGAGGTGTAGCTTCCAACTAAGGACTGAGGCAACAAGCATGGATAGAGTCTACACATCATAAATGGTGGTGCAGGAAGAAAGGGTAGATCAAGGTAAGAACCAACATTCTTGATAGATTTCCAACCCCTCGTACACACTCTGGATGGCCTATTCCTTAATGTTGTGCCAAGTAAGACAAATCCACTATTTATTTAAAGCCTTCGTATGGATTCAAAATATGGTGTCTTTTGCCATACCTCAGTGTTTTTAGGTTCAAAATAGGAAAATGCCTATTCCATTTTATACTAAGTTTTAGAGTCTCACTTGAGCCCCAACAACCATTAATATATTTTTCTTCTTTTAATATCATGCTACATTAGAAACCCTCCCCCCCCCCATTTTATTTTTCTAAAAGAGATCAGAGTGAAAAAAAAATCATAGTGAGAAATACTGTTTTAGGGAACAGATGAAAAATTATCCTGAGTACATTGTCTATTTCAGGTTTATAAACTTAAGTCTCTTCCTATTGAAGTATTAAATGTTTAAAGCTTCTCAGTCCCACCCCGTGCCCCCCCACACACACACCTCTAACCCCACCTTGAGCATAGCTTACTTTCATCTGCCAAAGAGAATGTGAAGTTATATTTTGCTAATGAAGAGCAAGTCGGCTGGAATTACACTCATTTATTCCTTTGAGACATCAAAACAAAAATAAAGGCAAGCTCTGCCCTATTCAGTTAACAATGATATCAGAGTTGAAATAATTATTCATGGAATGAAGAAATCATCTGCAAGGCAATTTGTCAAAGTACAGTATGACTTTGAGATAGAGAAAAAAAATCGGCTAACACGAATTACAGACGACAGGAGCTTAAGAGAAATATAGAGCAATTCCTTTAGTTGCAGAAAGTATCTTTATCTGTTGCACTCTAATGACTTGTGACTGTGGCTGATAAGGTTATCAGAAGTGCAAGACTGAAATGTTGATTTTCTCTCAGGTCTCTATTATCATTGCTCTATGCATTACATTTTAGGACTCTGCAAGAAAATAAAATATAGCCATTAAAAACATCTTTCTACATAACAAGCATATGCTGGAGGGTTATCATCAGATAAGAGTGTAACTGGCTGGATGTTTCAGAGGCCTCTGCTGCCTTCCCAAGGTTACAAAGGGATGAAACATATGGTATAGGGACCTATGGATGTTTGCACAGAAGCATTCCTTCCTGAAGCATTTGAAATGTCAACAAATACAAATATAAAGCATACAATTCTTTTTATTCACTCTAATCGGTACTTCAGAAATAAGAAGGGCTTGAATACAATGAAGAATCAACGCCATGCCATTCAAAGTCCTGATAATGTAAAGAGCGCGTGACCTCTGTACTTGAGTAATCAGAGTAGAATGATTCCTCTCCAATCATTTGAGATGAATTTCAAAACAATTCATGACATTCTCTCAGAGTTTATTATTTTTCAAGTCACAACTCTGTTCTAAATGAGGACCCAGGTAATCACATGCCTGCACTGGTTCTACGTTTTCCACGGGAAGGGGGCAGAGATCTGGTGATGGGAAACTCACGGGTGCTTGCTGGTCTTGGGGACAATTCACAAGTTGTTTCTCAAAGAAAAAGAAGGAAGGGATGTTTATAGGGAGATTTTAAGAGTAATGATGAGTTCCAAAACTGCTGGCAGTGATGCCAGCACCTGGCAGATTGAACTGATAGATTAAAGAAAGACAATTATAAAACTCCACAGGGAAGATAATGAAGGCACGAACAAGGTTACTAATATTCTTATGAATGTGAGCTCACCTGATATGTAATTTCTGAATAGGAGAATTAAAAAGAAAAGATGTTAATTTTTTAAAAATTATGCTAATGACATTCAGGGCAAGTAAGTTAATTGTTTTTATAGTAAAAAATGTTTCTTCAGCTTTAAACCAAATAATATATATTTAAAGTGGAAGAAACATTTTAAAAATATCCTGAATATAATCCAACTTGAACACATTTAAAATTTTTCCCCCTTTTTGGTTAATCCTCACCATAGGATATATTTATTGATTTTTAGAAAGAGAGGAAGGAAGAGGGGAGAGAGAGTGAGCACAACATTGATGTGCAAGGGAAACAGAGATCTATTGGCTGCCTCCTGCATGCATCCCAACTGGAGGTTGAACCTGCAAGCCAGGCATATACCCTGACCAGGAATTGAACTGGTAACTTTTCAATGCACGGGACACAAAGTTCCAACCAGGTGAGCCACCCTGCAGGGGATAAACACAGTTGTTGTTTTTTTATAGTTACATGAACTGTAGGTATAATTTCCTCTCTATAATTATCTATTTCTTTTGGGGAGAAAATTAAAGAGGAGCTAGAAGCTAAACCTAGGGAAAAAATAAATAAAAGTAAAGTGTTTCATACAATGGAGTAGATTGTTTTGAAAATCACCTTGAGGCAGGTTAAAAGGAACTGAGATAAAAGTACACCTAATTCTTAAAACTGCTTCCAGTAGTGTCAGAGTTAGGAACTAGGGTTGTACATAAGACAACATGCTGTAGGTGCATTGATATTCTGATGTCAGGGTACCTGTCACTCCACTCTTCATTAACCATGTCTCTTTAGACTATTTCCTTAACCTCTTGAAGGTTCAATTTCCTCATTTGCCAAAATGTGGATATGTACTGGGCTGCATATCTGGCACTTTGGCCAGACGGGGCGTGCTGTGCTGTCTGTTCCTAAAACACATAGATAGGAAGGTACTGACATAAGGTCAGGTCTTGAGATACCGTCTCATGGCCCCTTCTCCATATGCTGTACTCTCTGTTCCTAAAACACATAGATAGGAAGGTAATGATGCTATACTGTGTCTGAAACTAATTGTGTAAACAAGGCTTTGTAACTTTGTGGTTTTTGCAAATAAAAATGCTGTACCTCTTGCAGTCAGGGCTGCAGTTCAGCCTTTGCTTCTGCAGGGTGCTGTGACTGTGGTCAGCTGGCCAGCTTAATAAAGGCTCTTAAATTTAAATTCTGAGTCAGTGGTCTATCTCGCTGAAGTGAACCCATAACATTTGGAGGCCCCAGTGAGATACCCGGCTGGGGTGAGAGGGACCCCTTATTTAGGGCAGGAGGCTCTCCCCCATAGAGCCTCCTGCATGCAGCGAGATACCCCACATCCCTGTAGGGAATGACTACCAAGGAGGCCTCCAGTCCACCCAAAACTTTCAATTCGGAAACCGAGCCACCTGGACTCTCAAGACACGTTTTTCTCTGGGCCTCCACAGAATTTAATAACTCCTGTAATCTGCGCTGCAGTTCAGCCTCTGCTTCGGCAGGGTGCTGTAACTGTAGTCAGCTGGCCAGCTTAATAAAGGCTCTTAAATTTAAATTCTGAGTCGGTGGTCTATCTCGCTGAGTGAATCCATAACAGATACTGAAAATTGTTATTTTCTAAAGCTGATGAAAGTGTTAAGTGAGATACTGGTTTCCATGAAAAACTTATGAAAAGTTATTATGGTGATAGTTAATAACATCACATTGGACAGGACTAAGCCTTTAATTAATAGTTTTCTTTAGATACTATTCTTTTGTTACCTGGAAATAGATACTTAGCCTAGTGGGATCCCTCCCATTTTTAAAATGCAAACTCTTCTGTTATTGGAATAACATTAGCACCTAAAAGTCTTTCTAAGCCCAGATGATACCCATCAACTTATCCTAGGTTTGCTTTTGGAACAACACAGTACATTTTATTTCTTCTCCATGTTCTACCTTTTCTTATTTTTTTCCTTGCTTTTTTTTTTTTCAATTGTTGACACTATTACAGATGTCCCTATTTTCCCTCCCTTTACCTCCCACCCCAGCCATGGCTACACTGTTGTTTGTGTTCATGGGCCACGCATATTTGTTCTTTGCTTAATCTCTTCACCTTCTTTCATCCAGTTCCCCCTATGCCCCTCCCCTCTGACCCCTGTCAGTCTGTTTTATGTGTCCATGCCTCTGGTTCTATTTTGCTCATCAATTTATTTTGTTCATTAGATTCCCCATGTAAGTGAGTTCATATGGTATTTGTCTTTCTCTGTCTGGTTTACTTTGCTTAGCATAATAATCACCAGATCCATCTATGCTATTTAAAAAGGTGAGTGTTCCCTCCTTTTTACAGCTGAGTACATAATATTCTATTGTTTAAATGGACCACTGCTTTTTTATCCACTCATCTGTTGATGGGCACTTGAGCTGTTTACAAATCTTAGCTATTGTAAATTGTGCTGCTATACGGGTGCATACATTCTTTCTGATTGGTGTTTCTGGTTTCTTAGGATCTATTCCTAGAAGTGGGATCACAGTGTCAAGCGGCAGTTCCGTTTTTAATTTTTTGAGGAAACTCCATGCCATTTTCCATAGTTGCTGTACCAGTCTGCATTCCCACCAGCAATGAACTAGGGTTCCCTTTTCTCCACATCCTCTCCAGCATTTGTTTGTTGATGATGGCCACTCTGGATAGCACTACTTTAGATAGATCAGCTGTGGAATTTGTGATTGAAGGAGACTTTACCAGAAAAAGGAAAGAAGAAATTATATGAATTAAAAACAAAAACAAAAAACAGGCTACATTTTTGGGACAAAAGTATTTATTTAATACTAGAGGCCTGTTGCAGGACGATTCCTGCAAGAATAGGGCTTCCTGCAGCCGGAGCGAAGCAGAGAAGGGAGTGAAACCCGCCGAGGCAGGCTTTGCTCCCGCCTCCGCCACCCCGCTTGCTTCTCCGCAGCTTCACTCCCTTCTGCAGCGCTTGGCTTCCTTCTATGTGAAGTTCAGTCTTCGCCCCGTGCCTGCATATGCAAATTAACTGCCATTTTTGTTGGGTTAATTTGCATACTCATCTGATTGGCTGGTGGGCGTAACGGAGTGACACCAATTTGCATGTTTCTCTTTTATTAGTGTAGATATATTTGTTATGATTCCCCACACAGCACAGTCAAACTCATACATTTTTCTTTTTTTTTTAAATATATTTTTTATTGATTAAGAAATTACATATGTGTCCTTGTCCCCACGTTACCGTCTACCCCCTCCCCTCCGCTCTTGCCCTCCCCCCCCGTTGTCCGTGTCCATTGGTTAGGCCTATATGCCTGCATGTAAGTCCTTTGGTTGATCTTCCCCCCTTACCCCCACCCTACCCTACCCTCCCTCCAAAGCCCACCCTCCTCAT
>NW_006299242.1:76795-82729 GCF_000327345.1 Myotis davidii | reverse complement strand
TGCAGTTAGGTAATTAGAGGTTGCAAATGGCCGGGGCATTCATATGCAAAAGCCTCTGCGGCAGCCTGGGTGGGCGGGGTCTCAGGGAATCAACGGGCGGAGCAAGCAGCTATGTCGGAGCCTCAGCCCTGCCCTAAGGAGACGCGCGTCTCAGTGTCCCGGTAACGGCTGCAAGCACCTCTGAGGGAAAGAAGCCCTCAAGATCGCTCGCTGCCAGACCGTCCAGTTTCTCCCCGCTTGAGTCCTGGGTCCCCAGAGACTTCCCGGAACCGGAGTTCAGAGCCGTCGGGAGCTTGTGACTCCCGCCGGATTCAAAAGGACAGCCGCGTCCTCGGGTGCCAGCCCGTTTCCGCACGCGCGCGCAAGCCCAGCGAGAGCCCCGTACCTCTGCGCTTCTCTCCTGCAGCTTCTGCGGGTCTCAGTGTGCCTTTCCTTCCTTATAGTTGTAGAGTTTACAGTCAGCCAGGCTTCCTATGGTTCTGGATGAAGTCCGTATTGTTTCTCTGAGGTATTAATCAATTGTTGTGCGCGGCATTAATTTCCCGGTGTTTATCTCTGCCGCCATCTTAGTTTCTCCAACTCATACATTTTTCAATATACAGTGTGGGACAAAAGAAGGTTTACAGTTGTAAGTGTGTGACACAGAATTTGTTCTTATGTTATTATTTATTGATTATTGTGCTATGTTCCATATGAACAACTGTAAGCCTATTTTTGCCAAACCCTGAACTTATGAACTAATTTGAAACACACATTAAATAGGGTTTTGTAGTCCTCAGTGAAGTCTATTTTTGCAGCTACTCACCCTCTTGTTCCCTTCCCTGTGAGGCAAGTAAGACTGTTTTCTGCTGGCACAGTTGCTTAAAAGCTAGAAACTTAGAAAATTCATTCTTACCCTTGAAAAGTCCTTTTGAAGATCAGTTGAAATTTCTTCAATGGAAAGCGTATTTTGCTATGCCACAAGTTGCAGGTAAATTATAGTAACTGAAAAAAAAAAGACTCCTTTTTCATTAATCTCTGAAGACAAAACTGGATATTTCAAAGTAGAAAATATCTCAAAGCCTAGAGAAATCTTATTAGTTCTGTTCTAGACAGAATTCTACTTTATAGCTGGAAAGTATTTTACAGACATTAAAGGGAGGAAGGCCACCTTTTAGCACTGTTAAGTGCATTTAGTTTCATTTAGTTTAGTTCTGATTTTTATAAGACCATAAACTGCACATGACGAATGTTTGGTAAATTATGTTCCAAGTATAGTTCCCTAATGTGCAACAATCTTTAGCTCAACATCTATATTTCCTCGATTTTATTGTAGGGCTCTAAAATTCCTTCTAACCCGAACTGCTTAAATAAATACACCCTATTTGTGCTCCTTGAAAGCACAAATATGCCCAATATTTAAATTATCTAGAACATTTTATCCCAAGTATCTGAAAAAGTTTGTTGGATTAATTTTCAGCCAATAAACATTTATGAATCACCAATATGCATAAAAACTTTAATCTAGGAATTTCTTTAAAGAAACTGTTATTTTTAAGTGGAAAATAACATAAGTATCAGTCAAGATAGCATAAGTCAAAATTTTCTCAGCCTTGGCACAATTGAAGTTTGAGCCAGATGCTTCTTAGTTCTGAGGCTGTCATGTGCATTGTAGGATATTTGGCAGCAGCCCGTGGCCTCTGTGAGCTACATGCCAGTAACATCCCTGCCCCCAATTGTGACAGCCAAAAGCATCTCCAGAGGGTGCCACGTGTCTGCAGGGCAGCATCCTAGTCTCTAGTGGAGAACTACTGGCTTAGCTTTTGTTATGGTTAGAAAAAGAAAGCTCAGAGCATGAGCACAGCAAAATGATATTTCTCCATCCTTAATCTATGTCCAGTGTAGGAACTCTCTGCTCATAACATTCTCTCAGGCATCAGTGATGCCTCTATGTATTCCCACAAAAACTGATGAGTGCCTAATGTCAAAGAGGCAGGCGGGTTCCATCCTCCTATGAACCAGGAAGAGAACGAAATGAGATATTTGTCAATAGCCTTAATGACCACTACAAGAAATGTAGAAAAGAGGATGAAGAAGTGGTATGTGAAGAGAACATGGAAGAAAAAGTCTTGTTTGGAAAAGACAACTATGAGGGAGAAAACATAATTCTAGGAAGAAGAAATAGTATGAGCAGTGATGGATGAAGAATGGCCATTAAGGACAATGACTTATGACATTTGCTATAAGGTACTCTGGGCAGGAGGGTTAGCACTCCAAAGTCGTGGTTATGAATGTGTTTGAATATTTATATATTTATTTTTTTGTATATGTCCCAAATAAATTCCTATATAAATTAGAATTGTTGAATGTGTACTAAGTGACAGTTTTTGAGTGATGGGCTTTCCATGGTTTATATATTTTAAATCTTCATATTATTATTAACATTCTTGATATCTTATTTATCCATATGAGAAAACTGAAGACAAGATGAGTAATTTGACCCAGACATGCAACTTTTATGTGAAGCACTGGGTCATAAACCCAGGATGGTCTGGTTCCAAAATATAGGCCCTAAACTATTAGACTAAGTAGCCCAAGTAAATGATGTTCAGCTTCATATGGCATCAGTTCTAAGAAGCACATTTTCCTTCTTTTGCAACATTTCGTATGTCTACAAACATCTTATAACCAATGTTGTGTCAGAGTTTAATTGGCTCCTCTCCTCCTTGTTCCAGTGGTACATAAAATAATGGTATGTTTTATAATCAAGGGCATTCTAGATTCAATACATCTTTTCGAACAGTGTCATTAGGAGGCAAAGTCCTTGTTAATGCAGAAGCAATTATCATCTAATCGGAAACTTCTGAGCGAGTCTTCTAGATTTGTTGTTAACTCAAACAGCTGTTAGTCAGTGCCTGCAATCAGAAGGTTCTGATACCATAAGAGAGATAGTCAGTCTCCTGTTTTTCAGATCCATCTTCATTTGTAACACAGCCCCTTCTAAGGTCAGGGCCAACCCTCACCCCCAAACCCCCTGCCACATATACCACCAGAAGGGACATTAACAAGAGGGATATATCCAAGAGAAGGGATGGAAAAGAATAATAAATGGGTAATGTCTCAGTCTTAAATGTTCCTAACTAAATATTTGAAAAGATATTTTTGGCAAAATGAGATTTGGAGATTATTTACTTTTTGGGTAATTCAGCACCCTTCTTTCTTCCTTTAATCAGTACTTTCGGTTTTAGTTTTGGTTCAACCATTTCTCCCCACAGTAGCTTCAGTGTGTGTGCTTTTAGTAAAGTTGATTCCATGCCTACGTAGGAGGGTAAGACATGCTGCCTGGACCTAAAAGATTGACGCATTCCCACACCCTGGCCACAGTAATTGGCTAAAGCCATTCCAATGAGTGCATTCAGAGTTAACCATAGGCCTTTGCTTTAAGAAACTAGGGAATATTGGAACAAAACAAGATGTTCAATTTAGAGATGCTAAAGCCATCTTGCCACTTCCTCAGAAGAGAAATATCAAAAAGGTCATAAAGACAAGAGATACAGAAACCAAGCCCAGGGGAAATCAGTTGATCTCCTATCATAAATCACATTGCAGTCAGCCTTTTCTCTGGGCTTTCCAGTTATGTGAATACATTCTCTTTTATCATGAGCCAGTTCAGGTTGTTTTCTGTCACTGGCAACTGACATGGCCTAACTGATACAAACACCATTTGCTTTATGGATAAAAATGGCTTCCAGAATTCCAGAAGCAACTACGCAGCAAAATACACAAGCAGTTCCCAAAGAGAACAAAACAGCTCCAAACCACTGAAACTGTCAGGCACAAATGCTGCTATGCAGATAAGATAGGGGAATTACATTGGGTGAAAAAAATCTTTAGTAAATTTTGTTTTTCAAAACCAATTTTCACATTTTCAAGATTTAAAAGAAAGCTATCACCTGTCCGTTTGGACCAGGAATGAAAAATAGCTAATCATGACTGTGTGCCAATAGCCGAATGGACAGAAGTGCCTGGGTAATTACCAGGGCAATGCAGAATGTAAAGATGGGTTTATGGCTTTCCATCACTTTGTTTGTAAAGACAGTCTTTAAAATAAGAGATAAATAAAAATAGCACTTATGTTTTTTCTAATACATTTTTGTTTGATATAAAAGTAAAATGATTAGGAGTAACATGATAATTATACACACTTTTTTGGAAAGCTGATTGGGGGGAAGGGGGAGGGGGAGGAGAGAAAGAGAGAGATCCTGCAGGTGGATGTTTTAACTGATTCAGAGCTTTGGATGGTCTTCATGACAGAGTCTCCACTGAAGATATATTCCCCCCGCATTAGCAGTCTCTTCGTGACAGGCCACATCCATACCTTTTTTCTACACTTGTTTGTCCATTCTATATCAGGATTCAATGAGGTTTATGCTGCCCTTTGCAATGTCAAAGCATTTCTACCTGCTACCTAATTGCCTGCTGATTTTTCACTCTGTTTCATCAATCATTCTCTTGCAGACATTATGAGCTTCTGTACAACTTGAATTCTAATATCCAGAATGATGGTTCTTTATGGCAAATCTAACTTCTCCTCTATACTCCTTTTGTCAGCTATTAGACATCAAAGCTGTTGGCCAGTACGAATCAATGGCAGGAAGGAAGGCCCCTGTAGCGCAAACACACACGCTGCGGAACACGCTCCCACAGTGTTGCGTGAGGAACTGCTCATTGGCTGAGGATGTTTGTATAATGGTGCACTAAGGCTCCGTGGCGGGTCATTTACAACGCAAAATGCCATATTAGCTCTGCCTCTGATTAGTTGAGAGGATAGGCTAGTCCCCCCAAATTGGGGAAATGTAGACTAGGTACACACATGTATGCAAATATTTTAGGAAATTCTTCAGAAACAGTAGCAGAGTGGAGCAAGGTCTTATTGAATGTAATACGTATATATTTTAAAACAAGCAAACTATGCTTAAGTTTTCAAAAAATATAGATTAGTTAACCAAGATAGTTGGATCTCTTGCACTTTTCTAAAATGCCAAAAGGTAGTTAAGTTAGCCAAAATGGTTAGAGCCTAGTTCTTTATTTTGGACCTGCGTTTGATCATATTCCAGAGTGAAGACAGATGTGTGTAATTTTATTATCTACAATTAGGCTGGTATATACTTCTAAGGAGAGTGCAGATATCAAGGGTAGGCTTTAATTCAGTTCACTGACATTTCCCCCTTATTCATCTGGTGTGAAAGCCCAGCTTAACAAATTGATATCTGAGACATATTTGGGGGTGTTAAGTTTAACTACTGCTAAATAAAGCATATGTATTAAATACAAATTATATCATGGCATGCTGTCGGGATTACAGAGCAAATATAATATCTGAAATGTGTAGAATAGCTTTTTGAAATATATATATT
Source organism: Myotis davidii (assembly GCF_000327345.1). Taxonomy (NCBI): domain Eukaryota; kingdom Metazoa; phylum Chordata; class Mammalia; order Chiroptera; family Vespertilionidae; genus Myotis; species Myotis davidii. The sequence goes on along the minus strand of NW_006299242.1, from coordinate 77,333 downwards.
TTTATTGATTTCAGAGAGGAAGGGAGAGGGGGAAAGAGAAACATCAACGATGAGAGAGAATCATTGATTGGCTGCCCTCTTGCACGCCCCACACTGGGGATCAAGCCCACAACCCGGGCAGGTGCCCTGACCCGGAATCAAACCCTGACCTCCTGCTTCATAGGTTGATGCTCAACCACTGGGTCATGCTGGCTGGGAAAGAATGGCTTTTATTAATTGCTTACCACTTCTCTGGAAAATGTCTGGTTGCTTTATAAAAATGATCCCGTGCAATTCTCATAACAGCTCTGCAAGCTATAAATCATTACTTACATTCTAAAGATGGGACAGTTGAGGTTCCAAGAAGGTGAGTTTGTAGTGACTTATATATCTTCAAGGAAGTCTGTTTCCCAAATCTATTATTCTTCCAACTCTCCCATGCTGCTGGTAAACATTCAGGTCTTTGCCTTCCTTCACAAGGCCCTCCAAAGATGCCAAAGAGCAAGTTATCTAACCTTGACAGGAAGGAAGGAACTTGAAGAAGAAACAGGGTTTTCTT
>NW_006299242.1:72199-76714 GCF_000327345.1 Myotis davidii | reverse complement strand
ATTCAGAAGCACAACAAAGTTTTAAATTTCTGATTGCCATGTCACCAACTTCCTACAGCCCACAATGCTGGTTGTTTCTGATGTATGAAGAGGAGTCTACATGGGGCTGCTGCTTTGACAAGTAAGCATGAGACTAACTCCTAAGAGACTGTTACAATCAGCTGTGACTTCACGTTCAATTTGATTGGATATTAAATGTAGCTCAAATATTTAACACTTTGATGAAATAGTACATTTCTAAGTTAATTTGCTAGAACATAGACAAAATAAAAAAAAAATCTTACTGCTTTTTATGAATGGTGTATTTACCTCTTGTAACCATTCCCTAGAGTCAGTGTTTACAAAGTGTGTGTTTCAGACTATGAGTCTATGGTGTATTATTATTTGTCATTTACCATGCATGATATATATTTTTGGAAAATACATAGTACATAGAGAAGATTTTCACAGTGTTTTATAGACAAATTGAGTTAGAATTCTTCAAAATAAGGTTAGGCTGCTTCTAGTACATTTCTAAGTTAATTTGCTAGAACATAGACAAAATAAAAAAAATCTTACTGCTTTTTATGAATGATGTATTTTCCAAAAATATATTTCATGCATGGTAAATGACAAATAATAATCCACCACAGACTCGTATTCTGAGACACACACTTTGTAAACACTGACTCTAGGGAATGGCTACAAGAGGTAAATACGCGGTACATAGAGAAGATTTTCACAGTGTTTTATAGACAAATTGAGTTAGAATTCTTCAAAATAAGGTTAGGCTGCTTCTTATTAAATTCCAATAAGTTTGATTTGTTTAGATTTTCTTCTCAGAGAATCTCATAAGATAGGCGTTCTGCGGTGCACAGTCCAGGAAGTATTACTCTAGATTCTAGATACTATTCTAGAGTCTAGAATACAGAGTCTCTGCAACACATTGTCTTGTAATCTCTAACTTCAAAATATCTGGGTGATGAGCAAATGTAAACATTTCCAAATAGAAATCAGTCTCAGGCAAACATATTAAAGAGGTGTATTAGAAATAGGTACATGGATCACTTTCACCTTCATGTTACATAATAGTGTTAACTTACCACTGACAAATGCAATCAATTATTAAATACCTATTGTAGTCCAGGCAACATGCATGGTATTTTTTTTAATTGATCCTCACCCTACGATTGATTTTTAGAGAGAGTGGAAGGGAAGGGGAGAGACAGAGACAGAGAAACATTGATGTGAGAGAGACACATCAATTGATTACCTCCCCCATGTGCCCCGACTGGGGCTGGGCGATCGAGTCTGCAACCACCAAAGTATGTGCCCTTGACTGAAATTGACCCACTACCCTTCAACCCATGGGCACATGCTCTAAACACTGAGCAGATACCTAAGGTGCATTGTGCTTTTTAAAAATGTTATGTTCTTTATTAGATTATGAAATCAATACATATTCATTGGAGAAAATTAGGAAAATTAAGTACAAAAAGGTAAAATACAAAGAAAACAATTCTGTAATGTAATATTCATTCTTATATTTTCTTCAAGTTTTTTTATTTTAAATATTTTTATTGATTTTAGAGAGAGGGAGGGAGAGAGAGAGAGAGAGAGAGAGAGAGAGGAAGAGAAACATCAATGATGACAGAGAATCATTGATAGGCTGCCTCCTGCATGCCCCCTACTGGGGATCGAGCCCACAACATGGTGTGTGCCCTGACTGGAATCAAAACTTGATTCATAGGTTAAGTCTCAACCACTGAGCCACACAGGCTGGGCTCAAGGTTTTTTTTATTGCTAATGTTTTAGGCAAATTAATCTGAAAAGCCCCCTACTGGGGATCAAGCCCACAACCTGGTGTGTGCCCTGACTGGAATCGAACCTTGACCTCCTGAGCAACACAGGTTGGGCTCAAGTTTTTTTTTATTGCAAATGTTTTAGGCAAATTAATAATCTGAAAAAAACAGCATTTAGCTTCAAGGTTAAATATTGCTCTTTTATTTATGTCATTCAGAGTGCAGTACATATACAAATTGATAGGGCAGTGATAATGGGGTCAGTGAATGTATATTTGGTTTTAGGTTTAAGTTTAGATTCTATGATGCAATTATTATATTTCTAAATATTATGCAAATGATTTAAATGGGACCATGTTTATGAAGATCTCCAAGCATTCTGCGTAAAATACTTCAAAGAATAGATTCCATAGCCAAAAAATCAAAACTGTAGATGAAAGTAGGTTTTTTTTTCCTGCTTTATCTTTAATTCCCATTTTCAAATAATGTGTAGATAATAAGTATTCTATAGATGAGGTCTCAATCACTTTATCTCCAGTAGAGCTTTGTTCTCAACTGTGGAGTTTTTTCTAAACTACATTAACAGTTATTCCAATAACTGTGGGGAACCTTTTTTCTGCCAGGGGCCATTTGGGTATTTATAGCATCATTTGTGGGCCATGCAAAATTATCAAGTTAGAAATCAGCCTGCTACATCTGGTCAAACATTTAAGTAACTCATCCCTAACGCCTTGGCAGGGCCAGACCAAATGATTTGAGGGTCTTGTGCAGCCCAAGGGCCAGAAGTTCCCCACCCCTGCAACCCAATTCTAAATAAAATAACCATATTGTGCAAAGATTATCTTTAAGAATCCCCCCCCAAGTTATGTAAAGTGAAGAGCAGTTAATGTGTTCTTTTCTTGATTTTGTAAATTATATTTTGTCTTAATAGTCTATATCAAGTTGTTCCCATTTAAAAGCTCTGATTTTTAAAAGCAGATAGTTTATAACTGCCATAAAGCAAATGGTATACAAATGATCTTTTTCTTTCCAGAAGCCCTTACCATATGTTGTGGTCATAAACCTTCTCCACTACTTCGCTAAAAGCCCTTCTTCCCCGGTAATTAAAGGCTTAGCTGTCATTTAAGGTCGTGCAGGATATTCATCTTGCCAATTTTGGTGTAGACTTGAGATCTTTCAAGGTCCAAAAATTTGTACTCATCCATCAGGACATCATCTTCAACATTGTGTCTCATTTAACAAAGAAAAAACTGGTGCAAAGTAAGATTAATTCATCTTCTAACACTCTGCCAGAATAGCAGTCTCCCTTATCTCAGCAATATGTCTATGTAATTACCCGGCAGAAAGGATGCACCCAGTCACGATCTGGCCTAAATAGTTCAGGATGATAATTTGTGTAGCAACTTCATTAGTCGATTATTTCTAATGTAGCCAGGGCATCATTTTGAATGTCTGCTGGGTGGACATCTTTCACAAAAAGATTCTTGCTATTGAGTTCCACATGATCACTGGAGGGGTATGCCAGGGGTGGAGATGGGGTGACTCATTTAAAGCACCAAGATGAATTTCAGCAAACTTTCCTTGTTTTATTGGCTAGCTCAAAATAGTTCATTATGACTGGGCTTAAAACGTCTCTATAAGAGTTACAGACATACAATATTCCCAGCAGCAAACTTTCCTTGTTTTATTGGCTAGCTCAATATAGTTCATTATGACTGGGCTTAAAACATACGTCTCTATATGAGTCACAGACATACAATATTTCCAACAATATGTAGAGCTGTGGGAAGACCTGAATGAAAAACTGCAAGTAGTGCCACTTCCAGCACTTTGAGACTCACGGATGGCTTTTCCTCCTTTGAACCCAGGCACGTAGAGTGGCTCTACCATGTTGGATCCATTCACATAAAGTTACAAACATGATAGGTTAGAATGGGTGCTAACTTCTTGGATAATTTTTCCATGGCTTTTTTTTTTGAGAACTTCAAATTCACAACAAAAATAGCAGCAATCTAGACAGTATTACCAACTCTGGCTGTTTTCATCCTCAAGTAATTTTTGTAAAATTCGATAGCTATGTGTTTCCCATTTGCATTGAAGTCTATCAGTAACCCTCCTTCACTGCCCCCAGGATCCAGACCCGTGCAAAGGGTCTACTCACTTCATCCTCAAGTAATTTTTGTAAAATTCGATAGCTATGTGTTTCCCATTTGCATTGAAGTCTATCAGTAACCACAGCCTTCACTGCCCCCAGGATCCAGACCTGTGCAAAGGGTCTACTCACTAAAGGTATAATCATTAAAAAGTTTGAAACAGAGGCTGCTGAGGCAGCTTTCTTCACATTTGTTAGTCAGATGGCTAGTTGAGGCTTTTCACAGTCTATCTGCTCAGTCACTAAAATTGAACTGAGTCTTTTGCTTTCACATTTTTTTCATTGGTTTTAATGCTGTTTCTTTGTGTGAAATCTGTGTCTTGTGCTAAATTTGTTGAAATAAATTTATATCCACTTTGATGTTTTTAATGCAGATAATTAAATCTATTGTATTTGACAAGTCTCTTTGACCACCCACACTAATCTTACATGTACAAAAACCACCTCAGAGAAGGCAACTATATGCCCTGGCTGGATGGCTCAGTTAGTTGGATTGTTGTCTGGTACACCAGAATGGTTGCATGTTCAGTTCTGGTCAGAGCACATACCTATATTATGAGTTCAAACCCCAGTGTGAGAGGC
>NW_006299242.1:69427-72098 GCF_000327345.1 Myotis davidii | reverse complement strand
CTTCCTCCTGCCAACTCAAAAGAAAGGAAGGAAGGAAGGAAGGAAGGATGGAAGGAAGGAAGGAAGGAGAAGAAAGAAAGAAAGAAAGAAAGAAAGAAAGAAAGAAAGAAAGAAAGATAGAAAGAGAGTGAGGGAGGGAGGAAGGAAGAAAGGAAGAAAGACAAGAAATAGCAGCTATGGAATTCAGCCGTACTACTCTCTGCTTCTTTTTACTACAAGATATACAATATTTAGATAGTTTACCAAATTATCTATTGATTTGAGTTATAAGATCTTAATCTAGTTTTGCTTGCATTTATCTTTATTTCCAGAGGTGCCATTTTGCTTTCTGAAACCTTATGTTGCCCCTGAGTAAATATATTGCACTTCTTGCTGCTTATTATCTAACTAGAGGCCCAGTGCATGGATTTGTGCACTGGTGGGGTCCCTCGGCCTGGCCTATGGGGATCAGCCGAAACTGGCTCTCTGACATCCCCTGAGGGGCACTAGGTTGCGAGAGGGCGCAGGCCAGGCTGTGGGACCCCACCAGTCCATGAATCTGTGCACCAGGCCTCTAGTATGCATATAAGATCTTTGGTTAATCTCTTCCTGCCCTTCCCCCTCCCCCCTTCCCTCTGAGATTCATCAGTCTGTTCCATGTTTCCTGCATTGAGCATATGCCTCCTGGTGGTCAGTGTGCATCATAGCTGCCAGCTGGTTAGCCAGTTGGCTGGTTGGCTGGTCAGCTGGTCGCTTAGGCATATATATATATGCACACATGTATATATATATTTCCTACTATATCATTTCTTTAAAACTGTGAGTTGCCAGATTACTATAGATATATGTTTTTTGTGTTTCAATATATCAGTAATTAGATTATTTTCCTTTCAGAGTTTTACATTTCAGCTTACCTTGTGTTCTCATTATACATATGTATAACATTTCTCCATTTTACTAGTAGATCAGTGATTCTCAAAGCATAGTTTATGGAGTATTAGCATCAAATTTACCCCGGCTGGGTGTTTGAGTGCTGATTCTTGTTTGTTGTCCTAGATCTACTGAATTTTAGAATCTTAGCAGATGGCAGAATCTACCTCACTAACATGAATCCCAGGTAAATCTGATGCACAGTATAATTTGAAACCGCCCTTCTGAAGAGTCATGTTTGATATATCTATTCATTGTCTACATTTCCCAATTTGGTGTCAGACAGATGGTTGCTCAATAAGTGCTTATGATATCAGATTCTGGATATAATTTTAGAATCCTGAGGGAGAAGTTTTTCTTTTATATTAAATCAATCAAGTAATTGTCCATGATATTGGCTACCAGAAATCTCCTATAACTCCTTCACTAATGAACTCGTTGTATTCTGAAGGACAATGCGGAGAACACAAGACTAGATCAAAGAATTTTCGACAGTATGTATTCCAATGACTATCCTCTGACCCTCCCAACCCCGCCCCCAAAATGGCACTGCAATGTCTCAACTTTAGATAGGCCCCCTCAATAGTTTCTAACTTAGACCTATTTTCTTTGTTGTCTTTCCCTTCACTGTAAAAAATTATACTCCATGAGATATTAAGGGAGATGGGAATAGCTGGGATTTTATTAGAAGTAGAATGGATAAGCATAAAATGAAACCTTTGCTTACAACATAGAATATTTTTCTTTAGGAATCTTAGTATTTTTGAACCTGCAAATTTTTTTTTAAAGTACCAATGGGCACTGAAAACTTTCCATTAGTTCCCGGGCTCTATGGATTTCTTGGCATTTTGAAATCCAAATACTGAATTAGTTAATTAAATGAGTAGCAAATTATAGATATCATACATATAAGCTTGGGAAAATCAGAAAATTAAAGGGAATGCTCATTTTTTCACAAAGAGGTTTGGTTTCATAGGTGATGTTCATAGTGCCTAAACATGGAGATCATACATCCTATCTAATAAAAGAGAAACATGGTAATTGGCATTCAACCGCTACCCTTCCCATTGGCTAATCAGGGTGATATGCAAATTAACTGCCAGTCAAGATGGCGGCCGGCAGCCAGGCAGCTTGAAACTAACATGAGGCTTGCTTGCTTCAGTGACGGAGGACTCCAACGTTCCCCGCCTGCTGCTGCAGGCCTCGGAGCTGGCAGTTTGAAACATAGTTACAAAAATAGAAGCTAAACAAAATGCCAGAAACCAGCTTTCAGCTAGCCGGGATCTCAGACCTGGAGTTGATACAGAGTTTCGATTGTAGAACCTAAACAAACCAGATACCTGCTTTCAGGAGAGGAGGCCTAAGAGCTGGAGCCTCAGAGCTAAAGCTGGCCCAGAAAAAAAAAAAAAAAAAAAGAAAAAAAGCAGCAGTTGGGAGCCTTAGTCCCAGCCTAAAAACAGCCCTCACCCAGACTGGCCAGGCACCCCAATGGGGACCCCTACCCTGAAGGGTGTGTGACCAGCTGCAAACATGTTTTCCAATGGACAGGTGCCATGGGTACATGAGCAGGAGTGTGAGTTCTGGCAGGATAGAGGCTGGCTCTCTCTTCATCAGGTCACAGCCTTACAGAGCACCTGATGTCTCTGAGCCCCAGCTATTCCCTCAGCAGTGTGGGGCTAGGACTCAACACACGGAGTTTGGAGGATGATTAGAAGCCAGGAATAACTGCTGATTGTTCCTAATTGTGCCTGGGTTTCAGACC
>NW_006299242.1:66855-68492 GCF_000327345.1 Myotis davidii | reverse complement strand
CCGCCCTGCTCTGTGCATGACAGGGGGTGGCGCCCCAATTCCCCAATCGGCCCTGCTCTGAGCCTGACCAGGGGCTGCACCTAGGGATTAGGCCTGCCCTCTGCCACCTGGGAGCAGGCCTAAGCCAGCAGGTCGTTATCTCCCGAGGGGTCCCAGACTGCGAGAGGGCACAGGCCTGGCTGAGGGAAAGCTCCTGGATTAAAGCCTACAGGGTATTTTTTAAATAGACTGGTCTGAATACATACAATCAACTTGATTGTAAAAATATTATGAATTTGCCTCAGAGTGTCTAGATAATATTTTCCAGTATCAGAAAAAAAATGGGTAGTCACTAAACATAGTTAATTATAAAAATATATTTTAAACAATTCTAAAAATTAACACTGGCAGTATTTGAAATCAATGCCAAATTTATATGTGATTGTATGTAAAATCATAGCTATATCATCCTGACGTTTAAGTTTCCTAAAGGGAAAGAAAATTTATTTAACATGATTTGGTTATTTTGGGGAGTAAATTTGGTGTAGTAAATGAACAGATGGATATTCATGAAAATGTCTGAGGAAAGGAAACCCTAAAAAATCCTTTAGAAATTTCTGCTAAATAGCTATATTAGAGCTCTTTAACTTGGGGTATTTCTATCATATGATGACAACTGTACTTATTCAAATGTGAGTGATTTTAAAGTCTCTTACATTATTTAAAAATAATGAATTTCTTTATTATGGCTGACAAAATTGGCTAGCTAATCTACTGATTTCCTACAGGGTTTTCTTTGCTTGCCTTTACTGTGGGAGCTAGAGACAAACAAAACACTTTATTTTTCCATCTCCTTTGAAAGGTAGGATGGCAATGAGATATATTTGACTAATCAGATGCCAATGGATGTCTTTTGGGAGCTTCTAAGAAAGTTTCTTCTTCCTGACAAAAGCATAGTATATTATCCTATTTTATTCTTGCTGGAGTTTAATTATCATGGAGGGATCGTTAGTAGCTACCTAGTATGAAGGAAGTACAAGAAAAGGTAAGGCCAAGGGAGATATTAGGCCTAATGCTCTCGGTGAACTAATGCCAAGAGTTCTATAACTATAGACTTCTCTCTTTGAGGAAGGGAAGGAAAAAGAAAAATTAGTTCCTATTTGTATAAGCCACTGTACCTGTATATTCTTCTACTTATAGCCAAATGTGTTATAAATTACACATTTAACCCTTACTGGCAGGTAGAAGATCTATTTAGACATCCTTATAGATTTTCCTTCTAAAACTTTGAAATTCATAAGCTGTGTGACTTTTTCTTACATTCAAATTTACATAAACTATAAAGAAACATTTATTCAGAATAGCAAAAGAGAATGACTTAAGATTAGATATTTTGGGTAATTTTGCATTTTATTTTTTTGAAGAAATTATAGATACCGATAACAGTAACAGCAGTAGGCAGGAGTAGCATAGATATTAAAAATATTTTTAGCCCGGCCTGTGTGGTTCAGTGGTTGAGCGTGGACCCATGAATCAGGAGGTTATGGTTTGATTCTTGCTTGTGGTGCATGCCCAGGTTGTGGGCTCTATCCCCAGTGGGGGGCATGCAGTAGGCAGCCGATTGATGATTTTCATCATTGATGTTTCTCTCTCTCTTC
>NW_006299242.1:65628-66270 GCF_000327345.1 Myotis davidii | reverse complement strand
AAGGCCATTATTAAGTAAAATAAGGGTTTTTTTTTTTAAATAGATTTATTATGATTAAATGGTCAACATGAACACATAGGTTTCAGGTGTGGGTTTCTATGTTGCAAGATCTGTATATTGCACCATGTCCTCACCACCCAATGTCAGATCTTCTCCTGACACCTTGTATTAGGACTCCCTCCTAACCCCAAATAAGGGTTTCTTGAACATAAGCACCTGATACCACAGTAGTTGATCTGATAGCTGAGATTGCTGTTACGTCACTAATGAGCCAGGAACATATACAGTGTGGATACGCTGGACGAAGGGATGATTCACATCCCAGATGGGATAGAGAAGAGCAGTGTGAGATTTCATCACATTCTCAGAACGTGCACAACTTAAAACATATGGATCATGTATATCTGAAATTTTCAGTTTAATATTTTCAGAACATGAAAAAAACCAAGGTGGTGGCATAGGTTAATGCCGGAGATTGCTGACTTGAACAACCAAATCAAAATACACCTAAAAGATGGAACGGACATCATCCAGAACCACAGGAAGGCTGACTGAGTGGAAATTCTACAGCTGGAAGGAAAGAGAAAAACATACCGAGACTCAGAGGAGGTGCGGTGCGGAAGTAAAATAGAGAGGTACAGA
>NW_006299242.1:60282-64593 GCF_000327345.1 Myotis davidii | reverse complement strand
AAGAGCTTCACAGATAAGGAAAAGCTAAAGGAGTTCATCACCACCAAACCAGTATTATATGAAATGCTGAAAGGTATCCTTTAAGAAGAGGAAGAAGAAGAAAAAGGTAAAGATACAAATTATGAACAACAAACATGCATCTATCAACAAGTGAATCTAAGAATCAAGTGAATAAATAATCTGGTGATCATAATAGAATCAGGGACATAGAAAGGGAATGGACTGACTATTCTTGGGTGGGGAAAGGGGTGTGGGAGATGCAGGAAGAGACTGGACAAAAATCGTACACCTATGGATGAGGACAGTGGGTGGGGAGTGAAGGCGGATTGTGGGGCGGGAACTGGGAGGAGGGGAGTTATGGGGAAAAAAAAGAGGAACAAATGTAATAATCTGAACAATAAGGATTTAATAAAAAAAATATTTTCAGAACATGGTCGGCTCTGGGTAACTAAATCTGAGAAAAGGGAAGCCATGGATGAGGGAGGACTACTGCACAAGCAGTGTTTTAAAACACACACATCCATTGTAAGGGGAAGCCTTGTGTATTCATGTGACCTTTGCTCCTGAACCACAGTTTCAGTACCTGTTGGCACCATGAGTTAACCCTCCCCTGAAGCTAGGTGTTAGAGTAGCAAGACTATTATGCATTCTCTCATTATCCTTCTGTAAGCTGACAAGAACAACCTTTACTTTCCACATGACTTCCAACCTGAAATGTTTACACGCCTGCTCTGTAGCAAGTAGTGTTGCTCCCCCATCACACCAGCCACTGCGGTTTGTATTGAGTTCTTATGTGTGTAGATAGTTCTTAAGAAAAGTAACACTTTCTCAGACATTGAATACACTCAGCTCATGGTCCTGCCATTGGAAGGCTATTTCCCTTGCTCCTCAGTGGCTTGGCGAGGTCCTCATTCTGAATTAGATTCTCTTCCAGCAAAAACAAATTCCATGGTTTACACAACCACTCCCTTTTCAATATTTACATTGCTTTAAAATAAATATTATAAAAGGAATTTTAACAATTCACCCCTATTTTTTTTCTTAACCCTCTAAGTATATATATATAGGTTTCACATTTTCTGTTAATCATTTATCACACATAAGCAACATTCACAGTTTTAACAGTAATGCAAAATAAGTGTTATTTTAAAAATAATTTCATTTTGTGAGATAATCATCTTTACAATTTTAACTGGAGCAGGCTACTTTATTAATTTATCAAGATTTAATTATGTTCAGCACTCAGTTTATTCATGTGTTGTTCCTTTTATATGTATTATAGCACTGAATGCCTATTATGAGTTGAATTGTGTTCCTCCCCCAATCCCCAATATTTATGTGTTGCAGTACTAACACCCAGTAACTGATAACGGGACCTTATTTGGAAACAAGGTTGTGGCAAATGCAATTAGTTAAGATAAGGTCAGGGTGGAACTAATCCCATATGACTGATATCCTTATAAAAACTAAAATTCACACACACACACACACACACACACACACAGACACGAAGAAAGCCATGTGACAATGAAGGCAGAAATTGGGGCAATGCTTCTACAAGCCAAGAATTGCCAAAGATTGTCAGAGAACAAGCTAGAAGCTAGAGACTCATGGGCAGACTCTTCCTGAAAGCCCTCAGAAGAAGCCTGCTCTGGCAGACACCTTGATTTTGGACTTTTCACCTCAAGAAATATGAGCCAGTACATTTCTGTTAGAGCCACCCAGCTGGAAAGCACGTCAGCCTTACCAAACTATTATGACATCATTGAAATACTCTGTGTGATCAGTATTAAACATTTTTTTCTGGTTTTTGGTTCAGTGTCTATATTCATACTTGCTTACCCAGATTAGTTTTTGGTTAATTCTCTAGTTATAAAGGTAAACAAGTCTCATAAATTATATATATTTATATTATACATATGGTTACTTTATATATTTATTTGTAAATATATATTCACATACAAAGTACCTTTAAAAGAATTTTAAAATATTCATGTATCAATGAACACTGACTCATTTATTAAAAATTAATGACAGCATAAGTATATCCTATATAATAAAAGGCTGATATGCAAATTGGTCAAACAGTGGGATGACCCATTGCTATGATGCGCACTGACCACCAGGGAGCAGACACTCAATGCAGGAACTTCCCCCTAGTGGTCAGTGCAGGTGGTGGTGGGAGCCTCTCCTGCCTCTACAGCAGTGTTACGGATGCCTAACTGCTGGCTTAGTCCTGCTCCTGCCTAAGCCGTCAGTTAGACATCCCCTGAGGGCTGCTGGACAGTGAGAGGGCACAGGGACCCCTGAGTGCACAAATTTTATGCACCAGGACTCTAGTTCTGTCACAGTCATCATTTCTAATATTAACTTATTATTTTGAATAATTTTTGTTAATTTTTGCTTCAGTAGCATTATGAATGTATGGCACTTTCATAGAACTACATTTAGCAATCTATAATTACTTTCTCTTTAAGTTGTTTATTCTGGTCAGGAGTAAGTACACTCTTTAAAAGGGCTGCTTTCTATCTTCAGTCCTGTCCCTGTAATTCTTTGAAGCAATCTTAATATAAGAAGAACTGGTAGTTCTAGACCTAATCTGAATTTTCCTGCCTCCGAAATGAATTATCCACAAATTGTACTCGTTAGTGTTATTGGTAAATACCAGGTTGCTGCAATTGTTGGTCCAGTTTTATTAATAAAGATGGAAAATATTTCTTGTGAGGTTATTAGGTTCATCTGTATCTTTCTGTCTTTGTATTTAACATATGTTTCTGAATACTAGTCTGCTCTTTCATTTCATGTCTCATAGACTATTAAATATTTGACTACATTTAAAATAAGACGATGAAGTAGGCAGCTGTGTACAAAATGCATAGTACAGAATATCCTAGAGAGGGGCATCTATTAGGATTCTAACATAAGCAAAAAGAAATTTATTGAAAAAGTCACAGGGTAGCTCACAGAATTGACAGAAAGGCTGATCAAACCAGGTACAAGAACTCCAAGGAACCACAGGAGCGTCATAAGGCAGATGGAAATAACTTCTTGACCATTACAAGTACGTCCCTTTGCTGTGGGGAGAGAATCTTCATATATGATCTTACCAAGGCTGCCCACACAATAGAGTCCTGAGTAATGAAAGTATGCTAACATCAAATGGTGGCTAGGCACCAAATGTGTATCTACTGTAGGGACAAAGAGCAGTTTGGGGCTATCAAAATGACCTAGGTGAGAAAGCAGCTTTATCAGGGATAAGGATAGTGGTCAGAGAAGACAGGTGACAGATCTTAAAGGAGAGGAGGGAAGGGATGATGGGAAGAGATCAACCAAATAATATATATAAGCATAACCCATGGGCACACACAATAATGCGATAAAGCCCTAGGGGAGGTGGGAGCAGAGTGGAGGAAAGCAAATTGGGGGGGCAGATAGTGGGAGACATCAGTAATAGAGTCAATAACAAAAAAAAAATGCAATGAAAAAAGAAAGCAGAGCTATTTGACTATACTGGAAACTCCTTCAAGAAATCCTGAGATAAAATGGCATTTTCAACATGGCATATTGGATTAAATTTTTCTTACTTTTCTCTTCTATTAAACCAGGTCATAGATTCAGTAAACTCATCTCTCTACCATTGATAGAAATCAAAACAGATGATTCAGAGTACATGGTCAAGGTGTGTTGTGTATCATGTTTTATATATTTAATTTGTTTGTTTTATGGAAAACTATGGCGATTTGCTGAGAAACTGGTTTATATATTTAACTGATGATGTATTAAGTTTTCCTTGAATTGAATCCAGTATTTATCTATAGTAATAATAGAGGAATATGCAAATTATCCGACTCCATCACAGTAATGACTGAACAGCAGGCTGCATGGGGCGACCAGGCCAGCAGGTGGGGCAGTGAGGGGTGACCAGGCTAGCAGGCAGGGGGGTAGTTGGGGGAGCCGGGGCCAGGAGGGCTGCCGGCTCGGGTGATCCCGGTGGTGGGAGGCATATTACCCTTTTACTATATAGCATAGAGGCCTGGTGCATGGGTATAAGAAAATATGAGAGTTTGAAACATCTACACTAATAATAGAGGAATACACAAATTGTCTGGGACGCCTTCACAGTAACAGTAATGACCAAACAGCGGGCTGCATGGGGCAACCAGGCCAGCGGGAGGGGGGCAGTTAGGGGTGATCAAGCAGGCAGGTGAGCAGTTAGGAGCAAGTGGTCCCGGATTGTGAGAGGGGGCCTAAACCGGCAGTCTAACATCCTCTGAGGGGGTCCCGGGCTGGGCTGAAGGGACACACACACAC
>NW_006299242.1:26371-40705 GCF_000327345.1 Myotis davidii | reverse complement strand
AGTACATGGTCAAGGTGTGTTGTGTATCATGTTTTATATATTTAATTTGTTTGTTTTATGGAAAACTATGGCGATTTGCTGGGAAACTGGTTTATATATTTAACTGATGATGTATTAAGTTTTCCTTGAATTGAATCCAGTATTTATCTATAGTAATAATAGAGGAATATGCAAATTATCCGACTCCATCACAGTAATGACTGAACAGCAGGCTGCATGGAGCGACCAGGCCAGCAGGTGGGGCAGTGAGGGGTGACCAGGCTAGCAGGCAGGGGGGTAGTTGGGGGAGATCAGGCCAGCAGGGATGGGTGATCAGGCAAGCAGACAAAGTGTTTGGGGGCAATGAGGCAGGCAGGCGAGCAGTTATGGTTGATCAGGCAGGTAGGCAGAGGTGGTTAGGGGTGATCAGGCAGAAAGGCAGAGTGGTTAGATGTGATTAGGCAAGCAGGTGAGCAGTTAGGAGCAAGTGGTCCCGGATTGTGAGAGGGGGCCTAAACCGGCAGTCTAACATCCTCTGAGGGGGTCCCGGGCTGGGCTGAAGGGACACACACACACACCCATGTACGAATTTTGTGCACCGGGCCTCTAGTTTAAAAATAAGAACAGAGCAAGCAGTATTGTAGCAATGCTATCACTGTTATCAGTAAGGAGCGGAGAAAAGGAAAAGATGACTTGAATGTTCTAAACCTGGTAACCCTGGTTGATACTCAGGTTACTGAAAATGATGGACTACAGGTCAGGGCAGCAGATTAAGGTAGTTTTGGGACTGCCTTTCATTATAGTCACATTTAAAACAATGCATCTGGATCTGAATATTAAGAGGGAATGTTCAGTTAGTGAAGAAATAATGATTCTTATATTAAGGAGGAAGAAAACAGATAAAATAATAAATGTGGCAGAAAAATATAATATTTCCCCCCCGAGGACAAAAGAAATATATCTTTAAGAGAGAATCAAGAAGGTATCCAATTTTATACTCACAGTACATATCATTTATGGGGACAGTAAATTTTAGGTAGAGTAACTGACATAGAATTATCAAAGCACTTTGCAATCTGAGATTCAGAACAGAATAGGAATGTTCTAGGAAAAATGATGATGTGCTCAAGGGGGAGGGGTTTGTAACTAGAAAGTACTAGGACTGAATCCTTGTTTCATCACTATGAACTAGAGCTAGTTACTGAAATTCTGTAAGCCTCACTTCTCCTCTATAAAAGGAGAATACTAAAACCCATTTCCTAGAGCTATTTCCAGATTTATATAAAATCACACATGATGAGCCCTGACTGGTTTGGCTTGGTGGATAGAGCATTGGCCTGTGCACTGAGTGTCCCGGGTTTGATTCCAGTCAAGGGCACATGCCCGGGTTGCGGGCTCGATCCTCAGTAGGGGGCATGCAGTAAGCAGCCAATCAATGATTTCCTCTCATCATTGATGTTTGTATCTCTCTCTTCCTCTCCCTTATTCTCTGAAATCGATAAAAATATATTAAAAAATGAAAATAAAATCATACATGAAAAGCATCTAGACTACTGACATACAGTACGCTTTCAATAATAATTTTTAAAGAACAGAATAACTTCAAATGATTAAAGAAAAAAAGAAAGAATAACTTCAAAGAGCAATTTTCAAATACTTTCCATTATCTTACGTTTGTTATATCACGTTTACCCCACATTCACCAGGTCATTTATACTTGGATGTCATAAACATAGATCTGATTGGTATTTCAAAAATTACCACTTGTGTAGCTGTTACAGAAAATGTGACGGTGTGTTGTCTGATACACAGACGTTTTCATTTTCTTTCCTTCCTCATGAAGCTGTAAGATTTCCACAGCCAAGGCCTATAATTTAAAAACGTGAACATAGAAGCTATAATCAAACTGTGGGCAGGGATAAAATCCACAGGCCTGGAAAAATGAGATCAACTCCATCTTGTGTACATTCATTTACTCACAGCTTTCAAGGAGTTGTGTGGTTATTGGGGGATTTGGAATGTCTTTGCCCTCATGAAATGGATGTTTTCTTTAAATCTAGAGCAATGGGGAAAGGAAGGAAGCAAAAATGACTTGGAGCGCCAAGAAATATTAGTCAATAAAACTCAAGTGTGTGTGTGTGTGTGTGTGTGTGTGTGTGTGTGTGTGTGTACGCAGGTGCTTGCTGGGGGAGAGAAAAGCAGTGGGAAATATTTTGATTTTTTTAAAAGAAGCTTTGGTGTTTCCAATTTAAGCTATGCATTGCAAGCAGGGTTTTCAAATATTAACCAGTGAACGGTAGACTTCTAGAATCAGAATTGGAATAGAAATTGAAGTTTGCCAAACACTTTCAAATTTTTGCTTTATGAGTCTTTAACTTCTTTTGTATCACTTCTGCCCTGGCTCAACCCGGGCTCCAGCCTATGGTGGGCTTGGTTTATTTTTGTAATGCTTTGCAATGCCTCGGTCTCGGAGCTGTTCCCACGGTGTGGAAGACCTCTTTCCCACCCCCTCAGGATATATCATTAATTACTTCATATTCTTTAGGTCCCAGTTTAAATGGCTCTTCCTTGGGAAAATAGTTTCAACCCACATAGATGAGATAGGGCTGTTGATTATTAATTTTTTATAACTGTGTCTTTTCCCCCCATTTATATACTTACCACAGGGCTTAGTAAGGTGCTTTGCACACAGTGCACACTTAATGTATTATGTGCTCAATGAACGAATGAAGAAAGACGTATACAAGTTGGCCTTTTGACAAGTCAGGTGACTTTTGTTTTTGATGGACCAATTGTATTTCATGAAATTAAATTTTTTCTTCTTACATGACCAGTTACTTTCTACATTTCACCCTGAATTCATAATGCCACATCCATTCTTCTCTAATCAATTTCTAATTCTATATTTACAATGATAGGAAATTGACAATGTGTATCAAATTTATGGTTATCATATGGTCAGCTCCAACATTTTTTGTTTTTGATGGACCAATTGTATTTCATGAAATTAAATTTTTTCTTCTTACATGACCAGTTACTTTCTACATTTCACCCTGAATTCATAATGCCACATCCATTCTTGTCTAATCAATTTCTAATTCTATATTTACAATGATAGGAAATTGACAATGTGTATCAAATTTATGGTTATCGTATGGTCAGCTCCAACAGAGGCCTCAATGTTAGAAGCCAATATTCAACTTCCATGAAAATGCAAATAAGAAAATCTCTGGTTTACAAAATTCAACACATTTTTAAAAAGAAAGAAAAAACTTTTTTTGGCTATACTTTTATTTTCTGAAGTATATAATCAGTTGATATTTTTTCTTTTTAACAGCATCTGATCTATTTTTAAAACTACTTGATTAACAAAAAAATATATCACCTTCTTTTCCAATTTTCTAAAAATGGCTAAGAATAAAATTATTAACAGTAAAGTGATTTCATTTCTTAGTCACTCAGTGTGCTTACCTTTTTAAAGAAATGCTACTTTAGGACCTATGCACCTGCAAGGGAGAAAGAAAAGGTATTTGGGACACACTTGCTATTTTTTTTTTTCAGTAAAAGGGAAGAGGTGTTATATGTCTATCCTCTCATAAATATTTTAGGGTTTATTTTTAATAGTATAAGTCATAGGTACACGCTAAAGAGAACATAAAGCATCCAAACAAGCTAATCTTATAAACAAGCCAAATATGTAATCATTTAAATTTTAAGGAAAAAAGCTACACAGATTCAGTACACTCTCATGCATTGGCAAAAAGTCAAGGTTATAAAGTTGGAAGATAGATTAGCCTTCCACAACTTACTGTTGATCTTGAAATTTATGTTCAGTAAGACTCCTGTCAGTTTGAGATTTGATAAGTTCTTAATTATTATTATATGTTAAAATTTACATTGATTCTTATTTAAGGATACATTATTCAAAAAGCACCTGCAGAAAAATAAAATTCACTCAGTATTAAACACAATTTTTGATTCATTTGTGAGCCTCAGAGTCAAAGAAAAGTGACAAAAAGCTATTGTTAAACACCCCACAAAAACATAACAAGCAAAACAATAAGAACAACTCCAGGCTTAGATATGAAGACTTGGAGCATATTTTAAATGGTTTGGCCACGGGCTACCATTTTTATAAGACTATCCAGAGGTGCTTCTTTTCGATGCTTCCATTCTCCTTTTATAAAATTCAACCTGGTTCTAGACAGTGTTGTTCAGTGGTTAGAGTGTTGGCCTGTACACCAAAGGGTTGTGGGTTCAATTCCCGGTCAAGGGCACATATGTGGTTGCAGGTTCAATCCCTGGCCTTGGTGGGGCAAGTGTGGGAGGCAACCTATTGATGTGTCTCTCTCACATCCATGTTTTTCTCTCTTCTTCTTTGCACCTCGCTCCCTCCCTTCTACTCTCTCTAAAAATCAATAGAAAAAAATATCCTCTGGTGAGGATTAACAACAGAAAAAAATTCAACCTGTAATTTCCTTTTTAATTAAATATTTCCATTTCTATTTTGAAGTCTACATTCATAATTTATTCACCAGCTCAAATTAAAGACAGATAACAAAGCACAGAGTGTACATAATTAAAAACCTCATTACACTTTATGGGCAATCGGCAATTCTTGTCATATGCTTATGATTCCAGAGATATCTCTAAGGAAAATTTTAATTCCACTTTATGTGCATTATGCCCAATAGGGCAGGCTGTCAATATGTTTATTGTTCATTGATAGAACAGTAATTGACACTAGAATTGTAAGACGAAAGGCACTAAATTTTGTTGATTTCATATCTGCATAACGTTTTAACTGTACTAGTATATGGTTTTGACCCTAAATAAGTGAAATGTTAAAAATCATGCTTTGGTGGATTCTATAGTCTGATCTAGGACCTTAATTTTGATGCGTATTATTTGAATAGATGTTCAGAAAATAGATTAGTTCTTGCAACAAAAGAACATCACTATGTATATAAGAATTAAAGAAAGTAACTAGTTAGATTAGAAATAAAGGGAAGAGGCTACTCTATAGGAACCATGAGTACAGAATGGGGTAAAGTAGGTTTATAGTTGTTTATATAGAAAACAATACAATAATTAATAAATAATAATACAAGATAAACTGTGTTTCATGTACTCATAACTGTATAAAGTGGTGGTGGGGGGGATGTCAGCAATGAGGTTGTAGAAGATACAATACAAAGTTGAATGCTTCAAATTCTCTTATCTTAAAGAAGCTTATGACTTACTAGGCATAGGAAAGAACAAATATTATGCTACAGTATTATCTATGCATGAGGAAGGGTGGAAGAGAATAGACGTCATTTAAGAATGGATTATTTGTTGAAATATTTTCTAGGCTGCTGTTAAGGGTATGAGGGGCCACGATGAAATTTTGTGCTAGAGTGTAATTGGTGATAGTAAATTTCGCCAAGATGTTTCTGGAATACAGGCAGCCTAACATAAGCAAATGTCATGTTACAGAAAAATGCTTGGCTAGACCACACAATTAGAATAGTGTTAGTAGAAATTTGATGGTGCTATTTGAATTACTTGAATGGCTGAAAGGTAATTATTTTTAAACAGGATGGGCATACAAAATTGTTTCAAGAAAATGATGCAAAATTTTAAAAGTTAGAATGATTAATGATTAATAAAAATGTACAGAGAGAGAGACCTAGGTACATTGAGAGGAAATTACCTGGTAGTTTTTTTCCTGTAAAAGTTATTGAAGAAAAGTAGTGTCAGAACAAGGTATATTAATGTTCAGCAGCAGTTCAAACTCAAAGGCGATAGTCATGCTTCAACAATTCAGGTCCAGCTAGTTCATCAATGTAATCGCTGGGAAGTGGGGTGAAATGGTGGAGAATGACAGATATAAGTTTGAGAATAGCTGTGTCACTCACTGGTTATGTAAAATTGAGTAGGAAAGATTTACCTGGCATAGGAATGGTTCTGCATGGAAGGACAGAATGATGATAATCTTTATTGTAGAGAGATATGTGCATGATATGATTATGTTGATAATTTAAAGTACTACATTTAATGTGCAATGACTTCATAGCTTATATTCTATCACTTCTCAAATTGCTTTAAAGTTCCTATTTGCACAGATGGAGAACAACACATATTTTTAACTCGTTACTTCAAAGTTTGATGTTTTGCATTTAAATATTTCATATCCTAGTATTTAAAGCTCAGCCCTCTTTTGTTTTCTTCTCTTATGATGGACTCTCCCTTCCTTTTGCTTAAGATAATGTTCTGGCCGACGGGAAAGCTTACGCATGCTCATGGAATGAGGGAAAAGAGTGGGCAAAACAGACTCACAGAAACAGAGACCAAAGGGATGGTTACCAGCAGGACTAGGGCTGGGGATGTGGGTGAAAAGGGGGAAAGGGAATGTAGTCAATAATATTATGGTAAGTTTACACTGTGACAGATAATTATTAGAATTAGTGGGTGATCACATAAGGTATAAAAATGCCAAATCACTATGTCATATACCTGAAACTAATATAACCAATATAAAATTGTATATCAATTATACTTAAATAAAATAAATACTTCAAAAAAAAGAGGTGGCTGCTTGCCCATTTGCTAGGCACTGGCCTGACGTCTTCCCCAGACTACTGATGATGGCAGCATCCAGCTGGTCATTCGGAGTGCCAGAATCCACTATTTTGGACGGTCTCCCATTGTCTCAGATGGGAAAGAACTTTGTGAACAGCTATTAGTATATGGAGATGAATGGAATCGAATGGATCATATGCGGAGAATATTTTTGAGAAACTGCACTAGAAAAAAAGGTCTAGAACATCCTTTGCCTGTTTGAGCTGGGAAGCAAACCCAAGACCCAAAGCAGCACATGAGCAAGATATCATGCTTCATAAAAACTTGTATTTTTATCATTCTGTCTTTAATGTTGAACTTTTCAATGGAATTTTACAATCATCCATAACAATGTCTGATGGAGTCACTTTTAAAAGAATGAAGTTTTGAAAAGCTTTACTTTATTTCCATATATTAGATGAAAAATATCAAATCATTGTTCAATTAAGAAAACTGATTTTCAGATTTTCCTAGAATCTTTCAAACAAGCAGCACTGGGCCTCAGTGTGCGGCGTTCCTCTCACTAAGTGGTCCCAGGCCCGGCATTAGTGTTAGCTGGCCTTGGATTGCAGATTGGCCTCACCTGGGTACCTGTAAGCCCAGTGTAAGTAGCAGCCATCAGCCGATTGCATTGTAGCTCATATCGGGTAGCCCCAGGCAGGGCACAGGTGACAGCTGACCTTGGCCTGTACCTCTCAGGAGCCAGAGTGTACCTAGTGGACAGATTCAGACCACATCAAAGCATTACCCAACCACCTCCACAAGTGGCACACTCAAGGGGCTGACTCAGGGCACCAGAGCTGTGCTGAAGTAAGTTCTGCTCTTTGCACTGTTGATCTCCCATGGGAGTGGCAGCCAGTCCTTGCAGCCAATTGGCCTGTGAGTAAATCCTTCTCATTGACATGCCAACACCAATCAAGGCTTAACTACAATGGGAGGTGTACACAGCCCAAGTGGGGGGGGGGAGCATTCAGGAAGGCACACACCTGGAGTGCATAGCTTGTTGAAGTTCTCACTAAGTTCATCTACTCTTCCCCCAAGTTCACTGAGCATCCTTATAACCAGTGTTTTGAACTCTGCATCCAGGAGATTGTCTCCATTTTGTTTAATTATTTCACTGGAGATTTATTTTGTTCTTTCATTTGGACATGATTCTTTGGCTCCTCATTTTGGCTGCCTTCCTGTATTTGTTTCTGTGTATTGGGTCAAGCTGCGACACCATCCTGGCTTGGTAGAATGGCCTTATATTAGTCAAGATGGGCTGAACTACTGTTAAAACAAAATAGACTAAAAGTGTACAATGACTCGATTAAATTAGAGATTAGTTTTCATTCACTTAACCCATCAAGGTGGGTATTCCTGGTCAGAGGGTTTTTGTCCTCCATGCAATGATTCAGAGACTCATGCTTTTTTCTTCTTCTTGTGACTTTGCCTCTCCCAAATGCCTTGTTGATATCTTCATCCACCTGTGGAAGGCAGACTCTGCATGAAGAGGACATATCTTCTTTTAAACTTTATTTTTATTATTTACAAGCCTTGATCTGTAAATGGCAAGTATCACATCTGTTCACCTTCCCTTAAAAACTCTGTTGTATGGCCACACATAGATGCAAAGAAAGTTAGACAATGCAATCTAGAATGTGCTGGAGAAAAGAATATGAGGGTTGATGAGTCTATTAAGTCTCTGACAGTAGTGACAATTTTCTTAGTTTTTGGTAGACTCTGGTCACCAAATATAATTTCTTTAAAATATATTTTATTGATTTTTTACAGAGAAGAAGGGAGAGGGATAGTTAGAAACATCGATGAGAGAGATCAATCAGCTGCCTCCTGCACGCCCCCCACTGGGGATGTGCCCGCAACCAAGGTACATGCCCTTGACTGGAATCGAACCTGGACCCTTCAGTCTGCAGGCCAGCGCTCTATCCACTGAGCCAAACCGGTTCGGCACCAAATATAATTTTTAATCTCCTTGTCAAATAGGAATGAATTTATCACATCCTAAAGAGTGACAACCTGAAGCTGCGTTGAATGGGTGCAGAATGCCTGTATTTACCTCGAAGTTCAAGATGTCAAGGATGCATGATTTTGTCCATCTATTAAGGTTGTATTTTGTCATATCTGGTGCCCTGTAGTGAATCAAACACAAGTACTTCGTCTCTTCCCCACAACCAAACCACCAATTTATGGTAGAGTAACAACAGGTGATGGCAAATGCATGCATACGTACATACAATAGGAAACATGTAAAAATCACTTGTCTATAGCCGTGATGGGAAACCCTTGGGCAGCAATGTGAAAGCCTCCAGCCCTGGCAGTGGAGGCATCTCCTTGACTAGATGTTGGAATTTCTCTGTGGGAGGCTCCAGCTTCAGGGAGGTTTGTCCTTATCTATCTTCCACCATGAACACAGAAGTTAATAGTCGGAAAGTGCACCCACTGTACGCCTGTACAGCTTATACATCCTACTTCTTGCTCATGAACTGCGAAGTGATAGGATAGTTTTATAGCTCAGTCAAAGGATGTTCTAGACTTTATTTTCCCCCCCAGGGAATTTTCTCAAAAACATTGTAGACATATGATCCATTTGATTCCAGTCATCTTCAGAACTCTTAAAGTTCTGTCCAAGACTAGTTCTTAACCTTCCTTTATTTTTTTGCTTCTTTCTCTGACTCATCTATCCCTCACCCCATCCCTTCTTTCTCAATATATTGATGACTACCTAGACCAGTGATGGCGAACCTATGACACGCGTGTCAGAGGTGACACATGAACTCATTTTCTTGGTTGATTTTTCTTTGTTAAATGGCACTTAAATATATAAAATAAATATCAAAAATATAAATCTTTGTTTTATTATGGTTGCAAAGATCAAAAAATTTCTATATGTGACACAGCACCAGAGTTAAGTTAGGGTTTTCAAAATGCTGACACGCCGAGCTCAAAAGGTTCGCCATCACTGACCTAGAGGCTATCAAAAGCAATAGGCATGGCAATACCCTTTTTCTACATTTGCCACAGAGCTGAGTTCCTTGTAAAACAGAGGCTTTGATGGGTCTTCGCTGTTCAAACTTCTTGTCTTATTTCCTACTCTTTGGAATTGTCAGAAGCAGTGATACCTTGGGAGGATCCAAATTTCTGGCCACATTCTATTCCCTTTTATTTTTGTTTGCAAACCAGAAATTCCTTGCCTGATCGTCTCTCTTTCTTGAAACACCTTGTTCATAAGCAACAAGAAGCAGAGAGCAAGCACTAACATTTAATTCCTTCCACCAGCTGCCCCTAAAATTAGAGGCTCTGTAGGTACACAATCTGCCTTTCTAATTATTGTTAGGCAACATTTTAATCAGATGTTTTGCTACTGCATAACATAGGTCTCTAGCTTTCTGGTGAAATACATCACTGATTTCCACGCAATGCCATGTATTTAAATTTTGTCTTATAATATCTCACTGTCAGTTGCACATTTCTGTATTAGTTATATTAGGCTAAATTTCAGTCACATATAAACAGCAAAAGTGTATGATGTATCAAGCAGAATAGAAGCATACTTCTCACTTATTATAGCTCAAACTGAGTATTTTGGCTAGACTTTTCTCCCTATTTAATTTCTCCCTGGTTAACCCCTTCCCCGGCAGAAACGTGTATACTCGTTTTCACAAAATGTTCTTTTTCAGTCGTCGACGAGTATACTAAGAAAATATGGTAAAAAAATATGGTTTATAGGAAGACGAGTTACAAACTGTTTTCATAACCAGCATCAAAAATACTATATAGAACCAAAATAAAAAAATTAGTCTGAAAAAGAAACGTTTTTAACAAAAAAATTGTTGGGGAAGGGGTTAATTTAGAGAACCAGGCCCCCTTTCTCCTATGTATTACC
Organism: Myotis davidii; assembly: GCF_000327345.1. NCBI lineage: Eukaryota > Metazoa > Chordata > Mammalia > Chiroptera > Vespertilionidae > Myotis > Myotis davidii. The sequence goes on along the minus strand of NW_006299242.1, from coordinate 30,240 downwards.
AGTCCCAAAGCCTTGATGTCATCTTCAACCATCCAGGAAAAAGAGATAGAAAACTTGAAGGGATACAATCCCTTCTTAAAATCTTTGACCTTAAAGTAGCACAGATTTTATACACTCATATTCCATTGACCAGTTTCAGCAATATTACCAAAGCTAGTCTGAATAATGACTGAAAAGTATGACCTAGCTTGTGAGCAGAAAGAGAAGAGAGAGAATGTTGGAGAACATCTGGCAATCTTGTCGCCGTTTCCTGTATTCTCTGTGATCCAGTTACACTGACCTCCCTGCAGTTCCTTGACAATGACATATTCCTGCTTCCTTTTTCCCCCAGGAAGTCTTCTCTGTCAGGTCAGTTCCTGTTATCTGTGCACACAGCAGCCAGTACTCTGACTTCTGTGATGCTTATCACAACTGTCATCAGAGAACTCCGTCCCGTTGTTGTTGTAATTGTAATACCACCACTTAGCACAGTGTCTGGAATATGATTAGTTATTAGTTGTTGACTAACTAAATGAATGAATGAATACATGATGCTCTCAAAGCTTATTGCTTAACTCAACTCACAGAAGTTATATCATGCCCTAGTTTAGACTCCATTAGCGAGTGACATGAGGAACAATGTGAGGTAAATGTGGAAATGGGAACAGATGTTTCTGAAATTAGCTTTTCTGTGTACGGAGTTAAAAAGTTGATATTGAAAAAACATGTACCTAAATATAAAGTGGGAAACAAACACAGCTGATGCTTTGCCATCTGATAATTAAAGATAGAAAAAAAATAAAGCAAAACTAGAAATATTTTATAAGGCATCAATTTCATCTTATTTTCAATTTTGACCTTATAAGACTAATTGCATATGATTTCTGTCTGGTGGCCAGCGGTTTCAAGTGTCATTTATTTAACACTTATGAATCCTGTATTCTCACCATCTTCTGACCCATGTCATGGGGATTCTTATATATTTTTTCTCACCAGTGGCAGAAGATACTGAGAATTTATGTAATTTAAGGTCTTTAAATTGACCTGAGCAAGTATCTTACCTTTGTCTAGTAAATTATATTTTGTTGAAAACTTCAACTGCTATTTTTTTTGTAAAAAAATTATCTTTATTATTGAAAATATTACAGATGTCCTCCCTTTCCCCCATTGATCCCTTCTAGCCTGCACCCATCCCCCACCCCAGGACTGCACCACACTATGATCTGTGTCCATGCCAATGCTTATCTTGGTCATAGGAATATTAAACAAAATCCTGAGCCCAAAGTATTTATATTTAGAATATAAATCAACTAATACAACTTCATTCACTCATTAAAAAATATTTATTTTTTTCAGGATCTGATCTGTGTAAGTGACACAGAAGCAGATTCCCTGTTGCCATGGAGCTGGCATTAATCCTGTATTTTTCTGGTCTTTCATGTGATACCATGTTTATTGAATTCTACTAGAGTCCAGGGACTATGCTAAGTATTGGGATGGGGACATTAAGAGAACGTTCTCCCTGATACCAAAGAACACACAGGCTAGAGCATGGAGTACTTCTTTAGCATTTTCTGGGGCAATGTGTGTTAAAATAAAGCTGGACATTTTTCTAAGTAACTGCAGACGTGGCATTGTTTTGGCATGAAAACTTGGCCAAAACTTTTCTCTAGTGAACAGTATTTGTATTGGTACTTATTTAAAAATAGTCACGTCCCAAGTAAACCATCTACATGAATAGGACATGTAGAAAACAAAAAATATCTGAGAAAAGCATTAGAAAAAGATTTCAGCACTTGAAACGTCCCTGGCAGCACAGCAATGGCCATTGAAAAGAATATCTATGCAAACTTACATCCATATTAGTTAATGTTACTTATAGCCTTTGCTTTACTTTCTGGTTCATATTGCCTTGCACATCTATATTCTTGCCACAATAAGACTTCAATTTTGGCCTGATATGAGATAGGAGGTCAAGATACCAATAGAACTGACCTTAAAAAGTATAGAAAAGTGACAGTGTAATCTTTTCTTCACCAGAGATTACCAGAAATATATCTGTGCATATCACTCAGGATAACCGTTTCTTTCTCTACTCATTATTCCTAAAAATTCCTGGCCCCTCTTAGTCTCCAAGGCTGTACATGGCTTCACATCTCCAGACAAAGGAAATGAGGCTATAATTTAAATCACATATAGGTGCATATCTCTCCAAAACAGTGCATCTAAATTCAGATCTACAAATAGATTGTTGCAGAACAAACATAATACCATCCTTAAAGGGAGAAAACTTTATAAAAATAATTATATAACTGTGCACTCAAGATGGGTGACTGTATTATCAGAATGATCTGTGAAGCTCAGGGAAAAGATAGTCTAAATCTCAAAGTAAATTGAGAGGAGTATTTTTCAGAAAACAAATCAAGACATTGTTAGCAACCGTGACAAATATGCAAGCTTTCTGTGTGGTGTTATTCCACATAATGTAGGTTTCGTATTGTAAGCCTACACATCTTATCTTTATCAACCCGTGTTGCTCTTTCTTACTTCTCATTGGTCAGCTTTAGCATCCATTTAATGGTTTCAGGAAAGTGGGTGAAAACCCATATCTACAAGCCATCTGGCATTTAAAGCAACTGCTCTAGAAATTCATCCTTACATTTTAGATGTATCAGATGCCATTCTTTGGTATGCTGAACAGGATACTAAAAATTACATTCGTCAGGCCGTCTTTCTTTCCTGAGCTATAAAAATAAGATTAGATTAGTCAGACAGAAATTATTGTTAGCTAAGAGAAAAACATTTTAAAAACTTAAAGGTGTATGCATAAATTCTTTGTCAATGATTTGATGGGACCCATCAGGCAACTTTATTTTTGTTTAAAATTTGAATAGTAATTTATAGAAAATACATATAAGTGAAGAGTAGAAAAATCAACCATACTGTTTCATCCATTAATAACCACTGTTAGTAATTTCATATACATATAATACACAAATGTATATTATCAAATAGGATATACAATTATTGCATAAGCAATATTACCATTGATGTTATGCCTTTCCCACTAAATGATATAGCTTGACCATCTTCCATTACTCTTTTAACAGCATTATTTTATAAGGCTGCAACTCTTTTGTCCTCCATGTTATAATTTAATTAACTAACCCCTTGAATTTGTCATTTAAATTGCTTGCAGTTTTCCCCTCATATATGTAACTAGGGGCCCAGTGCACGAATTCGTGCACCTTGAAAGGAACTGTGGGCCACGAGGCTGTAGTAGGCACAGGGGCGGGTCTCAGCCCATCCTCTGCACCCCTGCCTGGCCCTTTTTTCCATGGTTCCTGGTCCCCTGTCCCCCGGCAGCCCCGCTCTTGCCGCTGCTCCCACTTATTGATGGCGCCAGCCCTGCTTGCACCTGCTGGTGGTGTGGACCAATTGGGGCTGGCGCAAACAGCGGGTGTGAGTGCTGGGCGGAACCCGCCTGGCCCTTTTTTCCATGGTTCCTGGTCCCCTGTCCCCCGGCAGCCCCGCTCTTGCCGCTGCTCCCACTTATTGATGGCGCCAGCCCTGCTTGCACCTGCTGGTGGTGTGGACCAATTGGGGCTGGCGCAAACAGCGGGTGTGAGTGCTGGGCGGAACCCCTGTGTGCGGGAGCAAAGAATTTTCAGTAACCACCAGAGGCTTGCTCCGATGACAGCGACAAGAGCCCCGCCTTGGTCTGGCACCCCCCACTCACCTGCTCCACCATCCCGCCGTGGCTGGTGCCCACCATGTTCCACACATGCCCCCTGGTGGTCAGTGCACATCATAGCGACCAGTTCGGTTGTTCCACCGTTCAGTCTATTTGCATATTAGCTTTTATTATATAGGATAAGGCTAAGTGTCTG
>NW_006299242.1:2855-22064 GCF_000327345.1 Myotis davidii | reverse complement strand
CAGTTTTCCCCTCATATATGTAAAGAGGGGCCCAGTGCACGAATTCGTGCACCTTGAAAGGAACTGTGGGCCACGAGGCTGTAGTAGGCACAGGGGCGGGTCTCAGCCCATCTTCTGCACCCCTGCCTGGCCCTTTTTTCCATGGCCTGGTCCCCTTGCACCTGCTGGTGGTGTGGACCAATTGGGGCTGGCGCACACCGCGGGTGTGAGTGCTGGGCGGAACCCCTGTGTGCGGGAGCAAAGAATTTTCAGTAACCACCAGAGGCTTGCTCCGATGACAGCGACAAGAGCCCCGCCTTGGTCTGGCACCCCCCACTCACGCTCCACCATGTAACCACCAGAGGCTTGCTCCGATGACAGCGACAAGAGCCCCGCCTTGGTCTGGCACCCCCCACTCACCTGCTCCACCATCCCGCCGTGGCTGATGCCCACCATGTTCCACACATGCCCTCTGATGGTCAGCCACATTATAGTGACCAGTTGTTCGGTTGTTTGGTTGTTCCAGTTGTTCCACCATTTGGTTTATTTGCATATTAGCCTTTTATTATATAGGATGCTGTAACAACATCTTGGATTAAACTTTTTTACATGCCTTGATTTCTTTAGCATGAATTCCAAAAGGACTGAGATATACATAAACATAAGATATATTGTGTGGACTGCAAAAATTTGTATCAGACATCTTGTTTGAATTTCTAATCCCTAAGCATTGTATGATATTGCATTTTAAATACCCTGGCTAACAATAAGTAAAAATTTTCCTTTTTTCTCTTTCTTTCCATTCTTCCTTTTCTACACCCAATATTCCTACTTTTATTATTGCAATATTGAAAAAAGTTGCAAATTATTGTTTTCAATTTCAACTTAAATTACTAGAGAGCTTGAACATTTTTATTCACACTCATTATTAACATTTTTTTCTTTTGTGAACTGTTTGATCAATTACACATGTATTTCTATAAAGGTCTTTAAAATTAAGGATGTTAACCCTTTGCCTAAATTTTTTTTAGTATTTTAAATAATATTTTGAATATACTAATGCCTATTTATGTAGTAAAATATTTTGGAGGTGTTTATCTGTATTTCCTTTCAATATTTTTTATTTGTGTTTCTTTCATTTATAGACAATCATTTGTCTATGTTTTCCCCAATGATTTGAAATGCTACCCTTTCTCATATTTTTAATTATTACTTTGCCAGCTTTCCTGCTGTTGCTTTCTCTCCTTTTGATTTATCTCCCTGACTTTGCCTATATTTGTACTACGTATTTTTGTAAATATATTTTATTGATTTTTTACAGAGAAGAAGGGAGAGGGCTAGAGGGCCAGAAACATCAATGAGAGAGATCGATCAGCTGCCTCCTGCATGCCCCCCAGTGGGGATGTGCCCACAACCAAGGTACATGCCCTTGACCGGAATTGAACTTGGGACCCCTGAGTCTGCAGGCCAAGGCTCTATCCACTGAGCCAAACCGGTTCAGCTTGTACCACATATTTTAAAGTATAATGTCTTTATAATATTTTTTAAGTTTTCAGAGTTAATTATACATTATAATATTATCTTTGTTATTCATATTCATTTATAAAATACATACTTTTAAAATTATAAGTCAATATCAAGAATACAAAGGTTAACTATTTAGATAAGTTCAAATTATCACATAGCTGGAATTTTAATACTCTATAGGCAAATAAGAAAATAGACTTAAAAATCTTTTATATTTTCAAACAATTAAACTGTTAAATGTTTTTTGGTATTATAAAGGGTACGTGAATCTCTTGTATGTTCTAGGCCTGTATTGTCATTATGAAAATGAAACCAGAACATTTATACTGGACATTGAAATTTGTCTATTACTAGAATATAGATTAATATGCCAGGGATGATTTGTTACTTATTTTTAGGTAGATTTTAATGATAATTTATGATGTAGCTACTAGAGCAGAAAAATTAAATGAAACGTTACACTCAGTATATGTCACAAAATGTTGTCGGCTGTAATACAACCATTTAAATAAATGGTACTAAATTAAAGTTAGCAGACAACCTTTTTGTGAATTAAATAATTTATTGCTTTAACTTTCAGAATAAGGCACCATTTCTCCTAATACAGTATCTGACACCCAAAGGAAAGCTTTATGTTAAATATATAGGAAAAAGCTCCCTAGAAATATAAAACAAAAAAATCTTATAATAGCCAAGAGATAATCCCTCTGATAGTCACCATATTTAAATCAGAAAATTTCTAATTAGAGTTGTTTCTTTTAGTGTTTTTCAATGTTTAAAATAATCATACTACTTAAATAAATGATTGAAATTCTTTCAAAAATGAAGGTTTAAGAAAAATATTAAGGCTGCCATAAGAAGAAAAAGTTTTTTGTGAATTTAAAAATACATGCTAAAATTAATTTATATGCATTATATTCCAGATTGATATCTAAAAATAGCAATTCATCACTGATGATAATTTATATGTATATTGATGGTTTTGTGTAGACCATAATGCTTTTGTTCAGTTTGGGGAAATTATCACAATTATTTACAACAAGAAAGAAAAAAGAAAGGACAGTGACAGGTAGAGGGAATCACAGTGATGAGGATTAGTTTCAAAAGATAATAAGTGAAAATAAATCTATAACAAACATATTTTGTCATATACGTTCACTCTGGTTCCTAGAACTGACCGAGACCACGTTTCTCCCTGCACAAAAAATACATATGTCCCATCCCTTTGGAGTTATATTAGTTAAAAAAATGATGCTGAGAGTTTGTTTCTTGTGTTCATTCTGGCTTTGTTCACTTACTATTTGTTTACTCTCAGTTGAATTGGTTTGAAAGGAGCTCGATTAATAGCCCTACAGGCATAGTCCTCTGCCATTATGCAGTTATATTAGTTTAGTTCAGTTTTCTTTTCTTGAAATATTAAGAAAATAGGTTGTTGTATGGAAGACTTGAATATATGTTATATATATAACAAAACTGTGACCCACTATGGAAATCTCACAATATTCCAACTCAAAAGTTTATCAGACAAGAGGGAATGAATGCTTTCTTTGTCTTAATGTTTCCTATTAGATATAACCTGACACTCTGCAGCAAGCACAATGGCCTTTCCTCAGTCCTCCAGAAAACAATTCTCCACATGTCCACACTGATGGAGTTCTTGCTTTACTAGGTCCATATTTTCTTCTTTGTAACTTATTGTTTTAGGACTTATATTTAGATCCATTTGGAATTAATTTTTGTACATGGGGACAAACTGTAATCCAGTTTCATTCTTTTGCATGATCCTTTCCAGTTTTCCTAGCACCATTTATTAAAGAGACTATCTTTACATATTTCTCAAAAACTATCTGTCCATATACATGTGGGTTTTCTTCTGGGTTCTCTATTCCATTCCACTGATCTATGTGTGTGTTTCTCTGCCAATACCATGCTCTTTTAATTATTGTAGATCTGTAATATAAATTGAAGTCAGGTAGAGTGATACCTCCAGCTTCATTCTTTTTTCTCGGGATTGGAAAGCACTACTTTTTCTTTTTCTCACAAGGGTTGAATAGTTAGAGAACGTGAGCTGGATAAGATCAAGAAGAGTAAACCTGAGTTTTAGTGTTTATCATGAGCAATGGAATTTACCCTCCTCTCCAAATAGATTATAAACTTAAAATGTCTGCTCTGGATCAAACTGAGGAGGTTACATTAAAAATATTCAATTTCCAGTTTAGCATGGGCACTGACAATGGCCACCATCCGATGAGATTGAATGCTATGAGAGGGTCAAAAGGAGGTCCTGTGGGGCCCTGCCGGGCTGGACTGTGAGGAGGCTCTGGGGGAAGGATGCCAGGGGAGGGATCTTTGTGGCCCGGGTTCGGTGTGTGCTTAATGTTTGAGGCTCAGGGTGTTGGTTCTTTATCTGTGTTATGGAAGCATTTTAATATTTTAATAACTAGTGCATAGTGGTTGAATGTCTGTCAACCTTACAACTGGAGAATAGTGATGAGAAGCTACTCTGAATCTTAAGATTTGTGTAGGAAGATATTTTCCCTCTATCTTGTAATTAGCAGAGAATGAACAGTAGTTTATGCTCCTGATGTTGGGTCTCTATATTATGTCATTTTAAGTTCTCATAACGTCCATTCCGTACCCGACCTTTAAAAAATTGTTACAGAAGAACTTTTTGACTAGTTTGATCATTCATGCCTTAGGAATTCAGTTCTACAAATGAACAGAACAGATAGTATGCTGGTCTGCTATTTCACAGATTTTTAAAATGTATCGCAACAGTTCAAATTCGGTACTCTTAAAGCGATATGGGCGAAGATAAACTACCATATATCAAGACTGGAAGACTATGTGTTTGTTTGAAATTCTTTGCCCTTTTTTGCCATGTGACTTTAGCATCGGAATATATTTCTCTGCCCTTTTTATTTTGACCATGTAGTCTTCTTTGGCTAATAGAATGTGGGTGGGAGTGAGAGGGTGCCAGTTCTGTTCATCTTTCTTGTACTTCTACCATTGGCAGAAAAGACTATGCCCAGCTGGCCCTTTGCTCCAAGGAAGTTGTGAAACACAGAGAGCAGAACTGGAACCAACTTACAGCTTGTAGCCAGCCCAGCAAATCCACAGATATATCACAAAAAAAGAAGTGATTCTAGTTTTAAATTATAGAGTTTGGGGGCATTTTTAAAAGCAGCATTATTGTGACATTATTTTTCTGATGCTAAATTCTATTAAAACCATACATGAATGTATGCTTAGCCCATGGACAGACAATAGTGCAGGAAACACCTGGGGAGGGGTTGGAAGTGGGTAGAGGGGGTCAATGGGGGGGGGGGGGGTGTAAAGGGGACAGCTGTAATACTTTCAACAATAAAGATGAATTTTAAATAAACAACAACATGAAGTAATTGAGATGGCATCATGAATGTGGGATTATAAACTTTAGCATTTTTTTAAAAATTTATTTTATTGATTTTTTACAGAGAGGAAGGGAGAGAGATAGAGAGTCAGAAACATCGATGAGAGAGAAACATCGATCAACTGCCTCCTGAACTTCTCCTACTTGGGATGTGCCCGCAACCCAGGTACATGCCCTTGACCGGAATCGAACCTGGGACCCTTCAGTCCGCAGGCCGATGCTCTATCCACTGAGCCAAACCGGTTCCGGCAGCTTTAGCATTTTTAATGCATCAAAAATAAACCATAGCCAAATGCTCCAGAAATCAAGGGATCCGCTACTAAAAATATTCATCTTGTTAGTAATATGCCAGCAGAGAGATCTTTCCAACCGAATATGTAGACTTCAAAAGTAACCCCCTCCCAAACCCACCCCCCTGCCCACTAGAGAACATCTTGAACCCTTCCATAAACTACCAAAGTTCTACTAAACCAGATTGAATTCTTGCAAGAAGGCATGATCTCCTTGGGCGTCTATGCTATTTAAATTCATCACAATGACATCTAGGATCTGTCACAGTAATTGACATTGCCTGGGATTGGGTGGTTTTCATTACTCATGTAACCATTGCAGCAAGAATTAAGTCTTATCAAGAGGAACGAAGAAAACATTATTCTGGATTTTGCAGTATTTTCATCTTGTTTATTTGCCCAAGATCAGTGTTATCTTTAGTGATGAAGTGACCATATTTAGTAATAACAGCTCACCCTGAAAATTGCTTAGAAAATTGTTGAGGGAAATGTATGTTTGGAGAAGTGACAATGGCAACATGATTTATTTTCCCAGATGTTATTATTATTTTTTTTTTTGGTGAAAGTATATCATGTATATCTACCCTAAGAAAGAATCCAGGTTTTAGAAAACAGTTTCCAATACCTTCATGATCATGAGAAGCAGGGTGTAAGTCAGAACATGGAGATAAATGAGTTGTTTTAAATTCTGTAAAAATAAAATTAATCACTTAGAGCAGATTTTTAAAGCATATATTATTATCAATGAACCTTGGATCTTTTAGTGATCAAAATTCATAAAGAGGAAAAGTCTGAATAACCTAAAGACATTTGTCTACCCAAGTAGATTATGTTTTATTTTACAGTTTTAAGTGCATACAATACTCCTCTACCAAAACTGTGTTGGTTCCAATTCATTGTCTCCCACTGCCAAAATAAAACATTATTTAAACCTTAACATATTAAATTAATTAAGGTACCTGGATCCTTTTAAATGTAGCAGCAATCAGTATAAAAGTGCTGGTGACTTTGACTATCTGGAGTCAGATGGTCACCCCATTCTGAAGGCTGTTTCCTGCTTCACCAAACACTTCACCAGCCCAGACAAAAACAGCTTCATAACAACCCAGGATTTTTTCCCAAGTTAGCAAACATGCATTTAAAAATAGTGCTAAGAAAACCATTATGGCATAAGTCTGAACAAGCTACTTCCCAAGCAGCGCAGGTCTGCGCTATGAAGGTGTGACATAACAAATCTCACTCTGACAGAAAGCTTATGGTTAAGGTTTTACAGGAACTCTGCTTTGAAAGCTTCTTTTCTAATACATTTTTAAAAAAAGTATTCCTAGTCAGATAAATTATTTACTTTTTTTTGCTCCTTTCCTTCTTTTAGTTTATTCTTCTGTTTCCCCTTCCATAGTTGTGTTTCAAAAGTTCTCTATCAATGTTGGAGAGTAAACCCTTATCTGAAATAGCATTGGCAAATATGTTCTCCCATGCAGTGGGCTTTCTTGTTGTTTTGTTGATGGTTCCTTTTGCTGTGCAGAAGCTTTTTATTTTGATGCAGTCCCATTTGTGTATTTTATCCTTAGTCTCCATTGCCCTAGGAGCTGTGTCCGTAAAGATACTGCTACAACATTTGTCTACTATTTTGCTGCCTATGGAGCCTGTAGGATTTTTATGGTTTTCATAAAAATTTAAGTCCATTTAAGTCCATTAGCCATTTTGAGTTTGTTTTTGTTTATGGTGTAAGTTGGTGGTCTAGTTTCTTTCTTTCTTTTTGTTTTTTGCATGTATCTGACCAAATTTCCCAGCACCATTTATTGAAGAGACTATCTTGACTACATTGTATGTTCTTGCCTCCCTTGTCAATATGAAAACATGCTCAAAGTCACTAATCGTCCAGAGATGCAAATCAAAACAACAATAAAATACTCTCTCACACCGTCAGAATGGCTATCATCAACAAATCAACAAAGGACAAGTACTGGTGAGGATGTGGAGAAAAGGGAACACTTGTGTACTGATGGTGGGAATGCAGACTGGTGCAGCCACTGTGGAAGACAGTCTGGAGTTTTCTCAAAAAGTTAAAAATGGAACTCCCATTTGACCCAGTGATCCCACTTCTAGGAATATATCCCAAGAAACCAGAAACACCAATCAGAAAGGATATATGCACCCCTATGTTCATAGCAGCACAATTTACCATAGCTAAGGTTTGGAAACAGCCTAAGTGCCCATCAGTAGATAGATGGATTAGAAAACTGTGGTACATCTACACAATGGAATACAACGCCACTATAAAAAAGAAGGAACTTTTACCATTTGCAGCAGCAAGGATGTACCTGGAGAGCATTATGCTAAGTGAAATAAGCCAGTTGGAGAGAGTAAATATCACATGATCTCACTCATATGTGGGATATAATTATCAACGTAACTTGATGAACAAAAATAGATCTTGAGACAAATGGCAGGGAAGGTAGGGGTTTAGAGAGCAACCAAAGGACTTCTATGCATACATATTAGAATAATCAGTGGACACAGACACTGGGGTAGTGGGGCTTTGTCTGGGGTTGGAATGGTTGTGGGCGGTGTCAACTGGGGAAAAAGGAGACATATGTAAAACTTAAGACAGAAAAGAAAAAAAGTTCTCTAGAGTTCAATAGCACACAAAAGCTTGTTTTTGTTGTTGGATTTTTGTTTGTGTGTTTGTTTGTTTGTTTTGTTTTGTTTTGTTTTTGGCCAATATAATAGTTTTCTCATTATTTTCTGTAAAAGTTGGATGTAGGTCAAGGCTAAATCTGCACACCCTGCTGTAATATTCAAACTGTAGAGTTTATTTTAGAGCTTGGATGACTAATAACACCTTGGACATTATGAATGACAGGCTGTGAATAGCAAAATCAGCCCCTTTCTTGCCTTTGGGGGAAGATTTGCAAGAAGAAAGGTTATAGTGCAGCTAGTGTTGTTTTCCTTTGTCTGAAAGTGAAGGCTAAAATTAGCTTGCACTGTAATAATTTAGTGTCTAAATGAGTTGGAAAGGAACAATATTCTCCTAATTGTGATCTCTGTAATTTTAACTGTTATGATTTCATAGTTCTTTGAAATATCCCTGAAGTCCCACTGAAAGTGTAGGGCCTCTGTGTGTTTTTGTGCATGTGTGTAGATGCAAAAATTAGTCTAGGGGTATGTTATAATGTTATATATTAATATCATATATACTAGCTGATGTTCTATGGATTGCTAGTATTATATAGGATACATTAATAAATGTCCATTGTTTGAATGGGTATTAAATAGATTTATGGTATTGTCTTTTGTGACTTATTTGACCTTATAGTTGACATATAAAGAGAGAGGGCAGAAAAAAAATAAGGTTCAAAGTGTAAGTGAAAAGTAGACAGAAGTTTTATGTACGTGGGTGGGGCAAAATTAGGTTTACAGGTGTGAGTTCTTAAAACACAGTTCATTATTGTATTATTATTTATTTATAAATTACTGTATTTATTATTATTATTATCAATAACCTACTTTTGCCCACCCCCATATAGTACACGGAGCATAAGAAATATTATCCTAGACCCAATTAAATGCCATTGATCCAGTTAGATTCTGAAGATTTGGGCATCTTATTGGCCTTATATCAATAACTCAGTGAGGGTGATGAGCATTCCCCAGAGAGGAGAATGAGCTGCTGAATGCGTGTGTGTGTAATGAGGGGTGGGTCGATGAGTGTTGGGGGGAGGAGGTATCAGAGTGCTTGGAGAAGTTTGAGGGTTAAAGTACCAAAAGTAATAGCACTTTAGGGAAATATCTAGTACCATATTTCAGTGTTCAAATGTTGGTCCAATAGCTCAATTAAATTTTATTGAATAAAGGTGCAAGTATACTAATCCCATGGTGACAATGAACACTATAAATGATTAGAGGTGCATGGCTTCTCATTTCCTAGAGCTAACCATTTAAAAAAAACACCTTTTATCCCGTATAATAAAAGACCAGCAACCGAAACGGTGGAATATCCAGAGACCAGAACAACACAGCCCCTCGCCCAGCCTGGCCCCACTCCCCAGGGATTGGTTAGGGACAATCAGGCAGGCAGGCAAGTGGTTAAGGGTGATCAGGCAGGCAGGTGAGCAGTTAGTTAGGAGCCGGGAGTCCTGGATTGTGAGAGGGACATCCCCCGAAAGGTCCTGGATTGAGAGAGGGTGCAGGCAGGCTGAGGGACTCTCTCCCACCCCTACCGCCCATGCACAAATTTCATGCACCAGGCCTCTAGTTTTAATATAAAAGGATATCAATTCTTAATATCATTAAGAACAGAAATGATGAGATTCTTATCCATATTAGCAACAATTTGTAATGGTAAATCTGGTAAGTTATATCAGGGTCTTTGGAATGTGGGGAAAAAAAGTAATAACAAAAAAGTGCATGCCAATTGTACGTACTTTAGTAGTTAGTGCACTCTGTATCAGTCTGCTTCAAGTGTGTTTTGAGGTGTTCGAATATAAAAGATACAAAATGGTGACAAAAATTGCTTTGATTATACAAACACATATTCTAATTAAAAATAGAAAATCTAAATGTTTAGGTTCATCATAGCAATGCAATTTGAATCAGAGTGGTGATCTACGCCCTCAGCATCTTATGGATATTTATGCCTTAGAAGTTAAATGATATACTTGTTTCACAAAATTAGTAAGTCAGTGTTGTTCCTCTTCTCCTAATGGCCTTAAATATTCTCCCATCTCTCTACCTCTTTCCAATGTTTTTCCCCCACTACAATCTCATACTAAGCCATAATAGAGAAAACAGTTAAGAATCAGAGCTCAAGGTTGCTTGAAAGACAGTGTCATGGTTATACTCACTCATTCTCCTGTGACCTGCGTGCATCAGCCCGGGGCACCTGAGGAGAACCCAGTTTGCTCTCTCCTGGAATGTGCTGAAACTCACTGCACAAGAGCATACTGCCTCTTAAAAGGAAGAGATTGGAAACTAGGAAAGGCCATATGCCTATTAGTTGCCAGATGTTCTGCATAAGTTAAACCATGTATTCTCAATAAAAACATATTTTCTGAGATGCTGAAGCCCTGGCGTCACTTATGCTGCTCTCCACAACACCCCTGAAGCAGCTGAATGTCTGAGAAACCATTAGGCTAATTGGACTACAAAGTATTAAAACACTAGAGCAGCATTTAGAACCTGATAAGTAGTTGGTGCAGGATTAGCTGATAAAATGGTGTAAAGTCACCAAGGACTGTCCTACTTGCCCCATCTAGTTCCCAGTCTGCATTTTAGGATATTCATGCTTGTGTCTGCATCAGATCACCCAGCCAGCGGCGTGGAATGGAGGGGAGGTGGAAAGGTTAGCCTTCTCTGAGATGAGGGAGTAGGAAATCTTTGGAAAAGTGCCCACTTCCCCCACTGTCCTAGCACAATGTGACTCATTCTGGGTTTGGAATCATGAGGTCTGTACTTTCTTTTCCCATGGCCAAGGCCCAGGGGCTTTAAAATAGATGTGGCATCACCCTGTGTTCCCTCCCTGTCACCGTGTGAAATAGTCTCCATTAATTCCCTTTTGTTCCCTTGTCATCTTTTCCTTGCACGTCCTGAACAGAAGGGTGCAGATCTGTGTCCTTTTTTCCATTGGGAGACACTCCCTCCCCCCGCCCCAACCTCCCCCCCAGGTTCCTAAGAGAACAAAGATCTGCTGAACATACATGCAGGATTATTGATACTGATCATCTGAGCATTCTCAGGCTGCTAACAGAGCTTTCACCAATGACAGAATCTAATTAGTTCCACCTCTTGTCCTGTTAGAACTGATAAGGAGAATTGTTGCAATTTCCTCCCAGGCTCCTGCTGTGCTCGGAAAGGACCTGATAAAAGGACTCTGAGTGTGCAGCGTGCTTAGGGGTGGTCCCCAGAAGCTGTTTCCAAAATCTCTTACACTTAAAAGAAAAATCTCATTTCCTTAGGCAATTCCTAGACAGCTGTCCTCACCTCGGAGCCTTTGCAAAGGACAGGCGCAGGGAAAAGCCAGTCATTTAAAGAAGGGAAACACCTGGTTCTGGCAGCGTCTTCTCTCACCAGAGGAGGCAGGTTGAGTGCCATCTGGTCCGCAGCCTTGCTCTGCTCGTCCTTCTCCCCAGCACATCCTGGTGGGCTGCACAGGCCCCGGCTGGCAGCAGATTGCAGCCGACCCCAACCCTGCAGCCACCCTGGGATCGGAAGCGCCGCAGCCAGCGGGCGAGGTTACCCCGGCGACGCGTGTCCATCTGCAGGCTCTCCTTTTGACCTTCCCCAACAGTGTTTAAGCAGCGATTAGAATGGCTCTGCTGGGCCCGGTGGCCAGCCGATTTAAAATCTTTTAAGTGTTGGAATAAATCGTCTTAACAAGTTGACCTTTATTTGTACCCAGTGGAACTAGGCCAAACACAAAGTATTTTGGTTTGTGACTAAAAGAGGAATTGCCATCCCAGCACTTTTCCTAGCGTCCCCGCAGACCCCTGTCTTTAGCTGCCCACAGCGATCGCAGGGAAACGGCCAACCATTCGAACACACCAGCTGTGTAGCCACTCACTCTTCACACGCGCTTTCCGTTCCCTGGCATTTCTCATCTATTGAACTACAGTGCAAAGTGTTCTGTCTCTTACCCATTGTGGTCTCTGCTTAAGCCATTGCTAATTTCCACATTTTAAAAATGAAATCTCGTGTTGTGGAAGGAAAGCCCATTTCGGAAAATATGCGAGTTTTCTGCCACGCCGTACCGGAAGAAGCTCTGTTTAATATCCCCACTCTCCCCAATGTAGGTTCTCTTTGTCGTCTTTTCTTTCTGTAACCTCTCTGTGTCCGGCTCTTCTGGCAGCCTCTGCTTTTGTTTTTCAACTTTTTTTTTTTAACTTTCACATTGATCTTCAGAAAGGACAAGTGCATTGTTGCAGAGCCAATCTACAAAGCATAAGTGATTGTTTTCTATTTTACACAGTTTTGGGAGGGAGGTGAAGACGATAGTTTACATTTCACATCACACAAAGTACTTAAAATATCCCCATGACACATTGCTCTTCCCAAAGCCTGGCATCTCTACATTTCCCTGGGTCTAGTTCCATATTTCTACATCACTCTTTTTTATGTAAATCTATAATGTATAGAAGTTATCTAAATACTGCCTCACCTCTGCTCCTCAAATCTTGCGTCACTTCACCCAATGCACTCTCAGGGAGTAATGGAAATTCCATTATTGGTATCTATTCTCCTGAGAAGGCAATGTGTATTATAAATATCTTCTTCCTTATTACTATTTTCTTTCTTTTTTTCTCTTGTGCTGGCATACCTTCTAGCAAATTCAGACAGAAAAAAAGCCTGTGTAAGGGAGCAAAATTGGTGCAAATGGTGACAGGATGGTCCCTGAACTGCATAAAATTGATACTGCCAAGGGATAAATTCTAGCCCTGTTCTCCACATTGGAATATCTTCTCCCCACAAAACATCTTTTAAAGGATTTGCATATTAGTTATGAAACAATCTAAAAAGAAGATGAAAAACAACAATAACCTCACATTTATTTGTAGCTTGCTTGTATTGTCAGTTGGCACATACTTTTTGCTCATACTGATTTGTTAATATTTTCAATTTCATGGTTTCATATCTCAATATTCATTTATGAATTCACACTCTAAAAGTTACACTTTTAGATTCTGAAGAATCCAAACATAAAATGAATAATTCAAGCTTTCAATACAGGAAAAATATCTTCCAATTGATTTTTTTTTAACTTAAAGTAACAGTGCTTCCCATTCCAATGAACAGGTGGTTTTTGAAGAAAACAGGAACTGTTTAGTTTATTATCCACATAGATCATGCTAAGCAAGGGAAACAAGGAGTGCTGTTCACGCTGGCATTGTTTGGATAGGAAGTGTCACGCATGTATAAATGAGACAGTGACGTGTCCTCATCTTCTTATGAATCCGACACCAGGCCTTCTTGTTCAGCCGCACACACTAAGCACAGCACAGCACAGCATGCCTCACTGTGTGGTCCTTTTTAGTGCTGACCCCTACAGTGGGCAATGGGGCAGCCCTACTGCCAGGTTATTGCCTTGTGGTAATCAGTACATTCTGTTATGAAAAATTCATGCTGGAAAGTGACCTTTAACATTCCCAAAGCTACAGACTTTTGTATATTAAACATAAATTGTTAACTAAGTTCAAGATAATCAAAGTAGAAATAATTATGTTTCCTTCAGTTCATCTGTTTTAATCCTCTAGTCAGACAGGGTGAATGGTATTAGGCTGGATTTTGTAGGATTGGGACTGGTGAAAGAATAACATTTTTTGTTTGTTTTTTTGAAATCTAGGTGCTAATAGTTAACACTAACTGAGTGTTTATGGTGGGCCAGGCACTGATATTTTTATTCCTTACAGCAAATGTATGGCTTGGGTATAGTTCTTATGTTTTACAGATAAAAAAATTGAGCCACAAAGAAATGAAGCATCTTGGTCAAGGTCAAACAACAAAAACTGTGTTAGAAGTAGGATTTTCACATGAATCTGTGTTTTTATCAACTGTAATTACAAAACACTCAGGATGCAGAGGGAGTGGACTCAGAGGTTATAAATGAGAAAGAAGATCTGCAAAAAGTGTTACAAAACAGTTGGGTGCTAGACATTAGAGTGTAGAACTTAATGAGAAATCCTCCTCCTTTCCCTTATAGAAGATAAACAGATGCCCATACTAAAAACCTAGCTATCATGTCATTTCAGTTTCCTTCACCACCCACCTCTACTTGCTTACTAGTCTGGTAATTCTTCCTTAGAAGTAGGTCTTGAATCTCTTCAGTCCTATTCCTGCCTCAAGCCTCCAGGAACCTTGTGGTCTCTTAAACACTAGGAAGACATTCCGGAAAAGAAGGAGTTGACCTTGATATTTGGGAACAACGCTTGAGAATAGAACATGCATTGCCCATAGCTGGGGGGCGGAGAGGAGCGGCTGTGGAATGCTAATACAATGGGGTCATATTTCACATGGTTTGGGTTATATGTGAGGACAGTACATTAAAGAGCAATCTGCAGTGGTGTTTCCATCATCTTTCTACTTAGATTCCCTTCCAAGCAGAACTTGAGGAAAATAATAATGTATAAGTATTTTATGTGAGAATATGTTTCCAGAGATTAGTAGTGAGGTATTAGGAGAAGGGAAACAGGGAATGAAAGGAAAAATAGTACAATGGTACATTATTGAGTTGGCCAACACTATGGACTAGTCCAGCGGTTTTCAACCTGTGGGTCGTGACCCCTTTGGGGGTCGAATGACCCTTTCACAGGGGTCGCCTAAGACCATCGGAAAACATATATATAATTACATATTGTTTACAGTAGCAAAATTACAGTTATGAAGTGGCAACGAAAATAATTTTATGGTTGGGGATCACCACAACATCAGGAACTGTATTAAAGGGTTGTGGCATTAGGAAGGTTGAGAACCACTGGACTAGTCCTTAGTCCAGAGTATCTTTTTGAGGAAATAGGAAACTACCTCTGAAGTACTTCCCTGGAAGAAAAAAGGGAAATAACATTTATCCAAAGGTTCCTGTCTTCCATTGTCAAGGTAGCTATAGGGGTGTTAACTTCCGCACATGTGACGTGAACTCAGAGCAGTTTAGTCAGGTGTTCTCCTAAGCCCCTGTGAGGAAATAAGGCCTGGAACAAGATGTGAGAGTTACATGATCTGAACCTGAGGCAAACGTACTGACAATTTGCACTTTTGCAAAACTGCTCCACGTTATACACGTTTTGGAGCTGTTCCTGCGGCAGTGGTGGGAGTAAGAAGTGGAGCAAAGGGGATTCGAAGCGGTATGTAAAAGAATCTTTTAACATCACATCAGATTATTTCTGTAAGAACTCAGGTCTTATCTCTGAGCAAGCCCATAGAGCTATTTTGTTCATTCTTTGCTTTCTATCTCCAATATGTCAAATTAACAAAGGACTGGCTGAGTCTTTTGCAACACTGCCATTTAGTTCTAGCCTCTGTTGAATGCATCACAGTTCAAGCCATATCTTTGGGCTCAGTGCTTGTCTTGTGGTAAGATTAAATTTTGGTTGTGGAGAAGGTAAACGCCTACTTAGTGTGAGGACATCAATCACAGCTTCTGGGGGGTTCTGCAGTTGGAGTTACCAATATTCAGCTAAAACTAAGTTGGCAACTTATTTTCCATTTGCTTTTTGTTGTATATATATTTCCCTTTGGTAGTTAATAGAAGAGAATGCCTAGGTCAAGGTAAAATATGTTATTTCTGACCATTGCATGTAAAACTATTGAATAGTGCCTCAAAAGCTACCATGATTTATTTGATTTATTTTTATCTAAGTTAAACACAATTTTAAGTCTCTATCATCTATCTATCTATCTATCTATCATCTATCTATCTCTATCTCTATCTCTCCCTCACAGCCCCTTTGTCTCACACATATGCATGGGGCTAAGAACAACTTTATACAAATAAATTTGTTAGCCAATTAAAATGGAAAATTTTCTTTTTGTTATTAATCCTCACCTTGAGGATAAATTTTCCGTTGATTTTTAGATAGAGTAGAAGGGAAGGATGGGTTGAAGGAGAGGGAGAGAAAGAGAAACATCAATGCGAGGGAGACACATCGATTGGTTGCCTCCCGCACAAGCCCTAACTGGTACCAGGGATTGGACCTGCAACCCAGGTACATGCCCTTGACCAGGTGCACTGGCTGACACACTATTTCTGAGCCACACTGGTCAGGGAAAAACTGATAAATTTCTTGAATGACAAAAACTACCAAAGCTCACTTAAGAAAAAATTTAAAAAAATTAGTTTTCCTATGACGATTAATGTAATTGAATTAGTAATAAAAAATGTTCATACAAAGAGAATTCCATATCAAGAATACTTTAGTGATGAATTTATCAAACACTTAAGGAATAAATAGTTGCACAAATATGTTCAAGAAGTAGAAAAAGAGGGACAATTTTCCAAATTATTCTGAGGCCAGCATTACTCTGCCATCAGAACAAGAAAAAAGACAGTGTAAGAAAAAATAATTACAGATTAATATCTTTTATGAAAATAAATACATTTTCTCACAAACTATTAGAGTATTGAGTACAGAAATATTAAATAGGCTATTACAACATGACCAATGAAGGGCCAGAGAAGCAAGGTTGGTTTAAAATTTGAATATCAATAAATGTAGTTTATCACTTTAACATAATAGAGGAGAAACATTTAAAACTTACCATCATTCACTATATTAGTAACCCATAAATTATCTCAGTGTATATTATAAAAAAGGAAAACTCGTGCTTTACGTTTGCTTACGTATTTTCCATGTCCAGTACTCTTCATTACCATGAACTTGAAACAACAGCCACCTGGCTTTCCTTAAGCTCAAGGAGGGAGGCATGAGGTGCCCTTGCAGCCCATGCACAAGGTTGCTTATCTAAGCTCTCAGCTTGTTGACAAAGGGCTTCTCCCAGAGCCTTTTCCAGTTGCAGGGTCAGCTCAGGAGTTAGCAAATATGGTCTGCCAATTTTGTAAATAAAATTTTATCATGACATGGCAGTGTATTGGCTATGGCTGCTTTTATGCTACAATTGCACAGGAGCTGTGACAGAAACCATATAGCCCATACAGCCTAAAATGCTTATTATGTGATCTTTTATAGACAAAGTTTACTCACCCCTGTTTCAGCTCCATGAATGGGGGTGCCAGCTTCTGAAGTTAGAAGCTTGGAGTTGGTTGGACACTGATGAAAATTCTTGATGTCTTAGGTGACCAGAGGCTTGCCAGGATCTAGCCAGCCATGGGCAAACTACAGCCCGCGGGCCGAATCCGGCCCGTTTGAAATGAATAAAACTAAAAAAAAAAAAAAAAAAGGCCGTACCCTTTTATGTAATGTTGTTTACTTTGAATTTATATTAGTTCACACAAACACTCCATCCATGCTTTTGTTCCGGCCCTCCGGTCCAGTTTAAGAACCCATTGTGGCCCTCGAGTCAAAAAGTTTGCCCACCCCTAGTAGCCTCTGTCACGCTTACTCCTATTTCTTAAAGAACTCTGGCAATACCCATAAATTTATATTTCATGAAAATAGTTCCATTAATTTCTAATTCTCACTTCTCAAATAAAACGGACTCAACTGCAATTAAATGGTGTTATTCTTCCTATTTTCTGCAGATCCCAGAGCCAACCAAATATCTTGGGAATCCAAAGTGATGTGGAAGCAAAACTCTAACATATACAAGTAAATATGAACAATTACTAGATAGGGAAGATAGTATAGATGCATTACGAGTTTGACCTTTAGCCGAGTTGGCCTCTAAGCTCTAGTGTATATATCTGTGAATGTGTATACTCTCCACTGCGTATTCCACATGCAGTCACTAATAGCTGATCTTGTTTTGGAATGAAGCTTATTCTCTGCCAGGGCCCAGAGGTCTTCAGTGCATCATAGCTCTAGTGGGCTGGTGCAAAGTGGGGAAGGACATATTTCTCCCTTTGTTCTATGATCTGTTAGATGTGTTCCAAAGCAATGATATTTGTTTTATATACTTTTAGATGTCTAGATTCTTTCAGGGTTATTTTTATTTGCATGCTTACCGGTCCTGTGATTACAGGTCCTGTGATTGGTGGACTGAAAGAAGAGACAAATACTGATTTGGCCAGGAAGTAAATATGACTAATAGAGACAAACTATATATAGAATTGTTCCCCCATCTGCCCCTTGTTTGTTTGTTTGTGGCTTTTTTTTTCTTTACAAGATTGAGTTTGCTGTGTCTGACTTTTGGCTTCTCTGAAAAATACAAACACAGGCTTTAGGAGGACCTATTGAATCAGTATAACAAACATGTTCAGCTATTCCTGAAGCTTAATTTGCCAAGCTCCATAGAAACTAAAATTCTTTTTTAAGCACAACCAGCTACAAAAATGTAAATGAAGAAATAAAAATACTTAATAAAAACTCCCATATCTACTAACAACAAAGTAATCCTCCTCTTTGAGGCTATCACACACACACACACATTTTTTAAGTGTATTAATTAGCATTTACATATGGCGTCATTTATTATTGAACATTTTACCAAAAAAACAAAAAACTTTTTAAAGCTCCCCCCCAATGTTCTTAATAAACAATAGCCTTGCTATTATTTCTTATCACTATTCCATAATACACTTTTTTAAAGATGATGTTTTAGGTAAAAATAAATGTTTTATTTATTGATTGATATTTAGAGAGTAGAGGAAGGGCGAGTGAGAGGGAGAGCAAGAGGGGAAGTCAGAGAGGGAGAGAGAGAGAGAGAAAGAACGAGAGATTTATTATTCTATTTATTCATTCCTTCATTGGTTGTTTCTTGTATGTGCCCTGACAGGGGATTGAACCTGCAACCTTAGCATATCAGGACAATGCCCTAACCCAGTGGTAGGCAAACTGCGGCTCAGCAAACCCTGGCTTGCAAGCCACATGCGGCTCTTTGGCCCCCTGAGTATGTCTCTTCCACAAAATACCGGCTCTTCCACAAAATACTGACTTATGCACATGGGCCACGAAGTTTCAATTGCACTTTACGTGCACACCAGCACGTGGTATTTTGTGGAAGAGCCACACTCAAGGGGCCCAAAAGCTGCATGTGTCTCACGAGCTGAGGTTTGCTGACCACGGCCCTAGGAGCTGTATTGGTGAGGAAATTGCTTTGGCATATGTCTGAGATGTTGTTGCCTTTGGATTCCTCTAGTATTTTTATGGTTTCCGGTCTTACATTTAAGTCCTTTATTCATTTAGAGTTTATTTTTTGTGTATGGTGTAAGTTTGTGGTCTAGTTTCATTTTTTTTTGCATGTATCTGTCCAATTTTCACAACACCATTTATTGAAGAGACTGTCTTGACACCATTGTATGTTCTTGCCTCCTTTGTCAAATATTAATTGAGCATATTGGTTCGGGTCGATTTCTGGGCTCTCTATTCTATTCCATTGCTCTATATGCCTGTTCTT
>NW_006299242.1:0-354 GCF_000327345.1 Myotis davidii | reverse complement strand
TTGTACATGTTGTCTTTCTTAGCTTTTTATTTCTTTTTTTTACACCAGTCCCTATAGCATTTCTTGCATTGCTGGCTTGGTGGTGATAAACTCCCTTAACCTTTTTTGTTCTCTGTGAAGCTTCTTATTTCCCCTTCAATTTTGAATGATAGCCTTGCTGGATAGAGTATTCTTGGATTCAGTCCCTTGCTCTGCATCCCTTTGAAGTTTTAATCCATTCTTTTATGGCCTGATGTGTTTCTGTTGAAAAATGATTTGATAGTCTAATGGGAGATCCCTTGTAGGTAACTCTCTGTATCTCTCTTGCAGCCTGTAAGATTTCTTCTTTGTCCTGAACATTTGCCATGGTAATTA
>NW_006299241.1:564981-579625 GCF_000327345.1 Myotis davidii | reverse complement strand
AGGGGCTGCACCTAGGGATTAGGCCTTCCCTCTTCCACCTGGGAGCAGGCCTAAGCCAGTAGGTCGTTATCTCCCAAGGGGTCCCAGACTGCGAGAGGGCACAGGCCAGGCTGAGGGACCACCCCCACCCCCACGAGTACACAAATTTTTGTGCAACGGGCCTCTAGTATTTAATAACATGCTATTCAGCTTCCAGGTGTTTGAATATTTTGGGTTCTTTTTATTGTAGTTTATTTTTAATATTATGCCATCGTGGTCTGAGAAGATGCTTGGTATGATTTCAATTCTCTGACATCCCCTGAGGGGTCCTGGATTGTGAGAGGGCACAGGCCAGGCCAAGGGACCCCACTGGTGCATGAATTCATGCACCGGGCCTAGTATGAATATAAGATCTTTGGTTAATCTTGCCCTGCCCTCACCCCTCCCCCCCTCCTTCTGAGATTCATCAGTCTGTTCCATGTTTCCATGCCTGTGGTTTCCACTCCTGCATTGAGCTTCTGCCCCATGATGGTCAGTGCTCATCTTAGCTACCTGTCAGCCAGTCGAAAGGTCGGCCAGTCAGCCAGTCGCTTAGGCTTTTATATATATACTAGAGGCCCAGAGCATGATTAAATCATGCATGTGTAGGGTCCCCTAGGCCTAGCCTGCCATCAGGGCCATGTCCACCACCCCCGACACCTTGTATGCTCTGCGGACTCTGCCGCCCCTTGCCCTCCACCGGATGCCAGGTTTTCACCTTCCCTGGGCCTGGCATTCACCCACTTGGAGGATGCCTGTAGGCAGCAGCCCCATTGTGGAGCTGCTCTCGGTGTCCTCCCCTTTGGCCATGACCTGCGGGCCATGCCATCTGGTATTGGGATGCCGGGATGTCCTTCTGCTCCACCGGACTCTGCTCCACCTGGGCTCGGGTAGTAACTGCCGCCGCCACCACAGACGCCGTGCAAGAGTAAAGCCAGCAGGCTGGTGGCACACGTGAGTGCACACTCCCTTACACTCCCCCTCGCACCTCTCAAAGGTTAGCCCCACCCGGTCGAATCCAGCCAATCCGGGAGCCCTGTTGCCCCACCTGCAACCAATCCACTCACCCACCGGCCTCCCCGCAACTGCCTTCCCAACCACCCTGGAGGTTCTCAGTCTTTTGAGCTGAACCTTGCAACCCAGTGAAGGCAGGGAGTGCCACCTGACACACCAGGAAACTGTAATCTGAGGCTGAGTGTGAACACAGCTCCGCTCTGTTCCCTCCCATGGAGCCTGTCCTATCCCTCTACGCCAAGTGCTCAGGTCCCACCCCTCCCTGACATCAAGGGCCTATTCTGCCTCCCCACCCCTGCCTGCCTCCCCAACCCTGCCCGCCTCCCACCGCACACAGCTCCCTGGCCGCCCACTGCACCCCTCCACCCACAGCGCCCTGGCTCCGCTCCCGCCTCCGCCTCCTCTACTTTGCTCCCTTCTGCAGCGCTTGGCTTCCTTCTACATTGTCTTCAGTCTTCGCTCCCAGACAGTATATGCAAATTAACCGCCATCTTGGTTGGGTTTATTTGCATATAGTAGTTCTGATTGGCTGGTGGGTGTAGCGAAGGTGTGGTCAATTAGCATCTTTGTCTTTTATTAGTGTAGACTAGAGGCCTGGTGCAGGAAATATGTGCATGGGGGGTCTCCTCAGCCCAGCCTGCACCGTCTCCAATTGGGGACCCCTCAGGGGATGTTCGACTGCTGGTTTAGGCCCGATCCCAGACAACCCTCTCACAATCCTGAACTGTTGGCTTCTAATCGCTCACCTGCCTGTCTGCCTGCCTGGTCATCCCTAACTGCCCCCCCCACCCTGCCAGCCAGGTTGCCTCCAACTGACCCCCCTCCAGTCTGGTCACCCCTTACTGCCCCTCTGCTGGCCAGGTTGCCCTCAATTGCCCCCCTTACCAGCCTTGTCACCCCATGCTTGTTCAGTCATTTGGTCGTCCCTCACTAACCCTCCTGCTGGTCTGGTCACCCCATGCAGCCTGCTTGTTCAGTCATTTGGTCGTCCCTCACCAGCTCCCTGCTGGCCTGGTCATAGACAGTCATCTTGTGATGGCATGAGAGTTAATTTGCATATTACCTCTTTATTATATAGGATAGATACTTATATATAATATACTTATATATAATTAGATGTAATATATCCATATAATATAACTTTATGTGATATACATATAAAGTAAATATTACATATTAACTATTGACTATTAATCAAGGTGTGGGCAGGCTTAAGGTAACAATCAAAAGATGATGAAGGATCAGATACAAACATGAGAAGTTGCAGGAACATGGCACAGCCAGAACGTGGTTGAGGAAGGAAGGAAATGGGACAGAGGGGAATGGTAATGAATACCCTGATCTCTCTTCTCCCACATTCTGATCTCCTGCCGATGTCTCCCACTGGCTAAACTCAATCAGAAATGAGCCAGTAAAGGAATCCTGGAGATTCTGTCTATAAGTCAGCCTGTAGGGTTAGAGAAGGGCAGATAAGGTAATGAGGTAAGAGGTGCAGAGGTTAAGGAGAATGACCAACACACTTTATGACTGCTCATTTTGCTTCCATTCATCCCAATGCCCCAAATACATTCTCCACAGAGTAGTCAGAATGATCCTTTATAATCCAAGTCATAGCATGGTCCTGTTTAAAACCCTCCACTGGCTTCCCATCACACACAAAATAAAATCAAAGCTCCTCCCCATGACCTTTATGATCCTACATGGTCTATCCCTGACTCTTTGATATCATCTCCCATCACTTTTCACTTGCTTATTAAGTTCCAGGCACATGCCAAGCTCATTCCTATCTCAGAGTCAATGCATTTGCTTTCCATCTCTCTGAAACATCGTTCCCTCAGGTCAACCCATGGGTTCCTAATTACCCAATCTAAAATAGTCCCTTGTCCAGGTGCTCTCTATGAATGACCTTATTTTATCTTCTTCATGATGTCATAGGATTTTGAGACCACCATTCAATGTCTGAGTTCCCTTTGAGATGCCTAAGTAATCATCCAAGTAGTGATGTCAATTAAGTAGTCAAATATATGCAGTCCTTTTGTTGTTGTTTTAGGCTTTGAGGCTTTATTTTTTATTTTAGTTGATTTGTAATTGAATTTTTATTTTGTAAGAGTTCATTAATCTTAATTCAATGAGTTTGGATAATTAGTATACCTCTGTGTAACCAACACCCCAATCAAGCCATAAATCATCTCTATCACTTCAAAAAGTTCTCTCATGTCCCTTCCTCCCATCCAGTGATCTGAGTTTTATCCTATACCGTAGATTAATTTTGTCTGTTCTTGAAGTTCATATAAATAAAATCATAAGGTATATATACTTATGTCTGGCTTCTTTTGTTCAACATAATATTTCTGAGATTTATTCATGATGTAATATTCCAGTATACTAATTTACTACAGTTTGCCCTTTCTCTTACTGATATATGTATGTTTTGGTCTTCCACCACTAGTTTTAGACCATATGAATAAAGCTGCTATGAGCATTCTTATAGCATCTTTTTTATGGACATATGCTTACATTTATTTTTGATAAATTGTTAGGTTATAGGAAATATATATGTTTAACTCTATAAGGATCTGCTAAACAGTTTTCCAAAGTGTTTTACCATTTTATATTCCCACCAGCAATATGTGGGGTTTCCCATTGCTCCACATCTTTGCTAAAATTTTATGCTGTCAATCCTTATCTTTTTCCTTTTTTTCTTTTAGCCATTCCAGAGTGTGTGAAATGGTATTTTATTGTAGTTTTGGTTTGAGTATCCATGGTAACTGATAATGTTGAGAACCTTTTCATGTGAATAGTGAACCTTTCTCTATCTACTTTTATAAAGTACCTATTTAAGTCTTTTGCCCATTTATTCTTGTTTTTGTTTTGTTTTGTTTTTCTTTTTGTCTTTTGTCAGTTTTATAAGCATTGTGAATATTTTTTCCCAATCTGTAACTTCACTGTTTTCTTAATGGTGTCTTTTGATGAGGAGAAGTTTTTAATGTTGTTGAAGTTTCATTTATCTTTCTTTTTCTTTTATGATCAATGCTTTCTATATCTTGTCTAAGAAACTGTTGCTTATTCCCAGGTCATGAAAATATTCTCCTTTGTATTCCTTTTTTTAAAAAATCTTTATTGTTGAAAGTATTACAGATATCCCCCTTCACCTCCCCAATGCTCCCTCCTTCCACCGAGGTCTTCACCACCCTATTGTCTGTGTCCATAGGTAATGCACATATGCATATAAGATCTTTGGTTAATCTTTTCCCACCCCCATCCCCGTGCCCTCTGAGATTTATCAATCTGTCCCATGTTTCTGTGTCTCTGGTTTCCACTCCTGTGTTAAGCGTCTGCCCCCTGGTGGTTTTGCCTCTGACATTGGGGCTATTCATCACTTTGAATATTTCTTGCCACTCTCTTCTGGCCTGCATGGTTTCTGTAGAGAAATCAGCTGACAGTCATATGGGTGCTCCCTTGTAGGTGACTAACTCCTTTTCTCTTGGTAATTTTAAGATTCTCTCTTTGTCTTTAACCCCTGGCATTTAAATTATGATGTGTCTTGGTGTGGGCCTCTTTGGGTTCATTTTATTTGGGACTCTCTGGGCTTCCTGGACTTGCAAGTCTATTTCTTTCAACAAGTAGAAGTTTTCTGTTATTAGTTCTTCAAATAGGTTTTCAATATATTGCTCTCTTTCCTCTCCTTCTGGCAATCCCATAATGCAAATTTTGGTACACTAGAAGTTGTCCCAGAGGCTCCTTACACTATCTTCATATTTTTGCTTTTCTGATTGGGTGCTTTTTGCTTCCTCATCTAAAGTTTTTCTTTCTCAAAATTGTTTTGGCTAGATCCTTTGTGTTTTCATATAAATTTTAGAATGAGCTTGTAGTTTAATTTAATTTTTTAAATTAAATTTATTGGGATGACACTGGTTAATAAGATTATATAGGTTTCAAGTGTACATTTCTATGATACATGATCTGTATATTGCATTGTTTGTCCACCACCCAAAATAAAATAATCTTCCTTCATGATATATCTGTACCCCTTTATCCTTTAATAGTTGCCCTCCCTTTCCCTCTGGTAACTGCCATACTGTTGTCTGTGTCTATGAGTTTCCATTTTATATCCCACATATGAATGAAATTGTATGGCTCTTAGCTTTTACTGACTGACTAATATTGCTTAGCATAATATTCTCAAGGTCCATCCATTTTGTCACAAATGGCAGTATTTCATCTTTTCTTAGGGCTAAGTAGTGTTTCATTGTATATATGTACCACATTCTTTTTATCCAATCATCTATTGAAGGACACTTTGGTTGTTTCTATGTCTTGCCCACTGTGAATAATGCTGCAATTAAAACAGGGGTGCATATATCTTTGCAAATAAATGTTTTCAAATATTTGAGGTAGATACCAAGAAAAGGGATTGCTGGGTCATATGGTAACACTTTCATAATTTTTTGAGAAAACTCCATACTGTTTTCCATAATGGCTGTATCTGTTTATAGTCACACCAGCAGTGAATGAGAATTCCTTTTTCTCCACAACCTCTCCAACACTTGTTATTACTTGTCCTGTTGAAAATAGCCATTCTAATAGGTGTGTGGTAGTAGCTCTAATTTGCATTTCCCTAATAGCTTGTGAAGTTGAGCATCTTTTCATATATCTGTTGGCCATTTGTATGTCTTCTTGGGAGAAGTGTGTGTTCAGATTCTCTGCCCATTTTTTAATTGGATTGTTTGTTTGTTTGGTGTTGGTTTATATGAGTTCTTTATATATTTTGTATATTAACCCCTTCTTGGAGTTGTTTGCAAAAATCATCTCCCATTCGATTGGTTGCCTTTTTGTTTTGTTGGTGGTTTCTTTTGCTGAGCAGAAGAGCTTGTGATGTCTGCAAGAGAAATTTTCTAGGATGATAAATGGGGTTGAATTAAATCCATTGGTCAATCTGAGGAGAATTGACATCCTAACAATATTGATTCTTCCAATCCATCAACATGATATATCTCTCCATTTATTTAGATCTTCTGAATTGATTTCAGCAATGTGTTTTATTTTTCAGTTTAGAAATCTTGATGTCTTTTATTAGAATTTTTCTGGGTGTTGGAAGTTTTCTTGATGCTATCATAAATAATAATGTTTTAATTTTAATTTTATAATATTTCACTGCTAGTATATAGAAATACAGTTAATTTAGTATTTTGACCTTATACCTTTCAACTTGCTTAATTCAGTTATTGGCTCTAGTAACATTGTTTAGATTCATTACATTTTTCCATGCACAATTATGTTATCTGATTTAAAAGATTTACTGCTTCTTTTCCAATATGTATGTCTCCTATTTTTTTCTTGACATATGCACTGATTGGACCTTTAGTATGATGTTGAATAAAAGTGATAAGAGTGGACATCTTTGCCTTGTTACCAATTTTAGAGGAAAAGTGCTCAGTGTTTCACCAGTAAATATGATGATATATAAGTCTCAAAATGATACTTTAGCTGCTGTGTGGAAAAGAGGTCAGTAAATTTAAAAAGCTAGAGATAAAAATTCATTATTCATAATTATATTAATGGAATTTAAAGAATGAGCCCTGAGGAATAACCAAATTTAGATGTTAGGTAATAAAATAAGAATAAATCAATAGCAGGCCTGGAAAAATGGAAAAGATACCACCAGAAGACCAAAAATAATAATAGATACTATTTATTGAGTATTAATATTTACCATGAACTACTCTTATTTATTTATCTTTATTTACTCTTTGCATAAGTAAAGGAAAAGCGGGAATTAGCAAAAGATATTGAGGACGAAGCCTGAAGAAAGCCAAGATGTGGCATGTCACAGAAACCAAGAAAAGAGATTACACTAAGAAAGAATGACTGACTTCTGGATATTGCTGAAAGGCTAAATAATATAAGGACAAAATAACGTTCTTTTGATTTGCCAGCATGGAGTTGGCTGCCTCAGCAAGAGTAGTTTCAGTATCATAGAGAATCTGGAAGACAGATTGGGGTGATTTGAGGCGTGGACGGGAGCTGAGGACAAAGAGGCAGTGTAAGTGAATGATTCTTTGGAAAAGTTCGGCTGTGAAGAGGGCAGAAAAAGGAATATCAGATGGAGAGAGCTGTGGGATCAATGGAGGAATTTTCATGACCTAGTGTTCTTGCCACACTGTCTTCTAATAGTTCTCCCCAACTTGCCTCTGTCCATACTATTCTTTCCACATTCAAAATTACTCCACACTTGACCACCTGATAAGATCTTATCCTCCAACACAGAGGGCAAGAGTGGTTAGCTCGTGAAAATCCACCAATCTCTACACTTAGACCCAACAAAAAGCTGTTTAAATGCACAAAGATAAGAAAATAAAAAACTGTTTCCCTACCCATTGTTGTTTAGGTTAAAATCCAATTACTGAATGCCTACTGTGCTCCCAGCACTATACTAGATACTTAGATTACCCCAGCCTCCCTGTCTTTCTGTAGCTCTTAGTCTATGCTGGCTGGAGTCTGGAAAAATCATAAACATCTCTTGCTTCTAGGACTGTGTTCTCCAGAATGGTCAAATTCTTGCTTGGCTCTGTAGTATAATTTACAAGTTCAAAAATGCTGGATAAACAAAGAAGATACATTTATAAATGTTTTGGACTGCATACTATACTTCTGTTAGTTTATTATGGAAAATAACAAGGTCTTTTACCATAATACCTTCATATTTTATATTCTGCTTGTGAATAATTATCCATAAATTCCTGTTGGACAACATGCAATTAACCTAAAACAACAAAATTCTGAGAAACCGATTTCTGCACCAATGTAATGGAATGTTCTACATACTTTTTAAAGGTTTGAAATAAATTTTTCATATGTTTCTCTAAAAATAAAGAAGCAAACATAGCATTTCTTTATTTGTAGCATTGGAGTATATTACTCACACTTAATCTGTATTTAGCAATTTGAAATGGGGCCTTAAGGGTATTTGAACTCCTGGAGCCCTTTCACATTTCCAGACATCAATTGAGTGAGATGAACACATTACAAGAGTAGCCGTCTATAAACAGGGACAATCAACCCATATTAAGTCATTAGAATCAGAATGTGGTTTGTGTAACAGTCCAGTTAGAAGCCTAATTCTGGCTAAATGTCTGACTTCAGCTAAATTGTTCAATTTCCCTTTTTCTTAGGCTCTCTAGCTTATAACATGGAACTAATACTATGATCTTTAAGATTAGTAATTAGAAAGTTTATACTAACAATTATAGAGCTGTTTTCTAAGAGAAAGTATGATTACCCATATGAATCACTTTATCTGAAGGAAAGATAATAATTCTGTCCTCCAACTACAAAACCTCCTTAGGTGTTTTTATGTAGAAATCTTTAAGGAAACATAGGGGCATAGGGAATTGTACACTTAAAACAGGTTAATTTTATGGAATGTTAATGATACTTCAATAAAGCTGCTTTTTAAAAAAGACATAAGCCCATTTGAGTACAATGTCCCCAATATAATAGGACCTACAAGAGAAATTTCTCTCAGGCTTCTTTACCAGAAATAACTACTCTTATACTGAGCAATACTATGGTTTATCTTATTGACCCTGAGAAAAAGATACTCACCAAGAAGGGCTACTGGTGGCTAACTGGGCTCAAATGTAAAAACAGAGCCTACTCGTAATTTATAAACAGGAGCCTATCACCTAAGCCATGCTTCAGGAAGAAAACTGCACTAAGATGCCTGCCCCCCGACCCCCCGCCCCGCCACTGAATTACCTGCCTGCACTCTGTTCCTGCCATCTGAACCAGCTATTAAAAAAGGAGTTCCTGTGTTACATTTACACAATAGAATACTATGCAGCTGTAACAAAGACGGATCCCTTACCCTTTGAGTCAGCATGGCAGACCTGAAGATTATTATGCTAAGCGAAATAAGCCAGTCGGAGAAAGACAAGTATCACATGATCTCACTTATATGTGGAATATAATGAACAAAATAAACAGATGAACAAATCAAATCCAGAGATATGGAAGTGTGGAACAGACTGTGGAATCTCAGAGGGAAGTGGGGGAGGGCAGGAAGAGATTAACCAAAGAACTTATATGTGTAGATGCATAACCCATGGACACAGACAATAGTGTGGTGGGCCTGCTGGGAGGTGGATGTGGGTTAGAGGGGGGTCAGTGGGGGGGAAAGGTGGGCATCTGTAATATTTTCAACAATAGAGGTAATTTTTTTAAAAAAAGAAGTTTCCGCAATTGTATTTCAACCAAGTGGACTGAAACTTTCCCCATCCAATCAGAGCTGTGCGACTATATCCTCATCAAGATCTTCACAGATCAATCAGAGTGGCTCCATTTTGACCAAACAGGACAGTGGCTTTTGGACCAATTGAACTGTGAGAATTTGGAGTCCTTGTTGGCATGAGGATGGACCAATCAGAGACCAGGAGCAGGGACTTCTTTCTATATAAGTCAGCTCCCTGGGGAGCACATTTTCCTTTTCCACAGGAAACTGAAGACTGTTTTCCAGCCAAAGCTAAAACATCAAAGGCATCTTGCCATAGCAAAGTGTGTAGACAGGAACAGAGCACAGCAGAGTAGGTAGAATGGACAGAGCAGAGTAGAACAGGTGGAGCGGACCAGAGCAGGGCAGAGCAGACAAGCCTAGAGAATAGGGAAGCAGACATGTCTTTCAGAGAGGCAACTGCCTGAAGTCATGTTTTTCCATAGCTGTACTGTTTCATAAGCTGTAACACTATTGAGCTATTTTGCAGCCATGCTGTTCTACAGCTGTGCTGTACCACAATTGAGCTGTTTGAACTGTGAAAAATTTCCTCTTTTACCGCACCACAAATTGGGGATTCCTGTTGGCATTGAATTGGCACCAATGACCATTGGTTGACAGTCTTATAGGCAATGTGAGCTTGGTCTTGTTTACTTCTTTCCTTTGTCCACCAGGCATCCCATATCTAGGTTTGTGATTCGTTTGCAGCATTTCAGCATACTATTTTAACCTAACTTTCAGTTTTATTTCTTTTTCCTACCCATATTTTCCTTTGATCTTGAACTTTATCTATTGATTACTTTTTTATCCTGTTATATTACATGAATTTATGTGACCAACTTCACATCCTCTTTGGAAGTAGGAAGTATGTAACTGACCAAACTACCACTTAGTTACTTAATAAAAGAGGAAGGCAGTATGAGCACAACGAATATTATTCTATTTTGAAAACACCATCCCTGCTAATCATTTTAGAGAAAGTGAAGAAGGAATGGACTTGGCTTTACCAAGTTACTTGGCCATAATGATCCATAAGAATAGGTCTGCATATAACCACTGTACTCAATGATTCAGTAGGATATCTGTTAAATATTTAAAACCAAGGCTAATTTATTATACTTTCAGACATTTCATATATTTTACCTGTACCCATCTGCCAAATGAACGTTTATGGAGAAAGAGCCAGTCTAGAACAGAAGACTAAAGAACAGTAGACTATAAGCAACTTTTTAATTTTCTCAGTGCACTTAGAATAAGAACCCCACTTTTCCCTGTGGACTAGAGCTGGCCCTTGTCTGTCTCTCCACCCTCATTTCCTTCCAATCTACCTTTTGTTTACTAGGCCACACTGGAAATGACCAGTATTTTCCAATCTTGGATACGTTAGATTTTCTGTTCCCACTGCTTTGAATGTTGTTTCCCCAGCTGGGGGCCAGCTAGTTCCCTCTCACCCAGGAGGCCTCAGCTGAAATAGCACCTCCTGGGAGAGGCCTTCACCGACCACTATTTTTTCTTTTGTTTATTTCTTTTATCATAACCCAGAATTAGGTTAATTTTTTTGTCTACTTGTTTTTTGTCTGTCTCCCTCATTAGACTGAAAACTTCTCAGGGCAAGGCTGTCTTATTCATAGGAGAGATGGTGAACCTCCATAGTAGTGTTGTCCCCTCCAGTGACTTTTGCCATACCTCCCTGTTTATTGCCATCATAGCCCTCCTCACAACTTGAAATGTTCTCTTTTTGTTTTCTTGTTTATTGTCTTACTCTCCCTACTAAATTGTGAGCATCATGAGGGCAGGGAACATGTCTGTCTTGCCCCCCTTCTGCATCTTAGTGCCCAGCACAGGCCTTGACACTGGATGAATGACAGAGCCCTAGTGTTTGTATATAGGAAAAAAACATCAGACACCTTCCTGAGTAAACACTGCCTGCTTGTAACTGTCCAGTTTAGAATTGCCATGGTGTTGGCTATGGATTCCAAAGGTGTTTTAGTCTGTTTGGACTGCTATAACAAATTGCCACAGACTAGGTGGCTTATGAACAACAGAAACTTATTTCTCATAGTTCTGGAGGATGGAAGTCCAAGGTCAACATGCTGATAGATGTGGTGTCTGGTGAGAAGCCTCTTCCTGATTCATAGACAGCGTCTTCTAGCTGTGTCCTCACATGGCAGAAGGGACAGGGGAGCTTGCTGCAGTCGCTTTTATAAGGGCACTAATCACATTCATGAGGGTTCCACTCCAATGATCTAGTCACTTCCCAAAGGCCTCACTTCCTAATAGCATCACATTGGGGGTTAGGATTTCAACATATAAATTGGGGAGAGGGAGATATAAACATTCACTGAATAGCAAAATAATAAGAAATGAGATATTATCTTTCCTATCCCTGTTGTGCACTGAAATCATGGAGGACTTAGCACAGCTTCAGAATGGTATCATAGGAATGCTAAAGTACATAGCACATGTTTAGGAGATTGGACAACTATTTGTGTTACTTAGCAGCTGCAATGTTGAGAGACATTTTATGCCTTGTGGGCACTGAGACAGTACAAACAGTCTTTCATTTCTTAGCACTTTCCCAATTCTTAATTTTAAAAATCTTTTTCATATTATAAAAGTAGTAATGAAACCAAATAATATGTTACAATGACTAGCTTAGAAATTCCAGAGGTTAACAGGAATTAAGTGTTAACTGCTACAAGTTGAAGCAAATTGTGAGGGTCCCAAATTTTGAAGAAGGTATTCTTTGAGGTGAAGCAGCCAGAAAGTTGTAGTGGAATGAACCTGGCTGGGGATATTGAGAAATCAATGAGGCCAAGTGGGGAGAGAGAAAGCAAGTTGCAATCCCCAACTTGCACCCCTCTAGCACTAACGTGATTCTTGTATTCCTTCCCTGCATCTGTCTTCTTGCCTTGGTAACTTGATTTTGTGCAGTTAACAGATATATTTTATTTTATAGGTACAATACCGTGTCATGCTCAAATAATAAGATTCTAAACTTAAATGTCTAGGGATATGAAGCCACTACACATAGATGAAATAATTTAGTCTATAAAGCCTTAAATAATTTAGTCTATAAAGTCTATTTAGCCTTACAATTGCTGAGATGGTGGGGTTTATATAGAATCCAGCCTTGCTTGTGTCTTACTAGAACTTCTGCTTAAAAGTTAAAGTGTCAGGGTTCATAGAGGATTCAGGAAGTGAGCTTGCAGATGAAATATACACTCAGTTGTTTTCATCTAGGCCAGGGGTGGGCAACCCCTGGCACGTATGCCAAACATGGCACGCCAGTAACTTTTGCTGGCACACAAAACCCTCTCTTATAATCTTCCATTTACAATTTTTTTCTTAATATTGACTTTTTTATTTTTTAGATAAATTCAGTGTAGGTGCATCTTAGATAAATAAATAATTTTATATAACAAGTTATCTTAAAGACCATAGACATGGATTGACGAGAGAGGGGAAGAGCAATTTCAATAGTGTCGAAAACGAACTATTGAGGACTTGGAATGCCATTTGATACATTAAAAAATAAATGTATTTTTCATCATCATATACTGAGTTTTTGTCGCTCAAATGAATTTTATTATTTCTTCAAGGTTCTTCACATACGTACACCTTAAGAGATATCAAGTAGGTGTAACATGTTCTCAAAAAATTAGGGTTGGCACGCAGAAGAATTTTGAGTCAGAGATTTTGCTGGTTTTGGCACGTACTCACAAAAAGGTTGCCCACCCCTGATCTAGGCCCTAGAAAATTCTAGGGGATAACCAACATCTCTTTCTCATTTTTCTAATATATTGATGCACAATTCCATTGGCACTGCTTATGGACAGTTGTACAGCTTGATCTACTATTTCTCAGGTGCTTAGACTCTTGAAATATTTCTTTCTCAAATTCCAATTAAGCCTGTGGGGATTATACAAACACTTTGTTTGAAAATATACGGATCATGGTTTTTCAACTCTGCATTTGATCAGGGTCTATTTATTAGAGATAAAGAGAATGAAATCTTGGAAACCCTAAAGCTCTTAGGTCCAAATAGAACAAGCATTGCCCGCTGTTCTCTCTACCCTGGCGGTTCTCAACCTGTGGGTCGCGACCCCTTTGGGGGTCAAACGATCCTTTCACAGGGGTCGCCTAAGACCATCGGAAAACACGTATATAATTACATACTGTTTTTGTGATTAATCACTATGCTTTAATTATGTTCAATTTGTAACAATGAAATTGGGGGTCACCACAACATGAGGAACTGTATTAAAGGGTTCCGGCATTAGGAAGGTTGAGAACCACTGCTCTACCCCTTTACCTGGGAATGCACACATCAGCATTACAGATTTTGTCTGTGTCCCTGAAGTGAGCTGTTACCCTGCTTCCCATAAGATTGAATCTCACTCTCTTCTGCCTTTTCTTGGGAAAGGAGAGATAAGAGTGATGTGGCTATTGTTTTGTTGCCATCTAAGGAGGCTTTCATTTTATAACTGAGTATCACCTTAGGAATCCGAAACAATGCAATTGGCCTTGCAAAAATGTATCAAGATTTATTCATTCATTTATTCAACAAATATTTATCAAGATTTTACAAGTGCTAGGAACTATGATAGATGCTGGGGATACAGCAGTGAACAAAATAGACAAGGTCCCCACTCTGAAGGTATTCTAATGAGACTCCTTGTTCTCTGCTTAATTAAATAGTGAACAACTTTATCAAAACATCTAGTGTAATTGGTCAGAACTTAAGTACACATTGAATATTAATGTATTTGACTTGAAACAATGTCTTCTTTTGATCCTAAAATAGGATTCTATGCTAATAGGGGTTTTGAAATGTGTACTCAGATTTTGTGTCAACTTAAAAAAAAAATCATAGACTAGAGGCATTTGAGAAGTTGGAAGGGACCTTAGAAAGCCAGAGCAGTGGTCTATGAGCCAAGTTCAGCCTGTAGACATGTTTTATTTGGCCCCTGTGGTATTTTAAAACTATTTAGATTAGTTGCCAATATTAAAAAATCAGGCAGTTTCACATAAAAATCTGGATTTGAAAAGGGAACCCTCGTGTACTGCTGGTGGGAATGCAGACTGGTGCAGCCACTGTGGAAAACAGTATGGAGTTTCCTCAAATCATTAAAAATGGACCTGCCTTTTGACCCAGAGATCCCATTTCTAGAAATATATCTGAAGAAACCGGAAACACTAATTTGAAAAAATACATGCACCCCTGTGTTCACTGCAGCATTATTTACATTAGCCAAGATTTGGAAGCAGCCCAAGTGCGGCTCATCAGTAGATGAGTGGATTAAAAAGCTGTGGAAATTTACACAATGGCATACTACTCAG
>NW_006299241.1:561872-564746 GCF_000327345.1 Myotis davidii | reverse complement strand
GGGGGGCCACCCCGCCCCACTCCCTGGTCGAACACCCAGTCGAGGGGACAATTTGCATATTAGGCTTCTCTTTATTATACAGGATAACCAAGATTTGGAAGCAACCCAAGTGCCCATCAGTAGATTAGTGGATAAAAAAGCTGTGGTACATTTACACAATAGAATATTACTTTGCTGTAAAAAAGAAGGAAATCTTACCTTTTGCAACAGTATGGCTGACCTGAAGATTATTAGGCTAAGTAAAATAAGCCAGTCAGAGAAAGATAAATACCATATTATCTCACTTATGTGTGGAATCTAATGAACAGAATAAACTTATGAACAAAATAGAAACAGATGTATGGCTATATGGAACAGACTGACATCTGTCAGAAGGGAGGGGCCTAGAGAGCTAGGTAAAAGATGTGACACATGGACACAGAGAACTGTATGGTGATAGCCATAAGAAAAGGGGGTGGGGGAGACTGAGATTGGCAAAGGGGAGATAAATACGGATGGAGAGAATTCACTTTGGGTGGTGAGTGCACAATGTAGTATGCAGATG
This sequence comes from Myotis davidii, assembly GCF_000327345.1. Lineage (NCBI taxonomy): Eukaryota > Metazoa > Chordata > Mammalia > Chiroptera > Vespertilionidae > Myotis > Myotis davidii. The sequence continues at coordinate 564,202 of NW_006299241.1, read as the reverse complement.
ATATTTTATTGAGTTGTATACTTGAAACCTATATGGTTATATTAACCAGTGTCAACCCAATAAATTCAATAAAATTTAAAAATGTTTTTAAAAATATGGATTTCTGGCTTATCCTGAAAAAAAAATGGGTAAAAGTAGTCATGTCCTGCCCAGACTGCTGTATGGCACATATGGTACCATGCATGCTCCAATTTGTTAAGGTCCTGCCTGTATCACCCACCTGGCCCCAGGAGGCCTTGTGTCTGTGACTCCTGAGCTAATTCAATCCCTTCCTGAGCTTCAGAGAAATCATTACTGCTCAAAATTAGTCAACAGCTGATTAGTTATCATTTTCTCAATTTGTTTCAACTCAAATACCAAGAGTATTATTTGTAAACAAATAAAGTTAGGAAAGGGCCAATTATTCTAAATGTTCAAAGGCTTTTCTTGCCTGAATTGTGTTCTTATTGATGAATTTAGACTTTTTAAATATAATTAACTGATAGGAGTTAAAGGAACCACAGCTAAATAAAGATTAATTACATCTAAAAACAATAAAATGTGCTCTGAATCATCATTTTTCAAAAGCTATCTCACAGTTTAACTCTCACTTCCTCTTTAAAATTTTCTTTTGCCTGGCCAGTGGCTCCATGGCTGAGTGTTAACCTATATGAACCAGGAGGTCATGGTTCGATTCCCAGTCAGGGCACATGCCTGGGTTGCGGGCTCAATCCCCAGTAGGGGGTGTGCAGGAGGCAGATGATCAATGATTATCTGTCATCATTGATGTTTCTGTCTCTCTCTCCCTTTCTCTTTCTCTCTGAAAACAGTACAAATATATTTTAAAACATTTTATTTCACTTTTCTTCTCTTCTTCTGAACCTCTTTGATTTTATTTACCTAACTAGGTAACAAGTTAGCATTTAATCATTCATTTATTCAGTAAATATTTATTATAGCACTTGCTAGATGCCAAGTGCCTGTTCTGGGCACTTTGGATAATACAGAGAAAAAGAAACAAATTTTTTTGTGTAGCTTCCATGCTAGAAGCAGAAAGAGACAATAAGTAAACAAAACCAGTTCTGAAAAACAAAAAACAACCAACCAAAAAAACAAAGAACTTAGTTCTGCTAATTAAAGGAATTATCTCTATACATAAAACCCTAATATGCAAATAGACTGAACTGTGGAAAAACCAAACAAGCGAACAACTGAACAACTGGTTGCTTGTCGTGTGCTGACCACCAGGGGGCATGTGTAGAACATAGTGGGCCATCAGCCATGGCGGGATGGTGGAGCAGGGACCAAACAGCAGGACAACTGAAGAAATGGTCACTATGACGTGCACTGACTACCAGGGGGCACACGCAGAACATGGTGGGTGTCGGCAGCAGGCAACAGAGCACGGAACATGGCGGGCATCGGCCGTGGTGGGATGGTGGAGCAGGTGAGCAGGGGTGCCAGACCAAGGCAGGGCACTGGTCACTGTCATCAGGGCGAGCCTCTAGTGGTTACTGAAAATTCTTTGCTCCCATGCGCCAAGGTCCCACCCAGCACTCGCACCTGCTGCTGGCGCCAGCCCTGCTCACACCCGCTGCCAGTGCCAGAGCCACCACTTGCACTCGTTGCCATTGCCCGGTGCTGGCCCTGATCGCTCAGCACCATCAGTGGGTGTGAGTGGCAACTGCCAGCTTCAATCACCTGTCAGGGCTTCTCCACCTGCCCCTGCTCCTGAGGATTGATCAGGACCAGGAGCCACCTCTCACACCTGCTGCCAGCAACTGCCCCACTCACACCCGCTGCCAGCGCTGGAGCTGCTGCTCACACCCACTGCTGGTGCCAACCCTGCTCACACCCATAGCCAGCACTGGAGCCACCACTTGCACCAGCTGCTGGAGCCCAGAGCCTGTCCCAATCGCTCCATGCTGTCAGTGGGTACGAGCGGCAGCTGCCAGAATACCAGGAGCCACCTCTCACACCTGCTGCCAGCAACTGCCCCACTCACACCCGCTGCCAGCGCTGGAGCTGCTGCTCACACCCACTGCTGGTGCCAACCCTGCTCACACCCATAGCCAGCACTGGAGCCACCACTTGCACCAGCTGCTGGAGCCCAGAGCCTGTCCCAATCGCTCCATGCTGTCAGTGGGTACGAGCGGCAGCTGCCAGAATTGATCACTCCTCAGGGCTTCTCCACCTCCCCCTGCTCCTGAGGGGAGATTGGGGCAGCAGCCATCACTCGCTCCCACTGACGGTGCTGGACCTGCTCACACCCACTGCTGGTGCTGGCCCCAATCGTTCTGTGCAGTCAGGTGCAAGCGGGGTCAGCGCCATCAGCAGCAGTGGTGGGAGCA
>NW_006299241.1:559669-560844 GCF_000327345.1 Myotis davidii | reverse complement strand
CTGGAAGATGGGGAAGGAAGGCCCCAGCTGGCAGCTGGAAGGTTCTGATCGGCCCTGATTGCCGGCTAGGCCTAGGGACCCTGCCCCTGAACAAATTTTGTGCACCAGGCCTCTAGTCCATATATATAAAGGCTTAAGTGAACAGAATGACCAGAACAACCAGAATGATAGATCACTATGATGCACACTGACCACCAGGGGACAGACACTCAATAATGCAGAGCTGCCCCCCTGGTGGTCAGTGCGCTCACACAGTGGGAACACTGCTCAGCTGAGACCCATTCCAGCAGCCCACCAGCCCACTGTCAGCCATTCACTCCCTCAGTAGTCCTGCAGGTCCAATCTCCAAAGAACAGGCCAGGCACTGACAGACCAGTGCTGTGGGCACAATCCTGACAGCACTGCTGGTCTCCTGGAAGTTGGCTTCGGGCACTGCAGCTGCTTCCCCTCCCTAGATGTTCCGCAAGGAAGAAACAATATAAAAGTAGCCGTCAGGTGGCTCCCAAGAACTGGCGCGAATGTCAGCGGGACAAATCTGGATCCCAAGCCAGCAACCACCCTCCAGCAGTCCCGCCCCCTGGCCGTCAGCCCCAATTGGCCCCAATTGCCAGCCAGGCCGAGGGACCCCACCCATGCACAAATTGGTGCACCGGGCCGCTAGTGAAGTTATAAAGACAGTATAATGTGAAGGTGATCTGGAACTGAATGTTATTTATATAGAGTGATTAGAGAAGAATACTCGATGACTAGGGCCAGGGGTGGGAACCATTTTTCTGCCAAGGGCCATTTGGATATTTATAACACTGCTAGAGGCCCGGTGCATGAATTCATGCACCAGTGGGGTCCCTCAGCCTGGCCTGCAGGATCGGACTGAAACCAGCTCTCCGACATCCCCTGCAGGGTCCCGGATTGCGAGAGGGTGCAGGACAGGCTGAAGAATCCCACTGATGCACAAACGAGGCTGGGGAGGGACGTGGGAGGTTGCCCAGCCAGGGAGGGCTCCAGGGCATGTCTGGCCCATCTCACTCAGTCCCAATCATCTGGACCCCAGCAGCAAGCTAACCTACTAGTCGGAGCGTCTGCCCCCTAGTGGTAAGTGCACGTCATAACGACTGGTTGACCGGTTGACTGTCTGCCCCCTGGTGGTCAGTGCACATCATAGCAATCAGTTGACC
>NW_006299241.1:558890-559198 GCF_000327345.1 Myotis davidii | reverse complement strand
GAATACAGTCTGGTGCAGCCACTGTGGAGAACAGTATGGAGTTTCCTCAAAAAACTAAAAATGGAACTTCCTCAAAAAACTAAACATGGAACTCCCTCAGAAAACTAAAAACTAAAATTTGACCCAGTGATCCCACTTCTAGGAATATATCCCAAGAAACTAGAAACACCAATCAGAAAGGATATATTCACCCCTATGTTCATAGCAGCACAATTTACAATAGCTAAGATTTGGAAACAGCCTAAGTGCCCATCAGCAGATGAGTGGATTAAAAAACTGTGGTACATCTACACAATGGAATACTACGC
>NW_006299241.1:554302-558598 GCF_000327345.1 Myotis davidii | reverse complement strand
ATAAAGACACATGTAATACCTTAATCAATAAAGGAAATAGAAAATCATTAAAAATTATCAATTGGAAAATTAGCCTGCTATATTTGGTAAAACAATTAAGTCACCCCTAATGGCTTGGCAGGGCCAGACCAAATGATTTCTCGGGTCTTCCTTATCAGGCCCGAGGGCCAGATGTTGCCCACCCTTGTTCTAAGCAAAGAGAAAAGAAAGCACAATGGCCCTAAAGTGGAAATAAACTCAGTATGTTCAGCCAGTGTCACTGGAGCAGAGGAAACAAGACTAGTAGGAGCTGAGATGGGGGATGGAGGCAAGGGCAGGCATGCAGGGCCTTATGGGATGTAAGCCATAACAAAAAGTTTAGATTTTACTCTGCTTCAGAAGCCTTTGGTGGGTGTTCCATTATATTGGCCATGCTTTCTATTTATTCTGAGTCTTCCACAGCATATTGCACAGTGTTAGGCAGTGAATAAATACCAATTAATTATTGGGTCAGGGACCCATGCCAATCTCTTCAAAGCAGGCTGTCACTAGGAGAACCTGGTGTGGTAGGGTTAAGAATGCTCCATTTGCAAGAGATAATTTCCCTAGGATAACTCAAGGGGAATAGAAGTAAGCATGAGGAGTTCTGCATCTTGTATGATGTCATGATAACTTTGTAATGCCTCTGCGGAATAGAGAACAAACCTGCAACTCAGATCCTCAAATGAGAAAGGAGAAACTGTAACTGGATGTCATCAGTGTTCATCCTCTTGTGTATGAATGATAAAAACAGGTCTCCTCAAAAAAGAAGAGCAGTGATCAGGTCGGGGTCAAGTGTTTGGCTGTGGACAAGCCTCTTATCGTGTGGCCCTTGGAGAACTGCAACTGACAGTGGTTGTTGTTGTTGTTGTTGTGTGAAGGGGATTTGGGTCTAGATAGAATCTGCTCAGACCTTTGAAAAAGTTTAGACAAACCTAGCAACAGAGGTAAGAGAAACCAGTGCTGGTCATATATGATGATTATTAAATAGTATCGAGTAAAAACCAAAGGTGTTCCACTGAGAACTCCTTCTGGCTGCATTCTGTGAGTTCTAAACTTTCCACTCACTGATTTATTAAAAGTGACAAGGAGAAGAGAACCTTGCTGACCTATGATCAAAAATTCCTCTCAAACAATAATGTAAGTCAATGGCAAATCGTGTTTCTCTCTCTCTTTCTCCCTCTCTCTCTCTCTCTCTCTCTCTCTCTCTCTCTCTCTCTCTCCCTCTCTCTCCATATATATATATGGCTTACAACCCACAAGGCCCTGCATATCTGCCCTTGTCTCCCTTCCCCATATATATACACATACACTCACACACAATGGGAGGAACACATATATGAAAAGAAGTCTATCTATGCAAGCATAAAGGTCAGAGTACCTGGGCTTGGATATCAGTAACCCTTCTTAATAACTGAATGACTCTGGCAACTTGCTTAACCTCTCTGAACCTTTAGTTTCCTCATCTATGAAAAGTACTATACTATCCTATTTTATTTTTTAATTTATCTTTATTGTTGAGAGTATTATAAATGTCCCCCATTTCTCCCCTCTTACTCCCCCCTACCCATCTCCTACCACCCCAGGCCTTCACCACTCCATTGTCTGTGTCCATGTGTTATGCATATTATCCTATTTTAAAAATATTTTTATTGATTTCAGAGAGGAAGGGAGAACGAGAGAGAACATCAATGATGATAGAGAATCACTGATCAGCTGCCTCCTGCATGTCCCCTACTGGGAATCAAGCCTGCAACCCAGGCATGTGCCCTGACTGGAATTGAACCATGACCTCCTGGTTCCTATTTTAAACCAGGGATATTGTAAGGATTCAATGAGACTATACATGTAAAGCTCTTAAAACAGTGCCAGGCAAAGTGTGATCAACACACATGAATTATTTTCATTTATTTCTTAATTCCTGCATTGTTTGTAAAAGCACATAGAGTAGTTGACATTTGCACTGAATTGTCAGCAATTAACAATGTGTTATCTGAGCTATGAAATTTGAAGGGGCAGACCAAAAAGAAAAAGTAACTCCTTAAACTGATGGTAATTTCAGTTGTTGCCTTCTACTTTGGCTGTCTTCATAATGAGCTTTAAATTTTTTATTTTTTCTTAAATTACAGTTGACATACAATATTATATTAGTTTCAGGTACACAACCCAGTGATTAGACATTTATGTAATTTATGAAATGATCCCCTCCTGATAAGTCTAGTACCCATCTGACACCATACATAGTTATTACAATATTATTGACTCTAGTCCCTATGCTGTCCTTTATAGAGAAAAACCTCTTACCCAATTCCCAAATATAGGCCTAATCTCAACTGAGAATGGCTCATATGCCTAAAACATTACAGTCTAGAAAACAAGAATTTATTTGCCTCCATTTTTATTCCATTTTGCCAAAGCCATCAGTCCATAAACAACATAAAGTGTCTAGCTCTTCAGAATTCAACAGCTGTTAATATTCAGCTGACTCTAAGCTCAATTTAAACTCAGGCTGAGAGGAGCTGTGCATATTCATTCCATAAGCATATATGGTAGAAGCCTGCCTGTGGCAATCTGGACTAAGAAAATAATTACACTCATGTGATTTAACCCTAAACAGAAGAAACCTCCCAAGCCTAAGTGGGCTCTACCTCAGTGGGTTTCTCTGGCTTCCCTCAGCACTCATAATTCTATAAAGGGAACATTAGCCTATGACGTGTGTGACGATGTTTTAAAAAACGTTTTGCAATTATCAGTGGCTTTCAGTTCTGAAGTAACAAAAAAATGGTTCAATATTACATTTAAATATTCTGAAAATGTATGTACTTTTGTCTTGAATTGCTTTGTCTTTGATGATATTGTTGGCGCTTAAACAGTGAACAACTGAAAAATTAATGGATGAAAAGTAATATTTAATTAACTTGCTCTTATCAAACACCATGTCCAACTGCTATATTTAGCAAATGAACTAATAGAGAAAGCTGCTGCAGAATTAGTCAGCACATCAGCCTGTTAAATATCAAACAGCAGAGGAGGCTTTTTTGTCTCAGCCTTGAACCAGAGACTGAAAATGCATCTAATTTTAGCATTTCCAGAGGAGGATGAAAAGATGTGAAACACAATAATCAAGAAAAATGTCACGCACAGCCCAAGTACACATTCATCAGAAGAGAAATGCTGGGAAGGTGGCAGCAAGTAAGAGGTCTGCCTGGAAACCAGAATTCATCACAAGTCAATTCTTTAAAAGAATTTACCATTTAAAAAAAAGCCAAGATTCTCATCTATACAAGAGGTCCAAGGGAGTAATACAGAGTATTGAGTAAGTGGCAGTTTGTTTTTTGTTTTTTTTTCTCTAGAAGCAGTTTCATGTGGTCTACTTTAGCATTTAAAGGCTCCAGAGTTTCATCAGTGCAATTGAAGGGAATGATTAAAGGAATAAAGAAAACGCTTTCTTTTCAGGGTGAGTTTTTATTTTCTATAGAAAAACTTCTTTAATTTTGAGAGTGATATCCAGGTGTGTGTGGGGGGAGGGGCAGGAAAAGGAAGTGGGTGAAATGAGTAGTCCTTCAAGAGAGTTTAGCAATCCTAATATATTTAAAAGGTTTTATTGTATTATGAAGACGGTGCACATTCTTAATAAAGTGTAAAAAGAAAGAAATGTGAGCTTTGATTTATTTTGATGTCCCAAGGCCCTGGAACAATGGTTGGTACATAGTAGGTCTCAAAAATATTTGTTGAATAAATGAATGAATGGTTTCATATCAAGATGGAGAAGTGAGTATATACATAATTCTCTCCATACTATTTAAAACACATAGGGCCCGGCCAGAGTGGCTCAGTGGTTGAGCATTGACCTATGAAGCAGGAGGTCATGGTTCAATTCCTGGTCAGAGCATATGCCTGGGTTGCAGGCTAGATCCCCAGTGTGGGACGTACAAGAGGCAGTTGATTGGTGATTCCCTCTCATCATTGATGTTTCTCTTTCTCCCTCTCTGTTCCTCTCTGCAATCAATAAAAATATATTTTAAAAAACATATAGAAATGATCTATAAGGCTTTTAAATATATATTTAAAAGTACATAATCAATTGTGAGAGGAAAATAGGCATGGACTTAAACAGAGAAACTGACTAGTAAGCCACAAGTAGTTGGGGCCATGGCTTCAAGTCCATAGGGGAAGGGGGCCATACTTTTCCAGTATGTGTTACAGAACTGGATCCAGGATCCCAGTGTGAAACCATTGCCTACCAGCCGTGGGCAAACTACGGCCCGCGGGGCCGGA
>NW_006299241.1:542435-554140 GCF_000327345.1 Myotis davidii | reverse complement strand
CGCCCCACCCACTAGATAGTGATGGTGAACCTATGACACGCGTGTCAGAGGTGACACACGAACTCATTTTTTTTGGTTGATTTTTCTTTGTTAAATGGCATTTAAATATATAAAATAAATATCAAAAATATAAGTCTTTGTTTTACTATGATTCCAAATATCAAAAAATTTCTATATGTGACACGGCACCAGAGTTAAGTTAGGGTTTTTCAAAATGCTGACACACCGAGCTCCAAAGGTTCGCCATCACTGGCCTAGAACCATGGTTTCTCCCTGGAAGCAGTGGCCGAAAGAGCTCTCTCTACTTATGTACCAGGATTGGGCCAGGATCTCCTGCTTGCCTTAGGTGGCAGATGAAGCAGAGAACTCTAACTAACATGAGACCTACACCTGGGTTTTGCCATGTGTGTGTATGTGCATTAGAACTGCTACCTATTGCAGACAGAAGCCCTGAGATGAGCTGCTAGTGTATTGAGGAGATAGACCGGAGGCAACTGAGAAATCATTCCCACAGGGATGGGCATGCCTAGAAAATCTATAGATTAGCGCCCAAACAAAACTCTAAAATTTATGGGAAGCTAATCACCATAAAAGTTGTCAACAGACCCAATATCTGAGGAAATGAAGATAACAGAACAATCTAAAAAGCACTTTCAAGCAAGCTTGTATAAAATTTTCAAAGATTATATTGTTTGCAAGACATGAAATAATATACCTAGTATGCTACTTTTGTGTAAGAAAGAAAGGAAAATTCTTATATATGTATCTGTTAATGTCTGCAGAATATATTTGACAGGAACAATAAACCAGAAATTAAGAAAATGGATTAACTAAAGTGAGTGGGTGTGAATGGGATTTCGGGGGAGGGGGGGACAATGGGACTTCTATAAGTATATTTTTTTCAGTTAATTACACTAATATTTTACATATTCAAAAAATAAAATTTAATTAATATGAGAAAAAATTAAAATTCAATACAAACAAATAAATTAACTTAACTGAATACCACATTGAAAACATAAGTATGCAGCAGTATAATTAGCCCAATCACTTTTGACACAGTACTTCCACTGTATATCCTCAATGGGATATAGTACATAAATAAAAATAGCTGCAAAGCAATCTTGAACATTTTACTAGTTTTATTATTGGTAATATATTGCTGTAGTAAGTCCGAAGGTATTTTGTGTGTAACATTGGATTGAACAAATAAGTAAGTATATTGTAAAAGAAAATAAAAAACTATGTTATGGAGGATGGAGATGAAGAACCATGTGATGTTGGATTGGAAAATATCTATTTGTATGAACTTATGATTTAAAATATATACATCTGTCTACTAAAAGGGCCTAAAGGCAATGAGCACACAGCACCTAGATCTTGAACTGTATTACAAGCTTCTGGAAACAGACGCTGGGATGGAATCTGATGTATGAGATATTTACTAGGAATCAACAAAAGTGTAACGATGGTGGAGGGTTGAGAATATAAAGAAGATTCCAGGCCTAAAAAAGTTTCAGTCAACCTAGCAGAGAATGTCCAACATCAAGTGAAAAGCTGGACTTTATACCCCTGTCTCACTCAGTCACTGGATGTAAGCTGTCCCAGGAAGAGCATGCAACTAGGTGAAGTAATTTTCCAGCTGAAGCAGGCCCTAAAGGAGCTGACAGCAGGAGGCTGTCCACTGACCACACTCCCCACATTTGGGCAGCAAGTACTTTCCTATAGGGTGATCTGAATGGCACATCTTCATGTCTACTTCTGTTCCCACTAAAAGTATCTAGATCTCTTAGGAGAAGTGGCTCATTCCATATCCAGGGCACAGAGAAAAACATTAAAGTGAGCCTGCAATACCTAGTTATATGAGAAAGCAGGGAAATGCTCCAAAATGAATAGACTCGTGAAAAAAAGACACAGGAGCCAGCTAGAAGAGGTCCCCACTAGCCAAATTTAGGATAATTTCAGCATCAAGATGAGTAAGGACAGGAATGAATTATAACCCATTGAATAATAATAAAGAAACAATGGGTCTGTATTGATGTTGAAAAAATGTTCAAAAATGGTGGGAGGAATGGGAAAGCTCTTATTTATAGGAAAATTCCAACTAGTCAATGTAGAAGAAATGACAGAAATAGAAAATCATTTTATAACTACCATAACTACTGATTCAGGCAAAAATTATCAATGGCTGCTAAAACTATCATGTCAGGGCCATCATGTGCCTTTTGATGTGATGAACAAAGAAAAAGTTATAGTGTGCTTTTGTCAAAATATAAACAGACAAATCCAAATTAGAAAAATTCTAGAGAAAAACTGACCTGCCCTTCAAAATGTCAGTATCATGAAAGCAAAAATGACTGAGAAATAATTCCAGATCAAAGGCAACTAAAGAGACATGACATGCAATGCTTGATTTTTTTAAAATTTTGTTTTATTGCTTAAAGTATTACAAAGAGTATTACATATGTTTCCTTTTTTTCCACCCCTTGACAATCCCCTGGCCTCCCCTACCCCCAGTGTCTTATGTCCATTGGTTATGCTTATATGCATGCATACAAGTCCTTCAGTTGATCTCTTACACACCCCCTCCCCTCCTGCCCCCCAACCCTCCCCAGCCTTCCCGCTGTAGTTTTGATTGGATTCTGGATTTAAAATAGCTATAGGATATTATAGGAAAAACTGGAGAAATGTGATTATGGATACAAATTCGATGATATCATTATATCAATGGTAAATTTCCCAGGTGTGATCATTGCACAGTAGTTGTGTAGGCATATGCCCTAGTTTTTTAGGAAATTCATATTTAAGTATTTAGGAGTAAATTATCATGTCGTTTGCAACTACAACAATCAAATAGTTTAGATAGATAGGCACATTTACACACAAAGCAAATGTGAATAAATATTAACAAATGGTAAGTCTAGGTAAAAAGCATATGGGTTTTCATTATATTGTTCTTGCAACTTTTCTAAAGGTTTGAAATATTATTAAATAAAAAATTGAGAAAAACAAACAAAAATACAAACAAGAAAATCCTAAAATTTCAAGAGATAAGAAAGGGAAGTTAGAATACATAAAATCATAATAATAGATTATAAAATCAATTTTTTGAAACAAGAAACTGATTGGATGAAGAATAGAAAAACTAATACAACAAAATAAAAAGATGTTTCTTTGAAAAATCAACAAACTGAATCTAACTTTAGTTAGATTGACCAAGGGAAAAATGGAGAAGACTCAAATTACTAACATCAGAAAGGAAATAACTACTGACCTTACAGAAATTTAAAAAATTATAAGTGAATACTATGAGCAAATATATGCCAACAAATTAGATAACTTAGGTGAAATAGAAAAAGTCCTCGTAAGACACAAACTATTGAAACTATTGGTGAATTTTATCAAACATTTAAAGAAGAATTGCCGAAACCAGTTTGGCTCAGTGGATAGAGCGTTGGCCTGCGGACTGAAAGGTCCCGGGTTCGATTCCGGTCAAGGGCATGTGCCTGGGTTGCGGGCACATCCCCCGTGGGAGATGTGCAGGAGGCAGCTGATCGATGTTTCTCTCTCATCGATGTTTCTAACTCTCTATCTCTCTCCCTTCCTCTCTGTGAAAAAATCAATAAAATATATTTTAAAAAGAAAAGAAGAATTAATTCCTCACAAACTTTTCCAAAAAGTAGAAGAGGACATCTTTTCTAAATCATTCTTATAAGGCCAGTATTATCCTGATACCAAAGTCAAATGAAGACATCACAAGAAAATAAAATCATACACCAATATCTCTGATGAATATAGATGCAAAAATCTTCAAGAAAATGCTAGTCAAATGAATCCAGCAACATATAACAAGTATTATATACCCAATAAAATGGGATTTACCTCAGGAATGCAAGGTTAATTTAACATGAGAAAAACAATTAATGCAATACAACAAATCTATATAATCTATAGAATTGATAGAGAATATCTATATTAACAGAATAAAGGACACATGATCATCTCAGTACACTCAGAAAAACCATTTGACAAGATCAAACATCCTTTCATTATAAAATCACTCAACAAACTAGCAATAGGGAGGATCTTCCTCTATTTTTTAAAAAACACAGCTAACATTACACTTACTGATGAAAACCTGAAAGCTTTCCCTGTAAGATCAGATATAGGAAAATGATGTTCATTCTTATCACTTCTACTCAACATTGTACTGGAAGTTCTAGCCAGTGTAATCAGGCAAGAAAAAGAAATAAGGAAACCAGAGTAAAAAGAAAGAAGGAAAACTATCACTACATGCAGATTACATGATCTTATATAGGAAAGAGCCTACAAAACTCACAAACAAACCTATTAGAATGAATAAATGAGGTCAACAAAGTTACAGGGTACAAGATCAATATGTAAAAAGCAATTATAATTCTATATACTAGCAATGAACAATCCAATGGTGAAGTTAAGAAAACAATTCCAGTTACAACAGCATCAAAAGAATAAAATACTCAGAATAAATTTAACAAAAGGTATAAATCCTATACTCTTGAAAACTATTAAATATTGTTTAAAGAAGGCCTAAATAAATTGAAAGACATCTATTGTTCATGAATGAAAAGACTTAATTTGTGAAGATAGCTTTCCTAATTGATCTACAAATGCAATTCAATTCCTATCAAAATCCCAGCTGTTGGGTTTTTTGTTGTTGTTGTTATTGGGTTTTTTTGTTTGTTTGTTTTTTCAGAAATTGACAAACATAATTAGTCATTGGGGAAATGCAAATCAAAACCACAATGAGACACCACTTCACACACACCAGCATGGCTATATTAAAAAAGACAGACAATAGCAAGTGTTGGCAAGAATGTGGAGAAATTGGAACCCTCATACATTCCTTTTAGGAGTGTAAAATGGTACAGCTGCCTTGGAAACAGTTTGGCAGTTTCCCAAAGTTTAAGCATAGAGTTACCATTTGATTCAGGCATTCCACTCCTAGGTATACATACAAGAGAATTGAAAACATATGTCCATACAAAAACTTGTGCACAAATATCCACAGCAGCATTATTCATAACAGCCCAAAGGGGAAACAACACAAATGCCCTTCAACTGATGAATGGATAAACAAAATGAAACAGACAAACAAAATATCCATACAATGGCCTATTATTCAGCAATATAAAGGATGAACCTTGAAAACATTATGCTAAGTGAAAAGAGCCATACACAAGGGGCCACATATTGTATTAGTTCATTTATATGAAGCATGTAGAATAGACAAATGCATGGAGAAAAAAAGTAGACCAGTGATTGCCAGAAGCTAGGAATAGGGTGGCATGGGAAATGACTGAGGGGTGACTGCTAGTGGGATTTGTTTTTGCATGATGAAAATGTCCTGGATAGTGGTGATGGCTGTACAACTCTGAATATGCTTCAAACCAATGAAACAAACAACTTAAAATGATTAATTTTATGGTAGGTGAATTATATCTCAATTTAAAAACAAACAGGTGTTAGCTAAAGCTGCAATGGCAATCATATTGCAATATATAAATGTATCAAAACAACCCAAAAGTGAAACTAAAATCATGTTTAGCAAAAACACCAGGGTTGGGTGGGATAAATTGTTTGGTAGAAGAATAGAGATACTCATTACATTGGAGTAAATAATATAAATAGAACTTATATAATCTATAACTTCTAAAATGGCCGAGAAAGGGGGGAATAAATAAAGCCATAATGTTGAGTCAAACAGATAAAAATAAGTTACAGTATGATGAATACTAAGGGTGTCATTAATATATAGTAAACATAAAATCATGAAAGAAAACAAACTCATAACAGTGGTTGGCTCAGAAGAGAGAAGTGGGTAGGACTGAAGGCAGTGGTCAATATTAAATATTTATCTCTAATATTTATTTTTTTATTTTCCCAAAAGAAGACTTAAAATAAATATGGACTATTAACAGCTGTTAATTCTGAGTGGTGGGAATATGAGTGTTCATTATATTATTCTTTGTACTTTCCTTTTTAAAATGTCTAAAAGCTAAAAAAAAAATACAGAAAAATGTCCTCTATTAGATTTTCAGCCCACTTTTATTGGCATGTGTAATCCTAGCCAAGTCATAACCTCTAACACACTTTTTAGCCTATAAATAAAAAGATTAGCAATCATATTTGTGTAAAAATGAGCATGTCAAGGTGAAAAAGTGAAGAGAGAATATAATATTTGCTGAATACCTACTATATGTCTCACATTGTGCTAGGTGCTATACATGTGGTATGTGATTTAATTCCATCCTCATATTAATGCTGTAATTTAGAGAATGCCAGTTCCAAATTACAGATGTGGAAACTGGAATGAGGTAAATTAAGTCAAGCTAGGTTATGAATATCATTGGGGATACATGAAAAATGGCCAGGAGTTGGTGGGCACGTTCAGTTGTGAAGAAATCAATTTCTAGACTCTCAAATTCCTAAAATTGATCTCCTAAGAACACTGAGTCTCTGGCAGGTGGGTTCTCCTTCCCCACCTCCTCTTTCTAAATAGCCCTTCTTTCATTTTACAAGAGACAATCATCTCCCTCTACCCCTCCTTTCCTAATCTTACTTTGTAGCATTGACCCTCCCCCTCTCCTGGGGGTGGTGTGGAGGTGCAGACAGAAAACTCAGAGTTCCAAACAAAGGCACCAGCCCAAATAAGGGTGATGGTGTGGAAAAAATGAATGACCCTAATCACTGCTTAGCAAGACCTTTTGCTTTTCTTTCAAGAAAATTGCTGAAGGATCTCAGCGAATTGCCAGCTAATAAATCATTAAAATTAATTTTTGATGATAGATCACAATCAGATTTTTGACACACAACTCAGAAGACATGCAAAGAATTGTTTGACAATGCTGTGAGAATTTTTTTCATTTAATTCTACCCATTTCTGCGATCAGACCGTCAATCCTCAGAGGGAAGGTAGGGGAGGGTGGGGGTAACGGGGAGAGATCAACCAAAGGACTTGTAAGCATGCATATATAACCAATGGACAGACAACAGGGGGGTGAGAGCATGAGTGGGGAAATGGGGGGGTAATTGGGAGGGGGGATAAGGACACATATGTAATGCCTTAATAATTAAAAATATTTTAAAAAGAACAAAGTTTCTTAGCGTTTACATTATTAAAGTAAAAAAAGAATCAAAATTGAATCAATACTGAACCCTGTCTCATTCTAGAAATAAGTAATATTTAATTCCAAATGCATTAACTAACTGAAAAACACCTCATCCATCTTTAAGAGATTCAGTTGCAAAAGTTTTATATTGTATATTTGAATTATTTTTAATTTTTATAAAATTTTTAAGTTCTTTTTACTAATTGTGTAATAAGCATAATTCTATCTAGAAATTTTGTTTTTAAACACATGGAGCCTTCTAGTGATAAGAAATTTTTTAAATTAATTTTAACTGCTATGGCTATTGGTGGGATGTAAACTGATACAGTCACTATGGAAAATAGTATGGAGTGTTCTAAAAAAATTAAAACTAGAACTATCATATGACCCAGCACTCCAACTCCTGGGTATTTAACCAAAGAAACCCAAAACACTAATTCAAAAGAATATATGTGTCCCTAGGTTCATTACATTCTTGGCATTATTTACAATAGCCAAGATATGGAAACACCCAAAATGTCCATCCACAGATGAATGGATAAAGATGTGAAATATAGTCCTAGCTGGTTTTGCTCAGTGGATAGAGCATCGGCCTGCAGACCAAAGGTGTCCCAGGTTCATTCCAGTCAAGGGCACGTAACTTGGTTGCAGGCTCCTCCCCAAACCTGGGCTCTGGTCAGGGCTGGTGCAGAAGGCAACCAATCAACTCGTCTCTCTCACATTGATGTTTCTCTCTCGCTCTCCTTTCCACTCTCTCTAAACATCAATGGAAAACTATCCTCAGGCGAGTATTAACAACAACAACAAGGTGTGCAATATATATACATAATAGAATATTATTCAGCCACTAAAAAGAATGAAATCCTGCCATTTGAGACAACAATGGATGGACCTTGAGGGTATTATGCTAAGTAAAGTAAATCAAACCAAGAAAGACAAATACCGTATGATTTCTCATATATGGAATCTAAAAAAATAAATAAAATAAAAACCAAGCTCTAACACAGAGAACAGATTGTTGGTTGTCAAGACCAGGGGTTCGGGGATGAGAGAAATGTGTGAAAGGGGTCAAAAGATTAAAAAAAATTAATTTTAACTTATGTTCATAGAGGCCAGGTGCATGAAATTCATGCATGGCGGGGGGGGGGGGTCCCTCTGCCCAGACTGTGCCCTCTTGCAGTCTAGGACCCCTTGGGGGATGTCCGCCTAAACCGGCAATTGGACCCTTTTGCAGTCCGGGACACCTGCTCACTGCTCCTTAGCACTGTGCTGCTGTGGAGGCGGGAGAGGCTCCTGCCACCGCCACTGTGCTCTCCAGCCATGAGCCCAGCCTCTGGCTGGAAGGCATTCTCCCTGTGGGAGTGCACTGAGCACCACGGGGCAGCTCCTGTGTTGAGCGTCTGCCCCATGGTCAGTGTGTGTCATAGGGACTGGTCATTCTGCCATTCGTTTGATTTGCATATTAGGCTTTTATTATATAGGATTTTTGTTGCATAGAAGTATATAGAGTGATCAAAAGCAGACTTACAGGCATAAAATATATTACATTAGGATGAAATTCTGTGGGAGAATTGGAATGGAAATGAGTTTAGGGAGAAAAAAGGACCGATGTAAAATAAGTGGCCAAGCTCAAACTTGTACCCATGTCTGCAAGATTCCAAAGCTTATGGTCCTATGACTATACCCAAGGAAGACAAAGGATTCTATGCTTCATATTTCAAGGGTGTTTTAAATTCTATTGAAATCTAAGACCCTTCTCCTCATGACTGTTTCCTTACTCAAAAAGAAACGGAAAAGATCAGCTCTGAGATTATACCATCTGAATTTAGTCATCCTGAAAGAAATTAAAACAAATTTCTTTTTGCTTCTCGGTGCTGGAAACATTACCAGAATGTAACACAAGTTCACAATTTGAGCAGCCTCTTTCCTTTTATCTATTTTGCTTATTCTGCAACAGAGTCCCCCACATATTTTAAGTGGAACAATGTGGCCACATGACCCACAATAGTTGAGTTCAAATCCAAAGAGATGAAGTGTTAAGAGGCAGGCAGGACTGACCAAGCCCAAGCAATGTGGGAGATCGCTGTCTGGCACCTAGTAGAACATTACAAATATCTGAAGAAGGGAGGGAGGAAGGGAAGAAGGGGGTGGGTGAGAAAGAAGGTGGGGCAGAAAGAAGGGGAAAGGAAAGATGGAGAAAGGAAGGGGGAGGAAGAAAGGGGTCTTGTGAGAAATGACCCACAACTAACACTGATTGAGCGCCAAAGGATGGCCAGATGGTTCCCTGGGAGAGGGCCTTTCATCTGGAGCCCTCCAGCTTGGGTGCCTCTTGGCTATTTGGGGCTGCACACTGGGCTGGTATTCTATTTGAGGAGTCCCTGCTTCGGAGTTAATTGTTCTCAGGATAAGAGTGGGGCAGATCAGCTCCTTCTTTTCCTAGCAAGTGTGAAGGAGGGTCTCTTTTACCATCCAGAAAGACCAGGCTTCAGTGTTTCTCAGGGCTTGAAATGGGAAAAGGGGAAAGCCCAGATCCCTGGTGCCTGGGAGAGAGAAGGGAACTTTGCAAGGGTCTATGCTCTCTCTTAAAGGAGGCCAGCACCCAATTTGTGCCGGGCAGTGGGTGGTGGTGGGGGAACAGAAGTCATCAGATTGGAAGTACACAGCAGACTGCCTCCACTCCATCCCCTGATTAGCTTGTATCTTCCTGGTCTTTACCAAGGAGAATGCCCTTCTGCAGGTGGAGGGCCCATCTTCCCAGTGCAATCCAGCTCTCACCTAGGCAGGGACTCCTTTCCTAAGCCCTTCCCTCTCATCAGCAATCTCTCCCTACTGATTTATTCCTAAACACATTCTCATCTCTCAAATTAAAAACGAAGAAATTAACCTTTTGTCCCTACTTGTTCCTCTGTTCTACTCTATTTCAGTTTCCGTTTACAGTGAAATGTCTACACTATGTTGTGTAGACTTCAACTCCAATTCCCTCTTCAAACCTGTTCCATCAAACCCTAAAACTTCCCTCCACAGGCACCATCTTAAACTAAACCACCATCAGTTTTGACAAAGACTATTGGGAAAGCCTTCTAACTAGTCCTTTGATTCTCATTCTCCTCTAAACCTTTCTGATAGTCAAGGTGGTCTTTGAAAAATATAAGTCAGGCCTGTAATACTACTCAGCAATAAAAAATAATGAAGCTGAGTGAAAAAACTAATCCCTAAAGGTTACATACTGTATGATTCATTTACATAACAGTCCTGAAATGACAAAACTGTAGAAACAGAGGACAGATTAATGGTTGCCAATGGTGAGGGACTGGGAGAACTGGGTAGGAGGCTGTGGCTATAAAAGCAACAGGATGGATCCTTGTAATGATGGAACTATTTTATATCTTGATTGTGGTGATGGATACATGAGCCTACACGTGATAAAATTAAACACACACACACAAGTAAATCCAGGTAAATCTGAGTAAGATTGGTAGATTGTACTAATGTCAATATTCTGGTTGTGATCTTTCAGGAATGGGTAAAGGGTACATAAGATCTCTGTTTTATTTCTTAAAAATGAATGTGAACCTACAATTACTCCAAAAGAAAAAAAGAATTATAAATCAGATCATGTCATACCCCAAGGTAAAACCATTCATTCAATGGCCTCCCATCTATTTTGGAATAAAACCATCTGCCCATTGACTAGATGCAGTTCATGATCTGGTCCCTGACAACTTGTCCACCATTTTATTATGCTACTCTCCCCAGCTCTTTTGGTGTCCATCATAATCACCACCTTAGTTCCAAGGCATCAAGGTTTGTCCTCTCTTTCTGGCTTTTGTACATCTGCTCCTTATTTCTGGAAGGTTTTTCCCTGGCTGTTTTTTACGGTTGCTCCTTTCATAACTTTCAGGGCTCAGCTTAAATGCCATCTCCTCCTGTCTAACCACACAGTTTGCACCCTGTTCTTTTCCTGCACAGGTCTTATCCCAGATTTGATTATTTTATCACTTCTTTATCATGTGTCTCCCCGACTAGATTGCAAGCTCCCAGGGCAGGGCGGAGAGTGTTCTACAACTCTGCGCTGTCTCCCCAGAGCCTGGCATAGTTCTTGGTACATAGGGAGGGCTCAGTGAACTGAATATTAAGTGAATGAATGGGTGACCACGTGCGGCTGCCATCAGTGTTTTTCTGAGTGATGTACAGCTCTCTGGATGGTGGCTTTGGACTTATGGATGGGGCTCCTTTCGCCCCTTTCCTGCTTGTTACTAAGGGGAAGGGTCGATGGCGGGTCCCTTGGCGCCACTCCGAACCACGCAGTTACGCAGTCGGGGGGCGAAACGGGTTACGTTCGGCCCCGGTCGCTTTGCAGGGAGTACGCAGGTTAGCTGAGGCCCCTGTCCAGGCCACCTTCGCTCTACTCTCTTTGTTACTCCCACCTCTCCAGCCCTGGGCGAGGCTGCCTGCAGTGACTCGTGACTCCCCACCGTGCTCGAAGGCTGCAGCGCCAGGGAGGAGGGCCCCGAGAGCCCCTAGCCCGCCCTCCTCTCCAGGCCAGGGTCGGCC
>NW_006299241.1:540712-541935 GCF_000327345.1 Myotis davidii | reverse complement strand
CGGCCTCCCCGGGGCTTTCGCTAAGGTGGTGGGAGATGGTGGGCGGTGGGGATGGGGAGCGACTGGGGAGGGAGAAGGTGGAGATGGTGGGGGGAAGGAGCCAAAGGGGGGCTTTCCGCGCTCTCCTATGCGGAATGATGGGGAGGGAGGAGGGAGAGAACCGGGCACTAGGTTTTCTCACCCATGATGTCGGGCAGTGGGTGTGGGCCGAGTTGGGGGCACCTCTTGGTTTTCTCAACAAGCAGAGTTAGCAGGGTTTGTGGGGAGCGGGTGAAGATGAAGTGGGGGTCTCCCCTTGGTTTTCTAATCAAGGATGGTGGGGATTGGGGAGGCAGTGAAGGGGGACCTGCCTCAATAAGGGTGGTGGGGGTGGGGATACGAGGGAGTGGAGGTAGGGGGCTCGCCTGGGTTTTCTCCATGGAGATGCAGAGGGGTTGGAGGAGTGGGGGAGGGTGCAGAGAGAATGGGGAGGGAGGGGAGAGCCCGCTGCGCTTCACTATAAGGGAAGGGCGGGGGATTGGCGAATGGAGGTGAGGACAGTGGTGGATTTCAGCTCCAGCGTGGAACCCAGAGAAGCTAGAGGAAGGTTCTATCACGTGGGTTGAGCCTTAGAACGTGGATTTTCAAAACTGCAGGGTGTAACCTTTCCGCCTCAAAAAGCTTGAAATCCCTACAAGGTGCCGTCTGTTCTAGGCTCTGGGGGAGCGCTTTCTGCTTTCGAAGTTTCTCTTTCCTTTCCATTCCTCAAGGCCTCTTATCCTCCAGGACGAGGTGGACTTGTGGAAATCTGCAAAGGAAGGCTGTGTGTGGTTCGGGTTCAGTGCTACATTATTTTCTGCATTTTGGGGCTGTGCGAGTCTCTCGGGTTTGTTTTGATTTTGCCCTTTCCAATAAAAACCCTGTACCAGGGAGACCCCTTGGGAAAAGAAGAGAATACAGTTTATTAAGGGGACTCCAGGTTGGATTTTTAATATCTTGAAGGGCAAGAGATCTGTCGTAGCATTTTTACTTGGCTTTCAGAGGAGGTAGAAATAGAATAAACATCGAATGTCTTTGCTGGAAGTCCCCTATATTCGTTTAAATTATTCCGTCGGGATTATCCGAGCCCCCTTTGATTTGAATTTGGAATAGATCCTGTTTTCCTAATTGGAGCCATCATTTTGTAATTGCCTGTTATTCTTCCCTGGGTTATCAAATCTATGGCAAGCTTATAGAGCAGCAGG
>NW_006299241.1:524560-540668 GCF_000327345.1 Myotis davidii | reverse complement strand
AGGAATAATTTTTTTCTGTTATCTTGATTAAGACAGTTTTAATGTAAATTTTATGTTGTTCCTTGGAAATGTGAACATTTGCAAAATAGCATAAATTTATATTATGGGCCCCTTGGAATTTTGCAAAGCCTTTCCATTCCCAGCTCTTCTCCGGGAACAGAACCCCCGCCCCCCCCCACACACACACCCCATTCTTTACACTGAAAAAGCAAGGGCTTCTGGGATGGTAGCTTTGCCTTTGGAAACTCATGTTCTTATTTGCTTAAGAAGAATACATATTAAAGAGGCTAAGGCCTTTAATGTGGTGAGGCTATATACTGCTTTCCCATTTTGGTTACATAAGGTTCCAATCTAGTCTTTACCTTCAGTCTTTAAAATGCTTATTTAACATTTTGAAGAGCAAATATAATCTTTATGCAACAGGAAATTGGTCAGATAGGCCATGATTTGTACAAACCACCTCCCAAAAATTACAGTCTAATACTACTATATAGGTTTTGTAGCCATATCTTGTTTTTGAAATTCTAAGCTACCATTCCCCTATTGAGTTTTTGGAGAAGGAAAGAGTTGTGTGTTTTTCTATTAACCAAGTCTAGATTTTGCGTGAAACATTAAAAAATATGTGTAAGATTTAAATTGTTAAAATTTTCTCTTGTGTGATACCAGTGTATTGGAGCTAACTTAATAAGTATAAAATTAGTGAACCACTGAAATAAGATAATTATTTGTTTACTGGAAATGCTAACCTGAAAATGTTTAAGTAGAAGTAGAGATTTGGGTCTCAAAGATTAATGCAACTACATTTAAATAAACATTATTATATGCACCATTTCTAATGTTAATGTGATATGAAGTCTATGCATAGGCAACAATCTAAAAATAGTACAGTTGACACTTAAACAACACAGGTTTGAACTTAAAGGGTACAATTATAATTATAAGGTGGTTTCTTTTTTTCAGTAAATACCTGTACTGTTTTCCATCTGCCTCGAGAGTCCACAGATATGGAGGGCCCACTGTCTGCATTGATCTACACAGTTTTATACAGGCAACTTGAATATGCACAGATTCGGGTATCTGGGGGGGGTCCTGGAACCAATCCCTTGAGGATACCTGGAATAGCCCTTAGGGCAGGGGTGGGCAAACTTTTTGACTCGAGGGCCACAATGGGTTCTTAAACTGGACCAGAGGGCCGGAACAAAAGCATGGATGGAGTGTTTGTGTGAACTAATATAAATTCAAAGTAAACATCATTACATAAAAGGGTACGGTCTTTTTTCTTTTTTAGTTTTATTCATTTCAAACGGACAGGATCTGGCCCGCAGGCCCTAGTTTGCCCACGGCTGCCTTAGGGTGTGAAAAGTCCTATGCTCTTTTTTGTTTGTTTGTTTATTTGTTTGTTTGTTTGCCTTGGGGATTTAATTCTGTTTAAATTCTGATTTTTCTCTCTTAGGAATAGAATCCCCAGAGGTAAAATCTTTTGAAGAGAGGAGAATGTTGGTGGGCCTCAAGTTTCTGTATTTAAAAAAGTGTAAATTGAGTGTCTTTTACCCAGCTTTTTGAGAACCTGTTGTTTGTCCTGTGGGACTGGAAGGGAAAAAAAAAAAGATGACATTTCAGAAATTAACAAATATATGATCAAATATCTTTCTAAATAGCCTTAAAGATTTTGTTAACATCCATTTGAAAAGTAATTTGTGAATCAAGACTTTGTGTAAGAAATTGCCCCACACCATTTGAAAAAAATAACAGTTTGTTGAAGGAATGGAAGCTAACCCCATGAGACTGATCCCTGTTTTCCTGCCCTCCACTTCCTGGTTCCCTTCTTCCCCACACCCCTCCCTTTCTCCCCTCTGGTGCCAGTAACATTGGCTATTATAACCTTGTGGGAGTTGAACAAATGTTGGCACTTGCTTGAACTTAACTCTTTGGCTGCTTTCCCCAACTTTTGCCTACAAAATTTTTTTTGGTTAATTGAACTTTCCAGTTGTTGGGATTTGGGGTAAAAGGGAGTCAACTGTAATTATTTTCTCTTAAAAGAGCTTTTCTTTCAGCTCCTGTTGGATAAGAGCAAATAAAGGGTTGGGGTTTTTTTTGTCAATGGAATACTTAATTAAGCAGAGTATCTGACCATTCATTTATTTAACAAACATTACTGAGTTACCTCCTCGGTTGGAGGCTGTGTGCTAGGTGCAGGGATGCACAGTGGATAAAAAATGACTTCTGCCTTCTGGTGCAGTTACTAAATGAAAGATAGACAATGAATTTGTTGTGAATAATTGAGAGTTGTCCAGTGTTTTGGACATTAGCATAGCACTTTATTAGATATATTAAATATGTTTTAGTCATGCAAACAGTGGAGTCATTTCCAGAGAATTGTTCACAGCATAAATTTTATCTCACCTCCCCAGCTAAGACATACTTTTTATTTTGGGTAATAATATAATTTTTAAGTCTTCTTAAGCTTTATGGTCTTTTTTAAAAGATGAGTTTTATGTAAAATAAATAGGACATAGTACAATTCTTGATATTTATATTCAACATTTTGTATCCCTTTATAGAGTAGTGAGGAGATGGCCAGGCCAGCATTCATTCCTGAGACTTAAAGCATCTTTTGACAGCATAGTGGGCCAAAAAATTTATTTTTCTGTGGTCTACTTAGAATTATCTTATATAATAAAAGGCTAATAAACAAATCGACCGAACGGCAGAACAACTGGTCATTATGATGGGCACTGACCACCAGGGGGCAGACACTCAAAGCAGAAACTGCCTCCTGGTGGTCCGTGCACTCCCACAGGGGAAGCGCTGCTCAGCCAGAAGCTGAGCTCATAGCTGTTGAGTGCTAAGGATGTCCGACTGACAGCTTAGGCCCGCTCCCCAAGAGCTCCCAGGATGGCTCCCGGACTGTGAGAGGGCACAGGCCAGGCTGAGGGACCCCCCCCCCCAACTGCATAAATTTCGTGCACCAGGCCTCTAGTGGATAATAATAGATGATGGAGCCCATAAGAATGGTTAATACTAAATAGTAGCACTAGTAAACGCTTGCCCTCCTGAAAGGCTACCTCCTGAGATCTTTGAGAATTCCCCTTTTTGTGAAGAATGCTAGACCAGTGGTTTCTAACTAGGGCAGTTTTGCCCCCAGGAAACATTGAACATTGTCCAGAGACATTTTTGGCTCTTACAACTTGGGGCTTGGCATGCCTCTGAGAAGCCAAGAATGCTGCTTTCACATTCTATAGTGCACAGAGCTGGCTCTCCCCACCCCCACCCCCCAACAAAGTGTGATCTGAACCAAAAAGTCAATAGTGCTGAGGTTGATGTAATTTCCTCTACAAAATGCAATAAAATGTAACTTCAGGAGTGTAGAGAACAATGACAGTTTCTTGATGTGACTTGAGTAGTTTGTTGAGCTCACTTTACTAGTCTTAAAAGTGACTGTTTCCCATGCATGGACCGAAATAATTAAAAGACCAATAACAGCTACCATTGATGGTAATTACTCTGTGCCAGGCACTTGTATGCATGGTATATCCTCTTCATTTTATAAACGAGGAATCAGGCTCAGAGTGGTAAAGTAACTTGCCTTAGGTCTCATAGCTGATCGAGGTTGGAAGTAGACATCAAAATATTGTTTACAAAAATGTGCAAAATATAGTTATGCACATTTCACAGATAAGATTAGTGAAGTAACTTGTCTAAGATTTCGCAACTAATAACCAGCAAAGTTGGGATTTGAACTCAAGCCCCACGACTAAGCCACTGTCCCCTGCTGCTTGATCTAAAGTTTGGGGTTGATGAAAGGGGTGAGTTGAGGAGCAAGCTGCAGAGAGGTGAGTAACCAGTCCTATAAAAAATAATTTCAGAGGTAATGTGTTGTAGTTGGACTGTCATATAAAACGTAGTAATGCGACCCTAATCGGTTTGGCTCAGTGGATAGAGCATTGGCCTGTGGACTGGAGTCCCAGGTTCGACGCCTGTCAAGGGCATGTACCTTGGTTGTGGGCACATCACTAGTAGGGGGTGTGTAGGAGGCAGCTGATTGATGTTTCTCATCGATGTTTCTAACTCTCTATCCCTCTCCCATCGTCTCTGTAAAATATCAATAAAATAATATATTTTTTTTAAAAATGTAGTAATGCAACATTTGGTTTGTCATCTTTTTACACATTTTAAGCATTTGTTTTTTTTCTATCAAAGTTGTTGGAAGTTGTTTCTATAAAAAATTTCATCAAATTCATACTTTTGTTTTTCATATGGGGGTGTGTTTTGTTTTGACAGCTAAATATTTCACTTTTGATATGTTGTGTTTTAGAGCATAAAAAGAGGAAAAATAAGAGACAGCCATTAGCAATCATATTTTGTCTGGCAAGCTTTTTTGTGGGTAGAAGAAGAACCTCGTGTTTCATTTCATTTACTTTAAATTGGAAAGGAATTTTAACCATGATTCTCAAGGGCCAGTATGCTGGGGGAGAAAAGAAATGTTATTTAGATAAAATGCACGTTTTGATTTCCACTTAGGACTGTGAAGTAGAGATTTTGATTGTAATAATAATGTCCTGATTCTGACTACAGCAATCAGCCACTTGAGTAATCAACCACTATGTATGGATACTCATTGTGATACTGTTTGATTTTGTGCCCCCCTCCCATCGATTTTAGAATAGACTTGAGAGATCTGATCAAACCTGTAAGAACACACTAGTCCTTTTGAAAATCTAATTTTTTAATTATAAGAGTAGTTCTTTTTCACTGTAGGAAATTTCAGAAAATACAGAAAAGTCTAAAGAAGAAAATAAAAATGAGTTACAATCCACCACCCAGAAGTTAGTGACAATGTTTGTGTTTCTTTTTGTTATTTTTAATATGTTTTTATTGATTTTAGAAGAGGAAGAGGTAGAAACATCAATGATGAGAGAGAATCATTGATCGGCTGCCTCCTGCACGCCCTCTAGTGGGGATTGAGCTGACAACCCGGGCATGTGCCCTGACTGGAATCGAACCATGACCTCCTGGTTCATGGGTTGCTGCTCAACCACGGAGCCACATGGGCCAGGCTGTATTTCTTTTTAAAATACAGTGATTTTCTAAAAAATTGTGAACTCAAGTCCTTTGTAAAATCTCCAACCTATAAGTGTAGTCTAATTTTTTTTTAAATTTTAACAAAATTTCTGAATTATTGTTGCATCTCTAGATAGAACTCATGAGCATAAGGTGTGAAATGAGAAAGCTGCCAGGGAGTTGGAGGATTGCCCTGTGGCCTCTTCATGCAACCCCCTTAAAATTTCTCCTCCTCAAACTTGAGTGATAGAATTTCAGTGCTAGAAGGGACTATCAATACCCACCCCCTTCATTTTTCAGGTGAGGAAAAGGAGGCTCAAAGAGGTCAAGCACCTGTTCCAAGATCATATAATGTGTTAATGTTGGAGTTCCAGTTTGAAGTTATAGTTCCTCCATAGTAGGTAAGTTTTTATTTTCTAATTACAAACTTCTCATAGCTAAGAACTTTTTGTTAGCCTGTCCCTCAAAAGAGCAGGCTTTTATGGTGGAAGTATATTAACTGTACTAAAGGATACCAAAAAGCCCACATATTTCCTAATTTCAGAAAATGATCAAACCAGTTGTGAGCAGTACAGGAATTCTTCATATAATTTACTTTATTGAAATTGAGTATTAGTGATTGGGAACCTCTTTTGTGCATCTGGCCCTCAGTTTAATTTTCCCTGGCCTATGGGGCAAGTACCAAGGCATATCAAACATGCCAAACAAGAGGAACGACAAACAACTTTTATGAGTCTTTACACATGGGAGCCAGAAGAACATGATTAAAGCTGTTGCTGTATAAAATTATTTGTTTCCTGTATAGAATGAGATATCTGTTAAAATTGTGGGAAAGAAATTTTAAAGATTGCATCTGCTTCCAAATTTAGGTAGGAAGTTAAGAAATTACAGCAAATGCTGACACTGTGGCATCATTAACAAACATAACTGTTGTTTGAATTTGGCACTATTAAAGTTTTTCAGCTTTCCTCTCTCTCTTTACCCTGCTCTCTTTGCCTCTCTTTGTAGCTGTGTGGCTCACTCTTTGTGTCTCCTTTGCCTGTGTGTCTTTTTCACTCTTAGGGTGACTTGTTTTTCAGTACAGCTGATTCTACCCACTTTCTTTTTTTTTCTTAGTTCTCAGTGTATCCATATCATCATTTTCATGTTCCACTGTGTACCCCTTATCCCATTCACCAGTATTATAGTTATACCAACCTGGACTGGGCCAGGTCCTTTTTTCAGCCTGAGATGGGCAGGGAAGCTGCTGCCTGGAGCAAATTTGGGCTAAGAAGAGCTGGTGTCATTCAATGCAGAATGTCACTGATAGAATAGAATTAAACAAAATCTGATCAGAAATAACATAGGCCGCATATACAGAGTGGGACAAAAGTAAGTTTACAGTTGTGAGTATAAGAAACAGTTTGGTGTTGTATTATTTTTCATATGAACAACTGTAAACTTTCTTTTACCCTTATACTTATAAACCTGTGAACACAAAATCATCCCTTCTCTATAGCCAGGGCCCCAACAAATGCTAACCTATGTGAGATAATGCATATGAATACTCAGTACTAAGGACTTACTATTTGAACAAATGAGGAAATTTTACCCTTCCCTAGGGGTGTGTTCGTAAAGAGTTTTTGCTCCTGTTTCTCATTCATGCCCATTAATGAAAGTGTGCATTGTCAGCTCTTCCAAGCTTCCTGTAGCATACTGCATGCCTAGTAGAAAATGGGTTTTCTTCTGCATTTAAACAATGAGATTTTATTGTACTGTATTTTTGAACTTCTGTAGGTGGAAATGCACAGATAGGAGATCCGTGTGTGCTTTTTTTTTTAAATGCAGTGAAACCTACAAGAAGAAAAGAACAATTGCCTGGCCTGTGTGGCTCAGTGGGTTGAACATCAACCCATGAACCAGGAGATCACAGTTCCTTTCCTGGTCAGGCCACATGCCCAGGTTGCAGGCTCAATCCCTGGTAGGGGGTGTGCAGGAGGTTGTCCATTGATGATTATCTTTGATCATTGATGTTTCTATCTCTATCTCCCTCTCCCTCCTCTCTGAAATAAATAAAAATATATTTTTAAAAGAAAAGAACAATCAAAATAAGTCTTTGTGGTCAGAACATTACTTCTTGTGGAATTTATATTTTAATTATCCACATAAAACTCTGGAATATATATCTCAAGACACAAAATGATCCATCCATAGTCTAATCACAAGAATTTATAGTATCCGCAGGTTTTATGTATACTTTTCAATACTAAGGTAATGATAGCTATAATACTGAGATTTATCATCAAGATTTTTTAAATTGATTTTTAGAGAGAGAAAAGGAGTCAGAGAAAATGAGAAAGAGACAGAGAAACATCAATGTGAGAGTGGAACATAGATTGGTTGCCTCCTGCACAATTCCCTATTGGGAATCAAGCCCTCAACCCAGGCATGTGCCCTGACCAGGAATCAACGAGAAACTTTTTGATGCCCAGCCAACTGAGCCACACTGGCCAGGTCTTATCAAGGTTGTTTTGACAAGGATGATGCAAAACTAAATTTCTATACGTTTTTGTCATTCACTTTCAGTTTTAGAGTATGGATAAGGCTGCTTGACTCTTGTCAAGTTTAAAAATGCGTGCTTTATGCCATGGCTGGTGTGGCTCAGTTGGTTGAGCATCATCCTGTACACTGAAGAGTCACCGGTTTGAGTCCTAGCCAGGGCACATGCCTCGGCTTCAGGTTCAGTCCTCAGTTGGGGTGTGTCAGGGTGCTTGCGGTCAGAAACAATTAGTGTTTCTCTCTCTCTCTCTCTCTCTCTCTCTCTCTCTCTTTCTCTCTCTCTCTCCTTTCCTCTCTCTCTAAAATTAATAAAAACATTTTTAAAATGTGTTCTTTTATTAGGAAGAAATTAAGCATTGGTTTGTCAGTGATTGTGGAGATCTAGTTTTAGATATCATTCTTACTTGTGAAACTATTAGCATCTGCCTATAGACATGATCAATCATATGGCCTCTCATGTGTTCAGGTGAGCTGAAGTAACAGGTGTCCCCTGCCCGCCCAAGTTTCTTAGAGACTAAAGAGTACATATAGACACAAAGATACATACACATGGATTATAAAGTCTCAAAAGTGTTATATCCCTAAGCCATAGTAGTGGGATTTAGACATATAAATCAACAAAATTTATTTTTCAATATATTCTAAGAAATGTCCTGTAAGAAATTAGAGCTTTAAATACTTGAAATGATAAAGTTCCTAGCCAGATAGCTTCTGGAAACTAAGGAAACACTGTAAGTTCCTTGTCAAAGATTCCACATCTCCAGATGCCAGGGTTAATTCAAGTTTTAAGATCCTAGGACCATTTTCTTCTAAACACAAAAAATTGTGGCTCTATTTTTTGTGTGTTTGTTCAAAAAATGTTTTAAAATATATAGTTTTATTGATTTCAGAGAAGAAGAGAGAGGGAGAGATAGAAGCATCAATGATGAGAGAGGATCACTGATAGGCTGCCACCCCTTTCCCCCTCCCCATCCCCAGCATGCCCCACACTGGAGATTATTGAGCCCACAACCCAGGCATGTGTCCTGACCCAGAATCGAACAGGGGCCTCCTGGTTCATAGGTTGACACTCAACCATTGAGCCCGCTGGCTGGGCTCAAAATGTTTATGAGCTGAAATTGAATTTGGTTGTTAGACAACTTGTATTGTTACTCAAAGTCTCTTGAGTTTCAAAGCCAAAAACAAAAGTAATGATGGTTACGCATTTAAGATTCTTTCAAATTCTGGCTACAGGTAAACAACAATTCTTTATTTCATGTGTGGCCCCTTGGGACTCTGCTAAGCACATCCAACTGCAACATGGCTTAGGATTTTCATACAACCTTGCTTTTCACCTGCTTCACTAAAAGGTACTCTAAAAGCAGAAGGTTGATATTTAGAAATACTATACTTAACCAGCTCGAGAAACAAACATGTAAGTGAAAGGGTCCAACAATGTGCCTTAAAAGAGTCAGAGTTTCAGTAACCTTTTCCTCCTAAGCGCTGCCTCTTTTTAAGGAAGGAACTTGGAAGGAATTTCCAATGTAGTAAGTGCACCTAACCATACTTAGGAAAGAAACCAAGCAGCTAAGCTAATAGGTGGTGAAAGTTTATACTTGCATATGTAGCAGCAATTTTCAAATCTTTTCATCTCATGGCACACATAAAGTAATTACTAAAATTCTGCGGCACACCAAAAAATATATTTTTGCTGATCTGAAAAAAAATAAGTTTAATTTTGATTCATTCACCCCAGATGGCTATTTTTGTGTAAGCTGTTGTCATTTTTTTTATTTCACAGTGAGTACCCTAATTAAGTTAATAAAAATGTACCTACCTATATAGTTTAAGTTTAAAAAATTTGGCTCTCAAAAGAAATTTCAATCTTTGTACTGTTGATATTTGGCTCTGTTGACTAATGAGTTTGCCGACCACTGGTCTAAGGGAAAGGAAGTCAGTGCCCCTGTCTAAATAGTCACGTGCTGCATGTTTTAAAAATTCTTGCAGCACACTGGTTGAAAATCGATGATCTATAAATAAGCAGGCAGCCTTTGTTAGAGTTACTTTAAAAATATCCACCCCCCCACTTTATTAAGGAATAATTAATAAATATAATTGGATATATTTAAAGGGTACAACGTGAGGATTTGATATACATTGTGGAATGTTACTATCAAGTTTATTGAGTATCATTTACATAAAATAAACTGCATTTACTTAAAGCATATAATTTGCTGTTTTGGCAAATGTATGTACCCATGAAACCACTGCTACAATCAGGATGTAGAATATTTTTATCACTCCCGCACAATTTTCCTCAGGCCCCTTTTGCAGTACATTCTTCCTTCTGCCCATGTCCCCAAACAACCACTGAGCTGCTTTTGTGTGAGAGCCATTTTCTAAACTTAGACTTGAAAATTTTTGGAGACTTCTGTATCCAAAGACTATATTTATATCCAAAAATGCAATTTCTTTTCTATGTTTAAGAAAATAATACTATCCCAATTTTCTAAATATTAGTTCTTAACAAATTTGCCTGCAAGTAAACTACAGCATCCTTATTAAATAGTTTCATTGCATACTGTACTTTGATCGAAGGGAAATTATAGCCAAGAGAAAAACAACTCTGATGAAATGGAAAAGTGGTGTATGTTCTTCTGAAGTTGTTGTAGTGAGATGTTAAATTCCTCAAGAACAGGACAAATCAAATAATTTGAAATTTATTTCATGTTTATTTGTAAAGTAAAAATGAAAAATGAGGGTAAATATTTTACATTGGTATGCATATTTATCTATCTATCTATCTATCTATCTATATCAGTACCTCCAGGTAACATATCTATATTATTACTCAGGAATAATCCTATCCCTTGAGCTTTCCAAAAGATTTCAACCAGATTCAGAGTGAATTTTTGTGCATTGGTGTATCATCTTTATGTATTTACACAAACTTTTAATATGCTCAATATTACTTCCTCATTGATATAGTCAATTGAACAAACAATTGTTAGGCAATTTAAAGGCCATACTATTGTCCTTCCTCATTCACCCTCTCAAAAGTTTCATGTCACTGTGATTTCATGTCTAGCTGGCTCTCTGTTCTGTTGCTGTCACTCTGTCCTGCATCTAGTCTCCATCTGCTACTCCTGACTTCTATTGTCTTCCTTCCCCAATTTTCTTCCTTGTCTTTTTGTCCTAATGCCGCTCCTTACACTGCTCTGCATTCTTATGATACAGCTAGTTTTGAGGGGAGAGGGTACAAGCCCTTTTATAACGCTATTTTAAAATAAAACAAAAGCTTACAAAAGCAGAAAATATACAGAAAAAAATAACTTGATTCAAATGTCCCAAAAAGAGAGGGGAAAATTAAAGGGGACAATGCCACATGTTCAACAATAAAGGGTTGCTTTTCTTATTTTTAATGCAAAATACAAGCAAAGGATACACATACTTAAAAAAAAAGAAGCTCAGGAGCAGACACACAGCCCTGAAAACCCTTCAATAAAAAAAAGCAGGAGTTTGGTTTTTCTTTGTCTATGCAGGTACATCATACAAGTCTACCAATGCATGTTGTTTCTATAATTCATGAACGTGTTCAACAAAATAGTGTTCACTCCAACCCAATTTTATTTAAATTTTTTAAAAAATAATGACACCTGTTTTTATAAACATATCCAGACCAAGTTATCAACACACTGACTAACTCCCCCTTGTCAGATGCCATCTTGAAGGCTGTTTTCTTATTTTTTCTTTTGTGGTCCAATAATTTCTTCAGACTCCTTTCATGTTTAGAGCGAAGCTGGAGGTTTGAGAGTTGTGAATGGTTGGTTTTCAGATAATCAAAGTCAAATATGTCTGCAGAGTTATGTTATAGACAGTCTTTGAAACCATGAATCATTAAAGAGAAATGAATGATTTACATTATCATCTCCCTATGAAACTTCCTTTTACAAAGCTAAAGCAATTAAAATTGTCTTGAGGTAAGGTGATTTATTATTACCCAAAATGTATTGTGAAGGATTAAAAAAAAAACCCTTCAACATTTGTCAAAATCTGTGGAATGCACAACATAAAGAGTGAACCCTAATGTAATCTATGCACTTCAGTTAATAACAATATATCAATATTGGCTTATCAGTTGTGACAAATATACTCCAGTAATGCAAGATGTTAATAATAGAGGAAACTAAGAGAGGATGTTGAGTGTATGGAAACTACTTTTTACTCAATTTTTCTGTAATCCTAAAACTGCTATACACACACACACACACACACACACACACACACATATACCTTTGTACATTTTGGACTCAGAAATACAAAGAATATGTCAGGAAATTTTTATTATTGTAATTGGATGTGCAGTGTTTATTTTTAAGTACTAGCAAAATAAGAGAAGTGCTTCTTGAGTGACATAACTTTGTGTCATGGTTCCCCGGAAAAGTGAGAGTATGAGCTCCTGAAAGAGTTAGCTGCCCAGTACCATCTGGTTGCACAGTAGTAATTGGACCGGTCATTGTGAGTATTGGGTTGGGACTTTGCCACTATTGGGACATTGTGCCATCTTTGCAATGTAGTGGATTTCCAGACTTGACAAATCCCCTCCCCTACAACCCAATGAGCCCTTTTTACCCTTGCATTTGTGGTGTCACTAGCAACAGTGAAAGTTTGTGAGCTCATGCCTTCTTTAAGCCAATATCCAAGTTAGAGTTTGATTGCTTTGTGCCAAAGGCTATTGCAGGCCTTTTAGAAGCATTGACCTCTAACACCAGAACCTCCACGTAGCCAGCTCTACACTAAACCTGTGTGAAAAGATTAGGTTTTTAAAAGTCTTAATTGTAAATGGTTCCTACTAGTATATATTGGAACTGGGTGTTTATTATGAGCAACTGTAAGTATGTGTTGCTTTCTTGAATTGGCTGTGAAACAGATCATCTGTGATATGCAGTAAGTAATAAGGAAGGGAGGAAGAGAGTGGAAGATTGGGGCTGAGAAAGACATTGAGACTGAGAGGATAAGCAAATGTTATGGTGATGTTAAAGTAGTGATTCTCAACTTTGGCTGCACATTAGAATCACCTGGGAATCTTTTTAAAATCCTGATTTCTGGGCCTCATCCTCCGGAAATTCTGTTTCTTTGTTATGGGTTGAGGCCACAACATTGGTAACACAGAAACAGAATTTCCGGAGGATGAGGCCCAGAAATCAGGATTTTAAAAAGATTCCCAGGTGATTCTAATGTGCAGCCAAGGTTGAGAATCACTGTGTTAAAGTCATTGGAAGAGGAAAAACTGACAAGGCATCGAGGATTAGAACATAAATTAGAGTGTTCACTCAAGGATTGGATAGCTTGGGGATACAGTTGTGCATAGAATATGTCCATCAGGTGTGTAATTAGACTCCGAGTGAAAAACTTTATACAATTACCTGAAAAAATACTAATAAAGGAGGGAGTTGTTTATAGAATTCACCTATTTATTAAAAATTGTAATCCTTACCCGAGGATATTTTTTATTGGTTAAAGAGAGAGGAAGGGGGAGAGAGGGGAGAGAGAGAGAGAGAGAGAGAGAGAGAGAGAGAGAGAGAGAGAGAGAGAGACAGAGATAATCAAACCCTGAAATCTGGGTAAGTGCCCTGTCCAGGAATTGAACCTTCCACTTTATGGTGTAAGGGACAACACTCCAACCAACTAAGCCACACTGGCAAGGACATTACAATTTATTTTGTATATCAGAAGTAATTTTTTAGATATGGATCTGTTACGTATACTCATTGTTTCACCTGTTATTAGAAAAATACATATTTTTTCCTAGGCTTCACTGCTTGCCTGATTGACTATACTGGCCTACATCTGTTATAAGCAGCAAATTTTAACAGGGGGAAGGAGAGAGAGACAAAACAGGAAACCTCTCCCTAGAGCAGTGATGGCGAACCTTTTGAGCTCGGTGTGTCAGCATTTTGAAAAACCCTAACTTAACTCTGGTGCCGTGTCACATATAGAAATTTTTTGATATTTGCAACCATAGTAAAACAAAGATTTATATTTTTGATATTTATTTTATATATTTAAATGCCATTTAACAAAGAAAAATCAACCAAAAAAATGAGTTCATGTGTCACCTCTGACACGCATGTCATAGGTTCGCCATCACTGCCTATGATGGAGGCTGGGGATTCCTGTTCAGTTGCCAAGATTCTGGGTTACTCTGTGCCAGTGGTGAACCAAATAGTGGCACAGCCAGTGCATTCCTGTGGTCATCTTCACAATTAATACCAAGTTCTGCAGGTGACTTGACTATACAGAAATTCCTGTCTACTGTTGCGATGGCAAATGATCACTCTGTCCAAATCATAAGGTATAAATGGGCTTAGTCAGCCATGAGATCTAGCATAGCAATCACCTCCCAGTGAAGGTGCTAGAAATAGCTGGATGGTCTGGGGAGGTGTAATGGCAATGGCATGCAAGGCCAGGTGTGTGACAGCATCCTTTTGCCCCTTGGGCTTACCCAACTGCTTCCCACAGACCTTTAGCTTTTCTTCATCTCCGTCCCTCCCTATCTTCTCTTTACCTTTAATTCAGTTGTTTGTGGAATTTCTGTTAAGGAACAAGAAGGGCCTCACCACAAAAAGTTGGGGGACCATTGGCCTAAGTATTCTAACTACCAAAGCAGTGTATTTTAGACTTGCTTAACTGCCAGGTTTTTACTGCTGTTCTGGTTTGTTAGGTATAAAAAGGATACGTTGTAAACATTTTCTGAACACAACTTGAGAATTGAAGTGTCACCTTATAAACTTATTATTCCTTCCATTGTTAAAACCCCTATAATTTATTTGTGTTTATGTGCTTATTATTGTCCCCATAGCAGATACCAGCAATGTGATGCTGATGTGAAGGATTTACTCTATGATTGGAGCAGAGCTGCCCAATTGCCAGCACTGGGCCAAACCCAGCTTATAAAGTATGAGGACAAGTACTTCATAAAATGAAATCAGTAAATGTTTATTGAATGCTTACTCTATGTGCTAAGCACTTTGCTAGGCTTGCTAGATGCTGTGGGGAATATTAAAAACAAAAATGATCTCTTCAAGCAAGGAACGTCCATTATAATTGGAGAAGTTGTTAGAGATGCATTAAGGATGTGGTGGAAAGAGTATTGAATTGAGAGGGAGGAGGAATTCAGAGTTTTGAATCTTAGCCCAAGTTCTGCCAATAACCCTATGATCCTTTGGACAAATCACTTCCCCTCTCAGAGTCTATTTATAAAAAGGGAATTGGACTAGATAATTTCTAAAACATTCTAAGGATTGGTTCATAAGCAGATGTATTAAAAAGGTAAACTAGCAGAACATGTACATTCTCTTTTGCTAAAAAAAGTGTTCATATAATTTAATATATAATAATTATTATATGTACAATAAGTCCTTAATGTCGTTGATAGGTTCTGAGACTTTAAGTGAAACAACATGCAATGAAACCAATTTTACCATAAGGCTAATTGATATACAAAAGAGTTCTTTTCTACAGCAGCTCATATCACAAAGTGATGTTGAACGAAATGTTATTTGAGGACCATATGTATATGGTACATATATTTACACTATATACTTATGTTAATTAAAACTGTAGAGCTGCAGTTCTCAAAGTGGGGTCCTTGGACCAGCAGCATCAGCATAACCTGGGAACTTGTTAGAAATGCCAAGTCATGGACCCACCCCAGACCTACTGAATCAGAAATACTAGGGTGGGGCCCAGCAATCTGTTTTTCTCCCCCCCCCCCAGCAATCAGTTTCACCAACCTGCTTGCCCCCAGGGAATTCTGATGTTCATTATACTTTGACAGCTGTGCTGTAGGAATTTTGGGGCAGTGGTTCTAAAACTTGGATGCACATTGGTTTCATCTGGGGGAACTTAGGTGCCCAAAACATAACTAGTTGCTCTGGGTCCCTAAGGCAGCCAATTTTGGAATCATTGGTTTAGGGGAGGGTGGCATGAGCACCTGTTATTCTCCAGAGGTGACAAACATCGGAGGCATGGAGTCAGCCAAAACCAGTGTTGAGTTTGGGGAAGGTGAAAAGTGGGTTGGAATCTGATTGGAAGGCCTTGCATTTCATGCTAGAAAAAATGGCCTTTAGGTTACAGTAAAGGAAGTTCTTGGGGAAATGGAATGATACTTGCAAGGTGGTCCATTTGAAGGATTATTCTGGCAGCATATAGAAGAAGGGAGCATGTCCAGAATTAAGTCTGATGAAGTAGTCTAGGTGTGAAGTGATGATGGGTGAAATTAAGATTGTAGAACTGAGATTATAAGGAAGAAAAAAGTATGAAAGCTCATTTAGAGGACAAAATAGACAGAATTTGGTGAAGGTTGTGGGAATGAGAGGCAGTGTTTGAATGTCTCTTTTTTTAATTTTTTTTTCAAAAATATATTTTATTGATTTTTTACAGAGAGGAAGGGAGAGAGAGAGTTAGAAACATCAATCAGCTGCCTCTTGCACACCTCCTACTGGGGATGTGCCCGCAACCCAGGTAC
>NW_006299241.1:520954-522097 GCF_000327345.1 Myotis davidii | reverse complement strand
TTTTATTGATTTTTTACAGAGAGGAAGGGAGAGAGAGAGTTAGAAACATCAATCAGCTGCCTCTTGCACACCTCCTACTGGGGATGTGCCCGCAACCCAGGTACATGCCCTTGACCGGAATTGAACCTGGGACTCTTTAGTCTGCAGGCCGATGCTCTATCCACTGCGCCAAACCGGTTTCAGCTGAATGTCTTTCTTTAACTCAGGAGTTCCTCTCAGACTTCTGGGACAGCCAGTGCTATCATAATTGTCATATCTTATGGACATGTACTTATTTTTTTTCGTCCCCCATTGCTTTAAGAGTTCTGATTTGGGGAATGGGTGTTCCCCAGTGAGTTACATAAAAAGACAGAATTGTAGTCACCCAGAAAGCTACTCAGGGTCATCATGACAGGGGGGCAAACACCCTGTCTCTCTTAAGGAAAGAATGCTTGGAGTTGTGGGAAAGTTGTAAACTTGGCAATGACTAATTCAAACCTATCAGTCAATTAAGTGAATTTTTATTTTATCATTTGTTTGATTTGGGAGCTGTTGTAATTGCCATTAAAAGGACATCAATATTCCTATTTTAAAAACAAAACAAAGATACTATTGAACATTAGGGCAAAGGACAAGAATTTCAAGGTTTTTTTTTACCTTTTGACTTTAGCAAACATTTGCTTCTTCATTATTTTTGCTGTATTTTGCCTTCTCCTTCGCCTCCCCCTCCTCCTCCTCCCCCTCCTCCTCCTCCTCCTCCTCCTCCTTCTTCTTGTTCTTCTTCTTCTCTTCTTCTTCCCCATTTGTTCCTGATCCCTGGTGATGTTAGTTTCCTCTCATCTGTTATTGACAGCTTTTTAAAGTATTCTTAATGTTTTTTGTTTTTTTTTTACTTTTCAGTTTTACTTTAGTCTCATAAAGCTCATTAGCCACCAGTTATGCAACAATGTACACAGAAAAATAGTCATTTTAAAAAGGTTTTGACCTGCTTCATCTATTTCTTCCACTCTCATGCCTCTAGCAACCACCAGTCCTTTCTTTGTATATAAGCACTTGGTTTTTTTGTTTTGTTTTGTTTTGTTTTGTTTTATACTAGAAGCCTGGTGCACAAATTCATGCACCAGTGGGGCTCCTCGGCCTGGCCTGGGGATCAGGCCGAAACCA
>NW_006299241.1:499027-520812 GCF_000327345.1 Myotis davidii | reverse complement strand
TGCAGGAGAGCTCCAGGGCATCTTGCCCAGTCCTGATTGGCCAGACCCCAGCAGTAAGCTAACCTACTGGTTGGATCATCTGCCCCCTGGTGGTAAGTGCACGTCATAGCGATTGATTGACCAATCGACTGTCTGCCCCCTAGTGGTTAGTGCATGTCATATCATAGCGAGTGGTTGCATGGCCTTAGCATATCATTGGCATATTATGCTTTGATTGGTTGAATGGATGATGGGACAACTGGACACTTATCATATTAGGCTTTTATTATATAGGATTCCACATGTAAGAGAGGTCATATGTTATTTGTCTTTACTTGAATAATTTTGCTTAGCATAATGCCCTTGAAGTACATCCATGTTATCGAAAATGGCAAGGTTTTTATTCCTTTTTATAGCTGAACAATACTTCATTGTGTGTGTGTGTGTGTGTGTGTGTGTGTGTGTGTGTGTGTGTGACAATTTTATAATCCACTTGTCTACCAATGGACACTTAAGTTGTTTGTGTCTTGGCTATTGTAAATAATGCTTCAATGAACATAGGGGTATATATATTTTCTCAAGTTAGTGTTTTTATTTTCTTTGGATAAAAACCCAGAAATAGAATAGCTAGATTATATGGTAGTTCTAGTTTTAATTTTTTGAGGAACCTCCATAATGTTTTCCACAGTGGCTGTACCAATCTGCATTCCCACCAACAGTGCACGAAAGTTCCCTTTTCTCCACATCCTCGCCAACACTTGTTTGTTGATTTATTGTTAATAGCTATTCTGATAGATGTGAGGTGCTATCCTATCACATTGTGGTTTTAATTTGCATTGACTAATGACATTGAGCATCTTTTCATATGTCTATTGGTCACCTGTATGTTTTTTTTAATTATCTCTTCAGACCTTCTGCCCATTTTATAATCAGATTTGTTTTCTTTGTTTTAGTATGAGTTCTTTATACACAGGGTGGTGCAAAAGTAAGTTTACATTTGTGAGTATCCGAAATACAATTTATTCTTTTTTTTAAAATTCCCTCCTCTTTTTTAAAAAAAATATATTTTATTGATTTTTTACAGAGGAAGGGAGAGGGATAGAGAGTTAGAAACATCCATGAGAGAGAAACATCCATCAGCTGCCTCCTGCACATCTCCCACTGGGGATATGCCCGCAACCCAGGTATATGCCCGTGACCGCAATCGAACCTGGGACTCCTCAGTCCACAGGCCAACGCTCTAGCCACTGAGCCAAACTGGTCAGGGCTACAATTTATTCTTGTATTATTAATTATTGTTTTATTTTCCATGTGAACAATTGTAAACCTACTTTTGCCCAACTCTTTATTTTGGATTTTAGCCCTTTATCAGATACTTGACTTGCAAATATTTTCTTCCATTCAGTAGCTAGTCTTTTAAAATATATTTTTATTTATTTCAGAGAGGAAGGAGAGGGAGGGAGAGATAGAAACATCAATGATGAGAATCATTGATCGGCTGCCTCCTGCACGCCCTCTACTGGGGATTGATCCTGCAACCCAGGCAGGTACCCTGATTGGGAACTGTGACCCACTGGTTCATAGGTTCACGCTTAACCACTGAGCAATACCGGCTGGGCTGCCTTTTCTTTTTATTGATGGTTTCCTTTGCTGTGCAGAAGTTTTTAAAAAGATGTAGTTCCTGTTGGTGCAAAAGTTCTCTCAATGTTTTATTACTCCAGTCAAAAAATAAACAGGTGTATTTTATTGCTTATCCCCACCTTTTGACCACAAATTTCTTTAAATTTGCATCCAGAAATGGCCCATCAAAAGAGCTCATTAGCCCTAGCTGGTTTGGCTCAGTAGAGAGAGCATTGACCTGTGTACTAAAGAGTCCCGGGTTCGATTCTGGTCTAGGGCATATGCCCAGGTTGCAAGCTCAATCACCAGTGGCGGGGGGAGGGGGGTGCAGGAGGCAGCCAATGAATGATTCTTTTTCATCATTGCTGTTTCTATCTTTCTGTCTCTCTCTCCCTTCTCTCTGAAGTCAATAAAAATATATTTTAAAAAAGAAAAAGAGCTCCTCCGTGTGTACTTGGGGCATGGTGGGGCCACTGCTTGTGTTTACACCTTTAGTGAGTTTATAGGTTGTGCCATATCCAAGAGGAAAAACAGCTTTTATTTACTAGTTTGGAAACATATAAAAGCAAATTCCATATTTTAAAGGATTATCTATATTCTAATGCAAGGTTTAAAAAATGGCTCACCACTTTAATTTGGTAAAGCTGTGCACTTTTTAGTTTCCTGAAGAAACTGTAAAAATATAGGGAAAATCTATACTGGTCACAGTTTTAAACATGTAGTATATCTAGTAGATATATCTGTTAAAATATAACTTATCTTTTCCCAAACTAAACAAGTATAAACCTTTCTCTTATAAATTGTGCAGAATATTATGATTATATCACATAAAATAAATTTAGAAACTTGTGTGGAATAGATGAACTTCTAGGCATACTAATAGTATAGAATATATCACCTGATACACATTACCAGATATACTCTATACTAAATCTTAATATAAGGGCACAGAATTAGATTTTATCTTTATTGTTGAAAGTATTACAGGTGTCCCCTTTATCCCATTGAACCCATACTCCCCACTCCCGTCCCCTCTTCAGGCTTTCACCCCACTATTGTCTGTGTTCATTTTGTTTGTCAGTTTATTTTGTTCATTTTTTTCCACATATAAGTGACATCATGTGATACTTGTCTTTCTATGACTGGCTTATTTTGCTTAGCATAATATTCACCAGGTCCCTCTATGCTGTCTCAAAGGGTAAGAGATCCTTCTTTTTTTACAGCTGCATAGTATTCCATCGTGTGAATGTACCATAGCTTTTTTATCCATTCATCTACTGGTGGGCACTTGGGCTGTTTCCAGATCTTAGCTATTGTAAATAATGCTGCTATGAACATAGGAGTGCATATATTCTTTCTGTTTGGTGTTTCAGGCTTCTTAGGATATATTACTAGAAATGGGATCACTGCGTCAAATGGAAATTTCATTTTTAAACAAAATTAGGTTTTATTATATTTTATATCATAATAGCCTTTTGGGTTTTGTTTATTAATTGAGATATTACATATTTGATTATTTTGCAGATCTTGATTATGTTGAAATTATTAGAAATGAAGCTTCTTTCCTCTGAGCAGACCATTTATTTATGCCAATAAATTATTCTGTGAATGAGAGCCAGTTTATTAGTTCTGCTAAAAGAAATGAGACAGCGGGTATCTCATTTGTATTTATTATTGGATTTTATGGTAACATTTAAAATGTGTTTTGAAAGGTACATACGCCAGTGTTTCTGACTATCACAGTGTAAGCATTTGAATAACAGTATCTGGGTCAATGAGAAGTCTAAGCCGCTTGGTATCATCGCAAATATACCTAATTAAGAATATATTTGGTGCCCTGATTGGTTTGGCTCAGTGGGTAGAACGTCGGTCTGCGGACTGAAGGGTCCCAGGTTCGATTCCAGTCAAGGGCATGTACCTTGGGGGATGTGCAGGAGGCAGCTGATCTATGTTTCTCTCTCATTGATATTTCTAACTCTTTCTCCCTTCCTCTCTGTAAAAAATCAATAAAATATATTTTTAAAAAGAATATATTTGGTGTTCACCACTCTCTGGTTTCTTAAGTGGGAGAGAATATTGTGAAGGGGACAATATTAAGGAATGGTTGCCATGACAGTCACTTTCAAAGAATTTAAAGGAGACAATGCATTTGTGGGGCTCATCCACTTTGATTGATTCAGCTGGTCTTTTAGGCTCATTCAAACAGACATGATCTCTGGATTGCATTTTTTTCACATAATTCACCCAATTCATTGGTGATATGGGGACCGTTTAAGCTTGGCTGACAGTAGTGATAGGGTCGCCAGTGGCTGTGACCACAATACTATTGTTAAACCTGAAGGAAAATGATTGTGAATGTGAAATGTGACAAGAACATAGCTACTGGATTCTTCTGGAATGATATAAATGTCTAATTTCACTTATTAATTCTGTCAGGGTGGGATAAGATTAACATGATTTATTTAAAAGCATAGCTGTCCCTAAAGTGTTTGGGTTTTATTTTGGATTTTTTGCTGTCATCACATTTTACCCAGTGTACTTGGCTGCTGTTCTGTTTTTATTCGTTGACTTGCACAATATTGTCAACACAGTTTGTATTATGTCTGGTCAGAGGCATACAGTTACATACTGCAGTTTAAAAGTATATACAATACTACCTGTTATGAGTGTCTTCATTCTCCCAACCCAACTAAATGTTAAGTGGGACACACTAGCACAGACAATGAAGTGAAACAGAACTGAAAATGCTGTTAAAATCTTGCTGTCTATTTTTGTCATTATTGTGGTCTAGTTCTTGATAAAGAAGCTATGAGCTATGGAACCTCCTCTGACAGGGCCCCAAGTTGGACCCCAGCGTGAGAGCTCTGCCTACTCAGCCTTTGGGCCTTTCTCTCTTCTGCCCTCTAGAGGGTGTCTTGGAGCATGACATGAGGGAGAGCCAGTCTTGTGGTTATTAGAAGACAAGTTCTCTGGTACTCCACCTGCC
Organism: Myotis davidii; assembly: GCF_000327345.1. Taxonomy (NCBI): domain Eukaryota; kingdom Metazoa; phylum Chordata; class Mammalia; order Chiroptera; family Vespertilionidae; genus Myotis; species Myotis davidii. The sequence continues at coordinate 516,227 of NW_006299241.1, read as the reverse complement.
AGGAGCCCCTCAAAGCCTGAACTTGTAGAGGTGGGGAGCAGACAGAGATAAGGCAGGGAAAGTACTGGTAGGGTTAGGGTCTTAGGGAAGAATCTATTCTGGTTCTTTAAGTAGAGAATTGGATTCCTTCAAGTTGAACCCAGCATGTATCAAATCCATCTCCAGGAAAAAAACCTATTCCAGAGAGTGCATAAAATGAAATGGTATACTAAATCTAGTGTGTGGTGGATTCAGGTTGGAAGTTCAAATTGGGTAGAATCTAAAGAGGGATATATTTGGTGCCAAGCATTTGTGGTAGCATATGAAATCATTATCCAAGTTTGATAAAATTTTTACTCTACACCTGCTATAATTATAATGATACTTAATATCCAATATTCATTAAGTGCCTTTTATGTGTGAAGAACTGTTAAGTGCTTTGCATGCAGTGCCCTCTTGCCATTTTACTGAACCTTTGTGACATAGGTTACCATTGTGCAGCTGAGTGAGGTTATACAGCTAATATGAGGTGGGGATCAGTATTTGAACCTAGGCATTGACTTTGGCACCCTTGTTGTGAACAGCTGTGCCATGGTGCATTCTTGCTGCAGCTGAAGAAAGGGTGTGGCACCTTGATTTCCATATGAGTGGGATGTGGGTGGTGGGTTGTGAGACTGAGCAAAGCACTTTGTATATACAAACCATGCTAAGTAACGGGAGATAGAAAAGAAATAAGGAATTTTGTCCCCACAACCAAGAAACTTGAAGTCCTGTAGGACAAAGGAGACATAACATGAAACAAGTAATACATATTAATATGATAGACTGAAAATATTCTCTCTACGTAAGTATAGGCGGGAAGAGGACTAGAAGGTGTTCCTTACAAATATTTGCTTGTGAAAGTTAGCTCTTGACTGCTGGCACAAATTTGCTTTCCTCTGGGCTTTTGACCTGGTATACAAGAACCCTGAGTCTATAGTCAGCAGATCTGTCCATTTTGAGTTCAGAAGCGTTATCTTCAACTATGACAGTTGCTATTAAGATCTCTAAACAGATGAACCCATTAGCCTATTGAGCTAACTGGACCAGCTATTTATTTTCTAGATTTTTAACATTTTAAAAAATCTGTAGCCCTGGCCAGGTGGCTCAGTTAGTTGGAGCTATGCAGGGCGCATAGGGGAGGCAACTGATCAATGTTTGTCTCTCACATCAATGTTTCTCTAGGGCTCTCTCTCTCTTCTCCCTCCCTCTCTAAAAACCAATGAACATATCCTCAGGTGAGGATAAAAAAATGAATAAATAAAAGTAAAAATCTCTAACCACTGCTTGTTTGATGGTCACCCTGGAAACGGTTGGGGGTGGGTGGGGGGCCGTTAGGAGCTTGGTTATAATCCTTGATTTACGTTTGCCCTATTTCATTTGGTAGATACTTCTGTAGGCCTAGCACTGTTCTGAGCATGGGATTAGAGCAGTGAATAGACAGAAAGGGCCTTTCTCTCAGGAAGCTGTCTTTTCCTCAGATTTTTGGCTCTGTGTAAATTTCACAGTTGATATGAAAGTGTTCTTGGTATGAATTTCAAGATTTCACATATTAAGGATAATACAGTGATCACACTTTCTCTCTCCTTAGCCCTAGCCAGTCCTTTCTGAATAGTGAGGGGCGGGTAATAAGGGGGATGACTGTGTCTATGGAGAGGGCAGCAGATCAGGGTGTATGGTCTTTGTGCTGTGATGGGAAAAGAACAGGGCACACCTGTTTCCTAGCGATGCAATGTGGAACCATCCGCACTGGGATGAGCCTGCCCACCAGCCTGCATCCTAATCCTGTTGTTGATTGGAGATAACTTCAGTGGTCACAGGGCACCTCATCTCCATGGCAACACCTCTAAATATTCCTCTGGTGACTTGTGCTCTACATTCTGTCTGGATCTGAGCCCTCCTGTGGCAGAATATTCTAAAGATGTTAAAAAGAGGGGGGGAAAGGCTCAACTAATAAATCTATTCTAAATGACTGAGTCATTTGTTTTGATTACCCGGGTGATTGCCAAATGTTAATTTAAAACTGAAATAGGCCATGAGCTCACTCCACTAACAATGCTGAGTGTTTGTGCTAGCTAATACAGCTTGATAATGAGGTGGCCAGATCCACTGCCGGTGCGAATGTTCTATGATAAACAGACATTTGGGGAAATATGCAGAACATCTTGGCAGTTTTCCTTTAACGTTAAGGCTAATAAATACAAAGTAGAATGCGTTACCATGAGCCATTTCAAAGGAAGTTGAACTTTTTTTTTTTTTAGAATTTCATACTTTTCTTCTGAAAAGGTAATTTTGTGTCTTGATTTTCATTTTTTCCTAACTTAGGCACATTGGAACTTGACAACTATAGCCAGTCCTTGCCAAATACATCCCATTGTCCACACATCCAGTGTGAGGTAAGTTCTACTAATTGTTTTTACACTGATCTCCAACCTTCCAATTTGTAGTGTTATGGTTGACATTGTATGAAGAGCTTTATTTGTACAGTAGATTTAAAAGGGTTCATTTTAATTGACCCAGCCAACCATTATCACTGCTTACTAAATATTAGCTCTCTGGGGAATGCCTTTTCAAGGAAAAAAAAACACCTCATTTGCTTTTAATTTGGGGGCATGAAAAGTGAATGTGCCAAGTAAAACAGAACTGTTAGGTCTGTTTGAAAATAAAGATCTGCCCATGTCACAGCATGAACAGTAGGGAGCAGGAAAGCTGCGTGGAGCAAATATTGGAATGGAGGGAAAAGATTCCTACTGACAACTGTGAGGAGTTGGACTGGCCCAGTCAACTGTCAATGAAAGGAGCCAAGGTGCAGGATGCCTCTGTACAATCTGATGGTACACATGCCAAAGAATGTTTCCATTGGCTTACATTAACATGGGCCAGAAGATTTTTTTTTTTTTTTCTGATTAGTACTGAAGTTCCGAGCACTGCTACAGTGGTGGGAGCAGCCAGATTGACCAGCCTTTTCTTTTACTACATTAGATAGACATTCTCTGTCCTCTTCATTGAGCCATGGTGGCTTATGTCTTCTTTGTGATGATCCAGGGTTACCCATTTCTCTCTTTGAGAGACTGGATACTCACTTCTGAAAACAGTAAAAGGAGGGAATCTCAAAGATGGTTCATCCAGGCACAATGGAAGGGGCCCCAGTTTTCTGCTTTTCTGCCCATCTCCATGCATTTATGAGAGAGGATATAACATTTGCCAGCATCAGACCAGCCAGGATTTCCAGTTTCATCCATCAACAGGTTTTGTCTTCCCCTCCACCCTGACCTGCCTCCATGCACAGTTCCACATCTAGTGTAGCTCCCTGTATTTCAATTAGGGTAGATGCTCACTAGGTGGCAATAGTTACATTTGTTTTGGGTGTTTTTTTAAAATTTTGTTTTATTCCTTAAAATATTACAAAGAGTAGTACATATAATAGTTACATTTGTTACATCTGTTGCTGCAGAATAATTCATAGATTAAAAAATAGTCAAATACCTAAATATATCAAACCTTAAAGAGTAAAAATCAAAAAAAAAAGTAGGGCTGAGTTTCTCTTAGCTGTCAGAGATGGACGCTTCCATCTTCAAGTCTAAGCCCTATCATCCTTGGCCTTTACCTAAAAATGTTGTTTTCAAATTTTTTTTTTAAATGATAGAAACCTGTTTTCTAATAAAATCTTAGGATTAGCCCCAATCGAGTACACCAAAGCAAAACTGCTTTGGCTCAAGTAAGGTGGTTGTGAGTCGCTCACCCTACTCTGAGGAACCATTCCCAGGGCAGGTGGAAAGCGCTGTGCTCTGCCCAAGAGCAGAAATTTTAGCTCTGAGCCCTTTCACAGTTCTTATTTTTATTTTCCCACAAAAACAGAGACTAGATTATTCAAGGAGATTTACAGAAGGGGAAAGCATCTTCCCAACAATTTAGTTGGAAGTGCTGGCTAGGTGAAACTTAGCTATTCACGTGCATTGCTTGCCCTTAAGCATTCCACAGCAGTCTGCCAGTTTGACAAACTTCATCAGTAGCAAACTTCAATACACAGGTCATATATTGGAATTATACACTTTGAAAACCTATATTATCTCATTCACCGTTATCACCCCAATAAATTTAATTAAAATTTTTTTTAGTCCTGGCCTGTGTGGCTCAGTTGGTTGGAGCATTGTCCCGTACACCAATAGGTGGTGGGTTTGATTCCCAGTCAGGGCACATACCCAGGTTGCGGGTTCAATTCCCAGTTGGAGCGTGTGCAGGAGGTAACAGATCGATGATTCCCTCTCACATCGATTTCCCCCTCCTTCCTCTTTCTAAAAAAATCAATAAAATTTTAAAAATTTAAGAAAAAAACTATTAGAAACTATGTGTACAGGACTGTACTCTTAAAATGGAACCTTTTTTCTTTTAGTGTATTGAGTTTCTCAGCTGAATTATTAAATATAACCTGTTAAATTCTTTTGCACCATGACAGAAATATATAGGATTGATGTAAAACAGTTCAAGTCACGATGCAGTTGTATCTTGTGATCTTTCTTCTTCTCATTCATTCATTCAGCCCTACTATGTACCAGGTCAGGAGTGTAGGAGTGAGCAAAACAAAAAGAATAATACATTTTGGTCTGATATTCTTCAAGTGTAGGACATCCCTAGATTATTTTCCCTTTTGCAAATGAGGTAACTAAAAACCGATTTCCCTTTTTAAATTAAATTGCCCAGTATTAAGTAGACTAGTTTGGGTTCATGCGTGCAATTCATAATTCCTGTATCCAGTCTGCTCTTTAAGTCTATGATGTATGCCACCCCCATAGATGCATGTGCAAATAATAAAGTATACAGTAATTGATGGAGATGTGACTGTGCCTGGGACCAAATGCCCCCCAAATGAAAACAAATGTAAAGGGTATATTTCACACTCTATTTTTTAAAAATTTTGTTTGGAATAATTGGACAGTTTAGGAAAATGTACTTTGCAGTTTCCACAGGAGGGTATTTTGGTTTTTTTTTTTAATATATTTTATTGAGTTTTTACAGAGAGGAAAGGAGAGAGATAGAGAGCCAGAAACATCAATGAGAGAGAAACATCGACCAGCTGCCTCCTGCACACTCCCCACTGGGGATGTGCCCGCAACCAAGGTACATGCCCCTGACCGGAATCGAACCCGGGACCCTTCAGTCCGCAAGCCGACGCTCCATCCACTGAGCCAAACCGGTTTCGGCAAGTATTTTGGTTTTTTAAATGATGTTTCCTATTTTATGTTTAGCATAGCATTTATCACAGGTAAAGTTTATAATCCAAGAGTTTGAAATTATTCCATTTGGCTGCCTTTTAGTTATGGAATTATTCTTGAACACTATAAATCTTAATACATCCATGAGCAATCTTCCAGTTTGACAAACTTCATCAGTAGAAAACTTCAATATATAGATCATGTATCATGCAATTATACACTTTATTGGCTTCTGTGCTAGGGAAAAGATTGTTAATTAAACATGTATTTCACATCTAGGAAATATTTATATCACTGAAACATGGTCACTTTCATTACTGATTTGGCAGTTTTTAATAATCACAAGACACAAAATTTTAAAATATAGTAGTCATAGTTATTTGATTTGTATCATTTATGTTGATGTGACTTCTCTCCTTGGTGCACTAGCAATAAGCATGAAAATCAGCCCAGACGGCTTGCACAAACTTAAAGAGTTTGGAAATCATCAGTCTAGAGCCAAGGTCTCAAACTGCTGGGCTGGATCTGACACACAAAGGTTCTTTTAAATTTTTATGTGAATTGCCAGCATTTAAAAACTGAGAGATTTCACATTTTCAAAAATCCAGATTTTCAGCTTCTCTTCTGAAATATTAGAAGATCTGGCAACATCGAGCCTGCATTCCTATTTGGTAACACTGGGCTGGAGCCAAATAGCTGCTGTATCATTAGATGGAACATGAACTCTGAAATTTGCCCCCAGTCTTCATCATTGTTATCTCCTTGACACTAAGGACAAGGGCAGTTGCCATTATCTGACTGTTTTACTCATTTATAAGAAAAACCTTGGCTCTCAAAGGCATGTATGTTTTCAACCCCAAGTCTAGATGAAATTGAGGCTGCAAACTTAGATCTGTTCTTTCTCTCAAAATATCAGCTTGTTACTTTTTGGGTGCACGATGGTGGATAATGTTCATTTTAAGGGGGGGTGCATTAAATGGACTGAGGGTAAACATTTGAGGGGAGGGATACCTTCTGGTGATGCCTGATTGAGAGGAGCATCAGCAGAGTTTGACGGATTCCTGTGGTCTTACCCAGTGCTTCTCAGACTTTAATGTGTAGATTCTGATGTGGCAGGTCTGGAGTAAGGCATGAGATTCTGCTATTCCAACCAGCACCAGGTTATACCTCTACTAGTCTGAGGTCTCACCTCTCTTTGAGTAGCAGGGGGCTCTACCCTAAAGTGATCCCAAGTAAAGGCAGTCATGCAATGATGACTCTAAATATCTTCTTCTTTGCCCTGAGAAAGAGAAGTAGATCTTAGCCAGGCTATTTGGGGTTGAATCTTTATAGATAAACCTGTGTTCACTTTTAGTTGCAGCATGGTAAGTTTAAAAAAATTGATTTTAATACAGCATAGCCCATGTAAACAATAAACCTAACTTTTATTTTCAAACTTGTTTCAAATTAAGTGCTTCTAGTAAAAAAAAATAAGCTAGATATGTTAAAACTCAAGCATCATGAAGTGGGGATTAGAGCTTTTTATTTTGTAAGTAGAGGCCTGGTCTGCAGGGACCAAGCCGAAACCGGCCTGGTGCACAAATTTGTCCAGGGCGTGTCCGGCCCGTCTCATTGGCTGGACCCCAGCAGCAAGCTAACCTATTAGTCAGAGCATCTGTCCCCTGGTGGTCAGTGCGCATCATAGCAACTAGTCGAACAGTTGAACAAACGGTCAGACACTTAGCATATTAAGCTTTTATTATATAGGATTATAGGAGGCTATATTTATGTGACTCTTACAAAACTGATAAATAAGACCACAGAAAATAGGTAATTATCAAATCCCTGGATATATAACCTTGTAAGCTATAAAATTATAGAAGAAGTCACAAAGGAAGAGATCAACAGATTTAAATATATAAAAATGTGCTGAGTATAGATCTTATGTATTCTCACCACACACACACACACACACACACACACACACACACACACACTGGTAACTCTGAGGTGATGGATGTGTTGATTAACTTGATTGTGGGAATCATTTTACAGTGTATATGTGTGTCAAGTTATCATATTGTACCTTAAATATGTATAATTTTGTTATTTATACTTCAATAAAGGCGGAAAAATAATGAAAAGGAAAACACACCAGGAAAAGTTTTGTGAATTTGACAAGATAATTTCTCTATTATGTACATAGTTCATACAGATCATAAGGCCTGGCACAGGCCTGACATAGGGTAGATGTGTCATAACTTTTGACTAAATGAATTCTGTATTTGGTTGGTAGGCAAAAGACATTTGTGTTAAATCACAAAGTAAATAAATACATGGAAGACCTTTCCAGCCTCTCTGGTATGCAAAAACAAGCATATTCAAATGGCAACAAAGTACATTTTTCACCTATTAAATCAAGAAAAACCAAAAGGAAACCCTATGCTAATATGGTTATCTTGAAACTGATAAACACTGACTCATTGCTGGGAGCATTGTAAGTTGTTTAAACGCCTTTTGGAACTTTATTTGGCTTATTATATATAGAAAAAGTCACAAAGATTGATACCCCTTGATCCAGTAATCTTATTTTGGGAAATATAGTCTAAGAAACAAATTAGAAAAGAAGGAAGAAAGCTATATGTTGTAGGTATTCACCACAGTGCTATTTATAAGGAAACAAAATTAGAATTCAAATGTCCAACACGAGTAATGGTTCATTTGTTCATCAGGTAATTTTGGTTAAGCAATTATGATACTCTATGCAATGGAATTCCATGAATCTGTTCAAAATTATAATTCTGACACTTGCAGAACAATGTGAATTTGTGTAATATAGCTTTACTAAAAATGTAGGACACAAACTTATGTACTTGCTGTGATTTATAACCTTGTAAAGAAGTATGTACATATGGACAAGAACTAGAAGGCATATGGACAAATGTAAGTAACTCTTTACTTGAGGTCTTATTTGTATTATTGCCCTATTATTTATACATTTTACCATAAGTATATGATTTGAGGATCTTCAGCTTTTACTTGCTTACTAGTAAATCAGCTCCATATCACAAGCAGAAATATTCCCATTGGTCACACAGTGGGTGTTTAGTAAATAATTCTGAAACACAATGAGGACAGATGCCCAGAGCCTAAACATGGAGTTCCGATGATGCAGTTCCTACTTGCTGCTTTGTTCCATCATCCTGAGCTCCCATTTTTCTTTCTTCTGATTCCTGTGGTTGGTACAGAGGCATCTGGACATCCCACATAACAAAATATAAGTATTTGTCTCAGAGGTTTTCATTAAATGTACAGAAGTGCCAGGGAGTGAATCTTATGTCTAGACTCAGTATACACTGAGGTAGAACCTTAATGGAGCTGTAATTCAAGGGAACACTGATTTCATCTTCTGGTTTCATTTAGATAAGTAACAAAAATTCACTCTGGTGTCAGGAGCCTTCTTTCAGCATCCCCTCCCCTCCAGTTGCAGTCCCTGTTTCAGATATACTTGTTTCCCTTGCTGTAAAGTATACTTTTCTCCTTTAATTAGGTCAGTTACTTCATGTCTGTTTTTCTTTTTTGACATGGTTTCCTCTGGCTTTAGCACCACATACTTTCCCCATATGTCATTGTCTCTGGAGCTTCATGTTGCAATCGTTTTTCAAGGGGAATGGAGAGCACATTACGAAGTGGGTAGCTCTTGACTCCTTGCCTGCCCTTTGCCTGCTTGAGCGTTCGTATTTCTTTTGGGCCTAGTTCTGTTTGGTTTTGTAGTCTTCATCATCAGTTATGTTTGGACTGAAAGATACTTAAGTAAAAATAATGGTAAGTCAAAGATATGTCTGGCAAAGGTGCAGCACATTTGTTAAGGTTACTGGTTTATTTATCTTCCCTGTCTCTATGGTGACTAAATCTGGGGCTGGGATTTAATGGACTTAATTTTGACCTCTTGTACATCTCCTAACTTTCCCAGCCTCTGATTTAGAAGGAATTCATTTTCACTTTAGGAGAGAAACTGCCCCACTTAGAGAAAGGGTCCTAACTGGACTCTAGGAAAGTAGAATCTCCAGAGTCTTCTATTTTTATGTCGTCTTCGATCAGAGTCACATATAGCACTTGTAAAGAAAGCTGAGAAGTCTTTTAGATAAACACACACATGCACACAACATTGCTAATGGCTCCAGGAAGTAATTTTCTTTTCAATGAAATAAAATGTTTAGTTAATGTGAATGAACCGCATATAAGAACTTTTTATAAGATAGCCTTTTATAAGAATATTAAATCAATGGGAACATTGATTTATATTACAATTTTATTTTTAAGAAGTATCTCCTTTATTGCTTTCATATATGTGTTCAAATCATATTTCAGATTTCAAGTGTATCGAACTGTGCTATAGAAGTCCACAATAAAGATTGGGCTTGACTAGGATTCCCATGGAAGAAGGAAGATCTGGACACTGAAATTCAAATCTAGTGTTCCATCTATTCCCAATTGATGTGAAATAAAGATCTCTAATGTAGCTAGAGTAACACCGTCTTGGATTTCAGTTGGTTCGGATGGCCCTTTAAAACTTTTTATCCTCTCCCATATGATCCTTTGAGAGTTGCAAGGATACTCCAGTTTTAGAAACTTAATAATTTATGCAAAATTGAATCAGAGTACTTTACTTTATTTAAGGCTAGTGTATATTGTGTTTACTCATGGATAATTTATTTATTTACAAGTCCCTTCATATTCTTTAGGAATAAACTCATATATGTGCATTTCCTTTAAAACCAGAACAAAGGAATCAGTAAATGATAAGGATCATATAAAGGCTGAGACAAGGGAGGCGACATAAGTGTCTTTGTATATTTATTCACCAATATAATATTAGAGTTCAGCTCTGTCATGAAGTTTGGTTCAAGTCTAATAGGAAATTGTGAATACTTATTAAGATTTTTAATATCATAAAACTCAGTGGATATGGAAGTTAATTTTAAGATTTTCTCCATTGTCAATTCTTCTGTTAATAGGGCAGAGACTTGTGAAGCCAACAGCCGATGCTCAATTGTAGAAGAGATGCATTACTTGTGAGATGAATGTGGGATACTCATGGTGTTTTGGGCTTGAAACCTTGACTGATGTGTCTTATTACTTGAACTTGGAAAATGTGTTAGGTTAAGGTCATAGCTAAATCAAACAGATTTTATTATGGTCAGTACAATAAGCATTGCTGAGGTCAAAACTTTTACAGAAATCAAAATGTTAAGGCTTGAAGCCCTTAATGATGATGCAGAAGAAGTAGCACTTTTATCATTATCCTTGTCATTATCATTATCTTCTTATCAAAACCCAGTATGGAGAGTTGTGCTAATAATAGCTATAATTTATTTTCTTATCTATTTAACTGTTAATATTTCAATTTTGTTTAAACAGCTCTAAAGATCAAATCAATTTAAATAAAAAAGAATGAAATACATAAATCTGCATTTAGAATGATAGCCTGATTCTCTTGTCCTATCAGCCAGGTGAGCTTCACACTTTGTATAGCAACTTCTCAATGAGGGCTATCCATTTATTGGATAAACAATTAGTTTAACGTTTTTTCACCTAAGTGATTTAAGTGTTTGATGAAAATTTGTGGTCTTTGCAAGTGTGGGCATAATCTCTTAAACAATGCAATATGTCCATTTTTGTGTATTTTTAGGGTTATAAATTAATAATTTACTTAAGCTATTGCAAGTACAGTGGGGCCTTGACTTACGAGTTTAATTCGTTCCGTGAGCCGAATTTTAGCTCGCAACTCAAAGCAAAAATCGGCCGAGAGATGGCTCATATCTCGAAAAACTCGTTAGTCTGGACACTCGTAAGTCAAGGCCCCACTGTATTTCTTTCCCAGAACTGGTGGAGCATTTTCTGTGGATTCTAATGAGAGTTTGCATATGTAGTTGTCAGTATACATGGGCTAGGGGAGTCATAATCCATAGTGTCTGTTGCTCACTAAAGTGGTTCAAGTGCTGACTAATTGGAGAGGATGGGCTCCACCCTTGGCATTGCTCTCACACGATGGGTTTGAACCTGAAAATAATACAATATGTTCTGTTATTTTTAGCCCATCCTTTATGTTCTGAGCTATGTACTCTGTATTGTCAGTCCTCGTAGATTTACACAGGATATTGACCAAAACTCTGATTTTCCCATGGGTATTTTCCATTTTTTTTGCAAGAAAAATCTAAGACAATCTAAGAGTCAGGATTTGGTTGGGATCACTGTCTTAAATTGTACTATGCTTTTCCCAGGTAACTGGAAGCTTCCTTGGGAGCAAGTATACTGATATTTTCTCTGGTGTCTTCCATATCATTTATTATTTAATACCAGAGGCTTAGTAGGCATTTACTAGAGATACAATTAATTAAGTAAAAGGCATTTTATAAATTACAAACCACAGCTTTTCTGTGGTGTTACACAGGAAAAGCTCAGGAACTTTGTTTGACTCTGTTCCACTAATGTCAGTATTCTGACATCATTGGAGAATGTTCTTGAATGGAATGATAACTCCTACCACATGGCATCATTTTTTCCAACATTTTATTTTGAAGTTTTACAAACAGAAAAGTTGAAGTGAACATTCATATTCCCACCACCCAGATTCTACAGTGAAACATTTTACTGTATTTGCTTTATCACATATCCATCCATCGATTGGTCCATCTTAATATTTTGGATGCATTTCAAAGTAAACTGTAGGCATCTGTATAATTCACCTCTAAATACTTCACTATGCATAAGATTATGTAGTTTAAATTTTGACGTACTTAGAGCTGCTATCAGATTTTGCTAAGATTCTAACATTGGTTTTGGTGGTGGCTAAGAAGAGGTGGTAAGTTGAATGTGAAATAATCTGTTTTCAGACTTGGGGATTTTTTGTTTGCTTTTAACTACCAGCAAATATACAAACACATAACATTCTGCCCCTTTCCTTTCACATCACGTGGTCACATTGTTTGTGTTGTTGAAACTTGGAAGGCCAGTCTAGGAAATAGATGGTCTTGTTTATATGAGTAAAAACGGAGATTCAGGGTTGAGGATAGTGGCACAGAATGTTAGAGTTAGCTACTGTAAGGGAGGGGAAAAGAGATTCAGAATCAGGAAGTTACCCAAGGGTACCACTTATTTATATGTACATATAAGTCTAGAGAGGGTTTAGTGGCTGTTTATATTACCTAAGGGTCATGGATTAAATAAACACTAACTGTACAAATAGAGGGTCCCTCTAGTCTAGTGGTTTTCACATTATAGTCCACAGAACCTAGAATTCATGGAAATGTTTCAGAGGTTTTACCACCATTCGAAATAGATTTTTTAAAGTGTATTGAACTATTTTCAAAAACTAATAAAAAAAACACAACACATATACTTTAACTATGTCTTGTAGTAAATGTTAGCATACTGGAGAATACTTACTGATTGACTTTAAAATAAGTAAAGGTATTAATATCAGCCTAAAATACAGTTTTGAATAACACTTATCTGCCATCCATCAAAGCCAGGGTAATGTTTCTGTTGTGGGAATAAAGACAAAAGGTCTTCAGCAAGACCATTACACTAAAGCCATGGTGTTAAGAACTGGCCTGCCAAAGCTGAAGTTACATTTTGGTTTCCAGTTACCATGAGCACTTATCCATCTGTTATATTTAGATTTTTTTTCTAGTACCTTTAGAAATTTGGAAACAGATGAGTATATGCTTTCAACTTGAAATGACCATAAAAGGGGAAAGGTAGTTAAGAGGCTGGAGGCTGGCTCCAGTGTCATCCCTTAGATGGGGTTATGTGAATGGATTAGGGAATCTTCAAAAAGGTTCCCTAATTGCTCAACATAAGTCTGAAAATGTATGTGTGCAATATTGTAGTTAATTATGAGGTTTTTATGGCTTCTTTGATTATGACTAAAAAGCTTTACATTAGCTTTGGCAGATTACTTTTGCTTGAAGGCTGTGGTGTTCCCTTTGGTCCCTTTATTTGGATTGTACCACATTCTGTACCTGTTGTTCAAAATGCCTTTTGGAAGCCAGTACCTGCTTGTGTCAGTTTTTTAGCTGCAGACAACTTATTAATTATTTTTAAAATTGATTTCAGAGAGGGGGAGGGAGAGATAGAAACATCAGTGATGAGAGAGAATCATTGATCCGCTGCCTTCTGCACGCCCCCTACTGGGGATCAAACCAAGAATCCAGTCATGTACCCTTGACTGGAATCGAAACTGGGATCCTTCAGTCCACAGGCACGACACTCAATAGAGTCTATACACTGAGCCAAACCAGCTAGGGCTGCAGTCAATATTTTAAACGCTTGCTTATTTTTATTTTTCCTATGACATTTTATTATGAAGCTGTTCAAAGTTGAAATTATTTTGCAGTGAACTCCTGTGTACCCATCATTAAGAGTCTACCATTAAAAACACTTTATTATAGTTGTTTTATCACATATCTATCTATCCATCAATCTATATTTTCAGATGTATTGAAAAGTAAATGTAGGTTTTAGTTAACTTCATATGTTGTATACACTTGGAGCCTGGCATTTCAAACATTACACAAATTGTGTAAATTGTCATTGAATCCTGTGAAAGATGTAAAATAAATGCCCATGTTGGTTTTAAAGGGAAAAGATTGGGAGCCTTGTTTTAAAAGTAACAGATTATTCTGGAATTCTGGCATGGAGTTGGAGAAGAATACTGGTTTATTTTTAAATCTGAACTTTATCGTGACTCAGACATTGCTGGCCCCTAATAAAGAGGGGGCTATACTTGTAAATTTTGTTTTCATCATTGAAACAGCAGCCAAATAACTTCCAGTTCTTATAGAGAGAGGATCATCTTTAAAAGTGTTATGTTATACTATCAACAATAAAAATATATTTAAAAATGAAAAAAAGTGTTATAAACATCAATATTGGTTACTGCAGCAAAATCTATTGGATTTGGAAAGTAGAGGAGCAAGTTAACTGAGGACTAAATTGGTCTATGCTGGATTTGATCCCAAACCCTGGTGTGAAGGTGTTAAATGCAAATTATTAAAAAACACTCTTGTTACCATTGGAACAGTAGGACCAGGATGGAGGTTAAAAATGCTGGTGTATGGTTTCTGCCCTATTTATGTGGCAAGCACTCCCTGTGTTCTCGCAAAGCTTCCTTGTTCACTTTATACTCAATCCCCAGAATTATGTCCAAACACTCTCCCTTGGCCCACTGGGTTGGTTTGGTATATTTCCTCTGGAAGTCTTCACTTGCACTCTTGAGTTAGCTGGCAGGAGATCCCTTAAAAGCTTTTCCAAGCTGTTTTTCCCACTCCCTTATGGGGCTAATCCTGTAATTTCCACTTCAGTTTCAACTGCTGTAGCTTGGGTAGAAACAGATCTCTGCTGTCTTCCCAATCTCTGGACTTTCCAAGAAAAGTTAATATTTAACAACATAAAGTTAAAACAGAAAATTTTAGAGGCAGGGGTTAAGTGGGGGCTATGGGTGGGGAACTTGATGATTTGATATATTTTATTTTACTTTATTTTTTAATATGGTTTTATTGATTTCAGAGAGATGAAGGGAGGAAAGAGATAGAAACATCCATGAGAGAGAAACATCAATCCACACCCCCTACTGGGGATCGAGCCCACAACCTTAGCATGTGCCCTGACCAGGAATCTAACCAGCAACCTCCTGGTTCATGGAACGACTTTCAACCAAATGGGCTACACACTGGCTGGGCTAGATATATTTTAAATGTGTCAGTAGATGATGAATTTAAAAAACGTATGTATAAGGAGTTGTAAACATTTTACCAACCCCCTCAGGCAAACACGCTACCATTTAAAACCCATAGAAACTCCTTGGCACCACGGAATAATATGTACTATGTTCTTGGAAGAAACTATTAGGTTGCAAAGGTTGATTCCGCTACCACTTACTTGCCCTTTGATCTCAGAAAGTGACTAACTTGTTCTGTAATGGTTCCATAAGCACTGATAATAAAACTGATTTACTGCATATGGTATAATAGGGGAGTTTAAGACTATAACTAGTTGCTGTTAGGCCTCAAGCTTTTGGAATTATTTTATAAATTTTTAGATATTAACATTTAATATTATTTGAAAAAAGTTGTTTTGTGTCTGATTACTGTATAATCTATAGTCCATATACATTGAACCACCGTTAATTAAATATTTTGACAAATCAGTTTAGAAAATTCATTTTACTGCAAAACATGTTTAAGGCACATAAAAATTGATTAGACTATGTACTTATTGCCAGCAGGAAGGTAGAAAGTGTCCTAGATTTATGATTAGGACAGGTGACAGTACTTGAGCTTCTATTCTTAGCTTGACCTTGCCCCCCTCTCTTAAGGCAAGACACTTAATCTTTTAATGTCTCAGTTTATCTACCTATAACACCTGTAGTCTTATTTCATGAAAACAGTACTGATTTTTATTTGACAGCATTTGAGGACTTGATGTAGAAAATGGCTTAGAGGTTCAAATTATTATGCAGAAATTATTTGTATGTTGAATGATAATCTTGGCAAATTAGTAATTACTACATTTAGAAAGTTACAACTCTGGAGGGAATTGATATTTGATATTGTTGTCCTCTGTGTTCTAAGTTACCATCATAACAGTAGGAAAATAAACTCTGTCTTGGCTGTGTTACAAAGGGATTAACTCACTTCTTCAAGTTGTTACTAAATCTTCAGCCCTTTTGACATCATACATAAAAAGTGCTCCTTGTTTTACTTAATTTTTCTGGAATAAAAGTATTCTATCTTAGCTTATGTTTTTCTTTCGTTGAGAGCTTTCCAAGTTATTCTCTCTGTGAAGAATGAAGGATAAACCATGTCAGTTACTTAAAGCAACTAAAATTACCAACTACAAATATGTAGAGAAGTATGCTTTTGATTTTTAGATCAAAGCAAAGAACTAAGATTATGTGGAGCTTACTTATTGTACATTTGTTCCCAGCTACTTGTGCTTTTACAAATAATTAAATATTAACTAAATATCAAGAGGCTTAAATAGCTACACCCTAAGTAAAACTAGTTTATCCATATGACCATTTTCTCAATTCTATATCCTTTAAAGCTTGGGCTAAATTGAGAGAATCTCTATCATGGATATTGCTACTACATTTTATGGTGCATGACAAATGTGTGTGTTTATTGTGAAAATTGTGTGAGTCATGCCAAAAATTAAAGCCACTTGAAAAATTAGAAGACACTACCAACTTAAGTACAAAGTCTGATTTATGTATAGTTGACTCTCAAACTACACAGGTTTGCACTGCATGTAGATAATGTTTTCAATAAATACTGTAAATGTATTTTTTCTTATAATTTTTAAATAACATTTTTTCTCTAGCATATTTATTGTAAGAATATAGTATATATAGTATATAATACATATAGCTTTAAAAATTTGTTAATTGGCTTATTTCACTTAGCATAATTCCAGTCAATGAAAGAAAAATGCCACACGATCTCACTCATTTATGGATAATTAAGACCATTATAAACTGATGAACAAAAAGAGATACAGAGGCAGAGCAGCATCGAACAGACTGTCAAACTACAGCAGGAAGGCTGGGGCGTGGGGAGGTGGGGGGGGTGAGAGATCAACCAAAGGACTTGTATGCATGCATTTAAGCAAAACCAATGGACACAAGACACTGGGGAATAGGGGAGGCTTCATTGGTAAGGCTTCTGGTCAACAGTAGGCTATTAATAGCAATGTTTTGAGGGAGTCAAAAGTCATATGTGGATTTTTCACTGTGTGGGAGTCAGCACCCCTACCCCCCATGGTGTTGAAAGATCAACTGTATATGTGTATTTGTGTGTGTGTGTGTATGTGTGTGTATGCACATATATGTATATATTCCTTAATTTTTTTTATTTTTCAATTACAATTGACATACATTATTATATTAGTTTCAGGTACACACCCCAGTGATTAGACAGTATATG
>NW_006299241.1:489693-498749 GCF_000327345.1 Myotis davidii | reverse complement strand
TATAGTTGGTGTACATTATATTCATATCAAGGGTACAACCCATTGGTTAGATATTTATATAACTTATGAAGTGATCCCACAGTAAATCTAATACCCATCTGACACCATACATAGTTATTAGAATATTATTGACTATATTCCCTATGCTATACTTTACATCCCCATGACTATTCTGTAACAACCAATTTTTACTTCATAATCCCTTCACCTTTTTCACCCATTCCCTCAACGCCTCCTAGACTGACAACCATCAAAATGTTCTCTGCATGTATTAGTCTGTTTCTGTTCTGCCTGTTTATTTTGATCTTTAGATTCAATTGATGATAGATATGTGTTTATTGCCATTTTATTGTTGACATTTTTTTATTTTTGTTATTATTCTTAAAGAAGACCCTTTAACATTTCATATAATGCTGGTCTGGTGGTGAACTCCTTTAGCTTTTTTTGCCTGGGCTCTATCCACTGAGCCAAACCGGTCTTGGCGGAAGTTCTTTCTATGTCTTTCGATTCTAAATGATAGCTTTGTTAGGTAGAGTAATCTTGGTTGTAGGCTCTTGCTTTTCATCACTTTGAATATGTCTTGCCAATCCCTTCTGTCTTGCAAAGTTACTGTTGAGAAATCAGATGACAGTCTTATGGGAGCTCTCTTGTAGGTAACTAACTGCTTTTCTCTTGCTGCTTTTAAGATTCTCTCTTTGTCTTTAACCTTTTGCATTTTAATTATGATGTGTCTTGGCGTGGGCCTCTCTGGATTCATCTTACTTGGGATTCTCCGTGCTTCTTGGACTTGCATATCTATTTCCTTCACCAAGTTAGGGAAAATTTCTGTCATTTTTTTCACATAGGTTTTCTTTCATATATATATAAAATTAATTTCATAGAGAGGAATGGATAAGGAGAGAGAGAGAGAGAAACATCATTGATGAGAGAACCATTGATTGGCTGCCTCTTTCATACCCACTACTGGGGATTGAGCCCACAACCAGAAATCAAACTGTGACTTCCTAGTTCATGGATTGATGCTCAACCAGTGAGCCACACTGGCAGGGTTATTTTTTCACATAGGTTTTAAATTTCTTGCTTTCTCTCTTTGCCTTCTGGTATGCCCTATGATGTGAATGTTGGTACACTTGAAGTTGTCCCAGAGGATTCTTACACTATCCTCATGTTTTTGGATTCTTTTTGCTTTTTGCTGTTCTGATTGGGTGTTTTCTGCTTCTTTATCTTCCAAATCTCTGATTTGATTCTCTGCTTCATCTACTCTACTGTTGATTGCCTGTAATGTATTCTTAATTTCAGTTATAGTATTCTTTATTTCTGACTGGTTCTGTTTTAAAATGATTTGCATATACTAAGTTGATTTATAAACATTAAACCCTTTTCTTGAAATCCAAAGAATTAATTTTTTCCATGTTAGCTGTGAGATTGGAGTGAGAGTGCTAGTGACATGTCTTTTTCTTGTTTGTTGAGAGAGGTACAATCTAAGTTGGTAAATCAGTGACAAATAGAACACGAGTCACCTGGCTTCAGTTAGTTATGTGACCTTTAAATAACAAGTGCCCATTTCAGAAAAGACTGATTTTGAGACTACAGACATTGAGCAGACTCTTCTGCTTTAAAGAAGGAACACTTACAGGGTTAAAATTCTGACACAGATAGAGTTGAAAAATCCCTGACAGGTTTCTATAACGAATGAGTGTGGTGTTTTGTTCTTCCAGCAGGCAGTTAAGGTCAGACCTGTGAATCAGAGCTGTGCACTTGGTTGGTGATACGCATCACTCACATGCTGCCAGTCTAATAGTCCTAAAGGACTTGTGCCCAGCTCAGGTTGCTCCATTATAATCCCCAGCTGAGAAGCCACCTTTCATTTAAAAAAAATTAAAAAGAGAACATGAATATTTGAAAGTCAAACATCAGCCAAACCGGTTTGGCTCAGTGGATAGAGCATCGGCCTGCGGACTGAAAGGTCCCAGGTTCGATTCCGGTCAAGGGCATGTACCTGGGTTGCGGGCACATCCCCAGTAGGAGATGTGCAGGAGACAGCTGATCGATGTTTCTCTCTCATCGATGTTTCTAACTATCTCCCTTCTTCTCTGTAAAAAATCAATAAAATATATTTAAAAAAAAAGAAAGTCAAACATCACATGTACTTTATAGCTTTTTAGCCTAAAGACATGATGAACACTAAAATTTGAGAGGTAAATCCTTCATTGCCATTAATCTGTCACAATCCCTCACTGTATGAGCATACGTACATTTTGTTAAGTGTTTTACTGAGTTTATTGTTTTGTAACTTATTGGCAAGGCATTGTGGTTTGGTGCAAACAGCACTAGACTTGGAATCAAAAGCCACTTCCTGTCTGGGTGGTTTATTAACTGAGGGTAACCTTAGTATAGTTGGCATAGGATTTCCAGATGGCATATTCTCTGCATGAACAAAAATAATCTGCCATTTCAGTAAGCTTTGATGGGAGCTACCTGATCCACTTGAGATCCTTTTATCCTTTTCCCTTTTCTCACTCCCCTCCCTTGTAAATTTCACAACTCTGTTCTTTTAGGGCAGCTGACCCTGTTGGGTGTGAGAGGAAGGCAGTCTGATTAAATCAACTTATTACACTTTTTTTAGTTGGTCTATTCCATCATTTTAAATTTTGTATATTTCTTACAGCATTGTTTGTAATAACACACTATAAGCAACTTAAATGTCTGTACATAAAGGACTGATTAAATAAATTGTGGTATATCTACACAATTGAATACTATGTACATGTTACTAAGTAGAAAGTCTCTATGTACTAACATGGAAAATTCTCTAAAATATATTAAGTAGAAAAGGCAGGGTGTAGATGAGTATGTATATAGTATATCACCATTATGTTTTTTTGAAAAATGTATATAGCTACCTGTTTCTCATATGTCCAGTATCTCTGGAAACATAACAAGACACTGGTATCATTTTTTACTGATGGAAGGGGGAAGTGAGTGTCTGGGCAGAGATAGGAGAGGAACATTTAAGAAATAAATCCACATTGGGTGGTGAACACACAATACAGTGTACAGATGATGTGTTGTGTGATTATGCACCTGAAACCTGTATAATTTTGTTAACCATGACACCCTAATATCTACATTAATAAAAGAGAAACATGCAAATTTGTGTCACTCCACTACACCCACCAGCCAATCAGGATGAATATGCAAATTAACCAAACAAAGATGGCGGTTAATTTGCATATGCACGCACGGCGTGAAGACTGAAGACTGAAGAGGTTTGGCTTCTCCGCTGCAGCCAGAGTGAAGGCCTGGGTCTCAGGTGCTGGAGGAAAACTGGTGCTGGCAGCCAGGGGATGGAAGGCTTATTGCACGAATCTCTTTATGCAATGGGCCTCTAGTATTCAATAAAAAGGGGGAAAAGAAATAAATCCACACACAAAAAAGAATGTTCACAGCAGTATTCATACTAAAAAGTAGAAACAACTCATGTCCATTAACTGATGAGTGAATAAAATAGAATGTGGTATAGCCGTACAACGGAGTATTATTAAGCTATAAAAATGAATGATATGTTGACACACCTACAACATGCACAAACCCTGAAAACATTATGCTGAGTTAAAGAAACCTGCCACAAAAGGTCACAGCTTGTATGATCCCATTTATATGAAATGTCCAGAATAGGCAAATCCATAGAGATTGAAAGTAGATTAGTGGTTGCCAGAGGCTTGGGGGAGGGGGATAGCGAGTGATTACTTGAGAGGTCCAGGGTTTCTTTTTTGGTGATGAAAATGTTCTGGAATTAGGAGTGATAGTTGCACAACTTTATGAATATACTATAAAATAACTAAGTGAAGTCATGAACATGTCTACTAAGTCTCACTGTGAACATAAAACAACAAACAACTTAAATTTCTACCTAAGAAATACTTCAATTGTAAAATAGTAACACTGATAACTCCAGAGGACTTCATATCCTTTAGCTGCTTTCACTAACACCAGTGATCTTTTCATTTTATTGTTAACCCAAATGAAGTCCTGATTGATAGAATTTTAGGCAAAATAAAGGAGTTTGAATTATATGGGATTGAGATGTTTTGTAGCTGCAGGTCTTCCCCAAACCCTGCCACTAGGAGAGAAGGCTATGGGGGTTTTGAAGAAACCTCAGAGAATCTTTTGGACCAGTCTGTCCTTTCTCTCCCCACAGTGGATCCCTGCCTCTATCTTGCCTCCCTGGGCTGGTGACCTGCTCCTGTTCCCTTCTCTGTGTTCTTCTGGGTTGAGATGAGTCACAGGGTTTAAGGAGCCCTTCTTAATAACGGGTTAGTTTGGGGGCTCTTGGGTGAGATCAGTGGACCTAATAATACAGCTTCTCTTCCCCTAGTCACTAACTGTTGATAGGTTCTGGGTCATTGTAGATTGTTATCCAATAGAACAATTGCCATTATAGCATATAGCCTGTCTACTGGTTGGTCAGATACCAGTCTTCTGTTGGTCTTTCCAACTCCTGGTGCTTTAACTTGAATTCATCTTGACCACAGTGTATCTTTGGTTAGGAGTGGGTTACACAATGCATATTTTAGTTTGCCACCCTTGAGACCTTAGTCATTACTGTGACCACTGAGGTTAAATCTCCCCACAGGCAATCTTACCTCACCTGTGCTACAGAGTCCTTCTTGTAAGTGGCCTAATAGGACAGGGTCTTTCAGATCCACATCTTTGGCATTCATTCAGAATTAACTCACATAGTACAAAACTGACCTACATTCTGGCTGGAGCTACTGTTCTGATGGTATAGGTAAGCCTCTTTTTGCTATTGATCTTCAGGCCAACTTGAGATCTTGTTCATTGTATTAGAAAGGAGGGATGAAGAGAAGAGCCTTCATTACCCCAAGACTGAGAAGGTGGCCTAGATCTAGCGGGCTTTTTATTTGCACTAGAAGATCAAGAGAGCAGGGTTTTGTTTTCCCTTGATCTCTGTCATCTGCTCCTGAACCCTCTTTATCTGTGTGGGATATACAGCTCTCTCTTCTTTAGGCTGACCTGCTGCCAGAGGCTGATTCCTCTGAGTTACTATGACTTTTATAATTGCTCTCTAGTGCCCTAAGCATTCCCAGGCCCATAACCCTTACAGCTGGACTCTTGGCCAAGATCCTGAGTGAGCTCTCATCTTTTCTCCACATATCCTTTGTGAATTGGTAAACTTGAAGATAAATTCCTCTTTTGCAGAGATCTGCTGCTAGGGACATCCATATTTTAGAGTGTAATTGAATAAAAACATTTTGTGCTTACTCTGTGCCAGCTACTGTGCTAAAGAGTATAGATATTTACTACTTTATTTCTCCCAAAAAAACAATATAGATATTATTATTGTCTCCATTCTACAGATCAGCAAATTGAGTCACAGAGAAGTTAAGTAACGCTTGCACACAACCAGTAAGTGGTTGGAGGCAGGATTTGAGACTAGACTAGACCGTCTGGCTCCAGAGTCCATGACCTTAGCCTCCATACTATATTCCCTTGTAACTTTAAAAAAATTAGATATAGCCATATTAAACTCTCAGAGCAAATTCCATATTATTTGTCTTAGAAAAATGTTCAAATAATCTTATACAATATTAAAACTTTAATTTATTTCATGTAAATAATCAAAAATAGCTATGATTGAGTCAAAATTATTTTATCTGAACTCCACTGGATGCAATAATACTGTCACTCTTTGTTTAGTTTTCCATACCTTAGGAAATCTGTTCTTATTTACACTAGGTACATATTCACATATTTGTTCTCTTTGAGTATCACACTGCTTGAAAATGAAGAAGCAGGATTGGAATTTGAGGTATATGTCATGTAATCTTTTCAAGTGCATGACCTTTGGTAGCTTCTGCCTTTCTAGCTGCAGACTCCTTTTCATGTTCTATTTGATGGATTTTGTGTTCCTATTATTCTGTTCATGTACTTGCTGCCTGGTGTGGTGAATGTCTTGCTTGACTTTAAGAGCTTTGAAATCACTCCTTCATGCTCCTTAAGTGCCAGCTGTTTAGGCAAAACCTCTGCTCCTCTATCAACCTGGTCCTTATCTGTCTTTGCTCTATATCAACTGCCATTTCCCAGTTATCTCAGCTGAAGTTTATGGTCTCTTCGACTTGACTTTTGCTGTAGTATGAGAAAATCTGCAAAGTGTTCATTGACAAATCATACAACTGTCCCTTAGTCTTGAGGTCTGTGATCTAGCTGCTTTGGCTGATTATCAAAGTCAAGGGACCATGAACCCCATTTACCATAAACCGCATTCCTAGGTTTTACACTGTCATGAGTAAAGAGCTCTTGCTGGAAGCAGCTTGATATGGTGCAAGGAATAGTGCCTTGGAAGTCCAGTCACCCGTGTTCTAGACCTGGAGCTTCTCTTAACATAGTGAAGCAAGTTCTCTCCCATCTCTGTGTCTTAGTTTCTGCATCTATAAAATGTGGTGTTTGGACTGGATGGTATCTTAAGATCACTTCCATCTCTGTCATTATGCAGTCATTATGAAGATGGAAACACCCACAGACCCCACCCATTATACTATGTCCTGACTATGCACAAACTGACAGAAAAAACAAGCTACCTTTTCAGACAGTGACCTCACGCCATGGCAGGCTATACACAATATCACACTGGCCTTTAATCTACTGCTATTTTCACATAATACTGCCTGTCCTCGCAAACAGAATAGCTCTTTCCACAGAAAGTTATTCATGTTTGCTTTCTCAGCCATGAATCGCTGTGGACCACCTTCTGGGTCCTCCTTGAGTATTTGCTTCAAATCTAGATTGAGACACTGTTCAGGCAAACAAATAATGGCCTTTGGGGAAAAAATGGCATATGGGGACCAAGTGAAGCTTTCACCTTAGGTACTTTCAATCCTCTAGAAATCTGATTGCCCCTGCTATTAATCAACCCTATTGCCTAACAAAATGTAGACTTTTAAGTGATACCCAGATCACTGTTTTTATCTCTTTCCTTTTCCTGTGCTCCCAGTCCTGCTTCTGTGCACCTTTACCAACCTTTACTCAGAATTCTGGGGCTATCCCCTCTTTGGGAATTAAAAACTACTAGTGCATAATATGGTAACATTAATTACAGCCCCTTGGTAAATGAAGACAGATTTTATGTTACTAGCTGAGATCTCACACCAAGAAGTGCAGGGCTCATGAGGTACTGTGATAATATCTCTGGTCAAGGCAGTCTATCTCCATTAGAGCTTTAAGAATAAAGAGATTGCAATGGACACAGAAAGTAGGGAAGTGAAGGCATGTGCTGGGGGGTGGGAGTGGCCAGGGAGAGGTCAATGGGGGAAAAGGAGATATATGTAATACTTTAAACAATAAAGAATTTAGATTTTTTAAAAAGAATAAAGAGATTGAAGATGGTGGTGTAAGTAAATGTGGTACTTGCTGCCTCCCACAATCACATCAAAATTTACAACTAAAATACAGAACAACCATCATTCAGAACCACCTGAAATCTAGCTGAACTAAAGTCCTAACACTAGGGAATTAAAGAAGAAGCACATGGAGACTGATAAGAGAGGTGGCGACTGGGGTGGAATTGCAGAACCAGCTGGTCCCACACTCATGTGTGGCAGTTTAAAATTGGGAGGGTTATCTTAGCTGTGGAGGTTCTCTGAGGATCAAGGGGTCCCTGCCCCACACCAGGCCCCCATCCTAGGGTTCCAGTGCCAGGAAGAGAAGTCCCCACAACTTCTATCTGTAAAAACTAGTGTGGATTGTGGCTGAGTGACAAGGAGGCTGCAGAAGTCCCAGGTGGTTCCACTTAAAGGGACCATACATGGACCCTCTGAGCTCCAGTGCTGGGGCAGCAGCTTTAAAGGAACCTGAGATATTAGGGAAGGAACTAACTTGTCTTGAATCAGGGCAAGAGCTAGAGGGCTGCTTTCTCCAAGACAGAAGTACTGGCAGAGGCCAGTGATCCTTTGCTGAGTCCTCCCTGCCATAGAGCTGACAGGCTGTGCCATATCTGAATCACCATTAACCTGACTCACACTTTTCACTCTACCCTGGTGATTCCCTGAGACCCCAACTGTCCCTACTTACAGGCTCATTCAAGCCATTTCCAGTGGCTTTTCTACACAACTGGCCTCTCTTGCCTCATGCTTTGGACTTTCCTAAAATCTCTCAAACAAGCAGCAGCTGGCATCAGCAAGCCCCATACCTCTCAATAAGTGGCCCCAAGCCCAGCACTAGCATCAGCCCACCCTGGTTTACAGGTTACCTCTCCTGGGCACCTCCAAGCTCAACACAAGTAGCAGCCATCTGCTGATTGCTTTGTAGCTCATTCTGGTGGCTGGGCAGGGCACAAGAAGAGGTTGACTTTACACCTCCTGGGAGGCCCCAGAGCCAGTGCACCAGGTGGTCAACTTCAACCACACAGGATTACAACCTTATTAACTCCACAAGTAACACACCCAAGGGGTGGACTTGGTGAGCAAGCCCCACTGCTCCATAAGGTTGACTCCTGTACAGCAGCTCTTCAGCTGTAGTTGCAGCTGATCTTTGAAACTGATTGGCCTGGGGCTCAATCCCTCCCAGTGATGCCAACATAAATCAAGGCTCAACTACAATAGGACAGTGCACACAGTCCACACGGGGTGCACCTAGGGTGCCCAGCTCAGGTGACTGGGGAGGCTGAGCCACTGGGCCCTACAGGACACCTACCACACAAGACCAATCTACCAAGTCTGGGAGACATAGTAGATCTACCTAATACATAGAAACAAACACAGGGAAGCAGTCGAAATGCAGAGACAACATGTCATAAATTAACAGGAGAAATATCCAGAAAAAGAACTAAATGAATTGGAAGCAAGAAAACTACAAGATACAGAGTTCAAAACAATGGTTATAAGGATGCTCAAGGGGCTAGTGAGAATTTTAAGGAAATTAGTGAGACTATCAGCAACATGAAAAAGGACCAGTCAGAAATGAAGCATACACTAACTGAAATAAAGAATAATTTACATGGGATCAACAGTAGAGTAGAAGATTACGAGAATCAAATA
>NW_006299241.1:488795-489426 GCF_000327345.1 Myotis davidii | reverse complement strand
CGGTCAAGGGCATGTACCTTGGTTGAGGGCACATCCTCAGTGGGGGGTGTGCAGGAGGCAGCTGATCGATGTATCTCTCTCATCGATGTTTCTAACGCCCTCTCTCCTTTCCTCTCTGTAAAAAATCAATAAAATATATTTAAAAAAAAATAATTTGGAGTATAAGGAAACAAAAAACGCCAATCAGAACAGAAAAAAGAAAAAAGAATCCAAAAATAAGAAGATAGTGTAAGGAGCCTCTGGGACAACTTCAAGTCTACCAACATTTGTATCATGCGGGTGACAGAAGGAGAAGAAATGGAACAATAAATTGAAAACCTATTTGAAAAAATAACAGAAAACTTCCTTTACCTTGGGAAAGAAATAGACATACAAGTCCAGGAAGTGCAGAGAATCCCAAACAAGAGGAACCCAAAGAGGCCCACACCAAGACACATAATAATTAAAATGCCAGAGGTTAAAAACAAAGAGAATTCGAAAAGCAGTTACCTACAAGGGAATGCGTATATAGCCTCTGGGACAACTTCAAGTCTACCAACATTTGTATCATGCGGGTGACAGAAGGAGAAGAAATGGAACAATAAATTGAAAACCTATTTGAAAAAATAACAGAAAACTTCCTTTACCTTGG
>NW_006299241.1:478336-488629 GCF_000327345.1 Myotis davidii | reverse complement strand
TATGACTGTCAGCTAGTTTCTCAACAGAAACTTTGCAGGCCAGAAGGGAGTGGCAAGAAATATTCAATGTGATGAAAAGCAAGAACCTACAACCAAGTTTAGTCTACCCAGCAAAACTATCATTTAGAATTGAAGGTCCGATAAAGAGCTTCCCAGACAAGGAAAAGCTAAAGAAGTTCACCACCACCAAACCAGTGTTACATGGACTGTTAACGGGCATTTTTGAAAAAAATAGAAGAAGGAGGAGGAGGAGTAGGAGGAGGAGGAGGAGGAAGAGGAGGAGGAGGAGGAGAAGAAGAAGAAGAAGAAATAAACGATAAAAATATGAACAATAAAATGGCAATAAGTGCATGTTTATCAACAATTGAATCTAAAAATCAAAATAAATGAACAAAATAAATTGATGAATTAAATAGAAACAGAGGCATGGAAACATGGAACAGTCTGAGGGACCTCAGAGAGAATGGAGGAGGGAGGTAGGAGAGATTAACCAAAGAATTTATATGCATATATGCATTACCTATGGACACAGTCAATAGGGTTGTAAAGGCTTGGAGCAGGGTGGGAACCAGTTGGAGAGGGCAATGGAGGAAAAAGGGAGGACATCTATAATACCTTCAACAATAAAGGTTTAAAAAATAATAAAAAGATTAAAGCTTATTTGATTTGCTGTTTTATTTCCTGTTACTGAATATTAATCTACTTAGTAAATCATAGACTAGTGTAATGCACATTTAGCTTAGCCCTCAAGCATCTATCAGAGGCTTGAAATGTCCACAACAGGTGGGCTTGGTGAATGCCAGGACTTAGCATAATTGAAAGGGTGTTTTGAGTCATGGCACATGGCAACATGGAAATAAAACAGATATATCACAAGTGGGTGGTAGAAATAGACTGGAAGAGAATTTTAACACCTAAAACATGACAGATTTATCCCTGCCAGCTTCTCAGGTTCCTGATACATTCATTTTCCCTTGATCTGAGATTCTGTATGTGTATTATGTATTTCCTCCTAAAACTCTGTTTTCTGTTTCTTTTCTTCTATCATTTTTCTCTGTATCTTCTTTCTTAAGTGCCACTTTATTTTTGTAATAAACCTGAGATCATATAGTGGCTTGCTTTGAAAGTCATTTGTTCAGTGTTGTTCTGATGGTGATTTCTGGTTAGAGGCCCATAAACATATCTGTAGGATATGGTTGGGATAGTTCATACATCTTGGTGAGTCTCATAGCAATATAGGAAGGGTCTGAGTTTGAGGACTGGAGACATTTGAAACTGTTACGAATCACCTTGGGATGAAATTTCCAAAAATCAAGTGGCAAAAGCCATGGTACACGTTTAAATTCTTAATCTCTGTGTGAATATTACAAAGAAACCTTCTAAACCCTGGTTAATTGCGAAATGAACATGTCTTTACTGGAATAAATTAGCATTTTCAAGGTGCTTTGCAGTTTGCAGAGTTCTCTGTTTCATGTGTCTAAGCTCATTTGTAACAGCTCTTACCCTTTCATAGCTGCCCTTTTCTTTGCTCTGAAACTTAGAGACCATTTGGGGAGGAATAATTCCAGCTTTGCTTTCATTTGGATCTTGCATGAGATTGCCCCTTGGGTGGTTCTGGCGAGGCTCCCTTGTTTTACTCTGACAGATATGCCCTGAATTGTGACATTTAAGCAGTGACTTTGCAAAATTTGATTAGTCAGTAAGAAAAAGTACTCTTCCCACCCTAAAGATTGACAGGAACATGAGATGGCAAGAGTACATAGGACAAGAAATACTTGGGAGAGCTCAGCATCGAATCCCATCATATCATAGTACATGACTAGATGCCTAATCTCGTAGTTGGAGTCACTCAGTAAAATTGTTGGCGAAGGGACTAGTAGTCTGACAAAGTTATGTTGAGAAAAAACCTGCAGTGTATTAACTTATTAATAGTAGGCATGAGGAGAAGAATAATGTAAAAAACTGGAAATCAAACCACTGATAAACCCACAAAGACTCCATTCCAGATTGTCATCAGCCTCTTGCCTTTGCCATGACCAATGACCAGTAATTGTCTGAAGAAGTTTTAAATCATTTGGAAATTTCTTTGGTAAATGAAAAATATAATAAAGGAAGAAGGGTGACCACAAGCCAACCTGTGAACTAAGAACTTTGAGGTGTGGGCCAACTAGGCCACTGAATTTGCTGCATTTCACTCTTAGATTGCACCACTTTGAACTTTGCAAGTTTGATCCTCCCTGTGGTGTTTCTGAGGTAGAGAGGCTGGGATTAGATTGCAGTGGGAGAATCTCCACAAATGTGATTCCACCATAACCTCACCAGCAGCCCTAGTTCTCTCTTGACTTGACAACTTGGATCCCATTAAAGGGATTTAGTTATTGACATTTCAGAAGAACCTCATTATAAAGCATCACTCTTCCCCCCACCAGTGCCACCTCTCAAATTCCCCATTATTTCCCAGATCACCCAGAATCACCAAGTAAGGGATCACCAGCTCCTTCTCCTTCAATACATCAAATCTTTCCTGTCAGTCCTGACCCACAGTGGCCCTTAAAACCCTTCTTTCCTTTCCATGCCCATTGCCATTGTTGCTCTCATTCATTCAGTCCCCCCTTACATCTCATCTGGACAACCACAATACCTTCTTGACTCTCCCTGCTACCAGACTTTCTTCTCCAGGATTCACCCTTCTTATTACTGGTTGCATTATCCTAATCTCACCCTTCCCTTCTACCAATTGCAAAAAGGCCCTTCACGCTCTGGCTTTCCCTTCCTTTGTAGCTTGGTGTACTCCTATGCTGGTCTGTGTCCTGCTTCTGGAGCAGCCCCTTTGTTCTTCTCATACCTTTGCTCACACTGTACTTTTTCTTGGAATTCTCTCTCCTCTTCTCCTTGTGCTAAAGTCTTACCCATTCTTCAAGGACCAGATCAAATATTATCACATTCACCAAGTCTTGTCTGAACCCCCCAAACCTGATGTGATTGCTGCCTGTGATAAATCTCAATACCACTTTTTATCTCATGCTCTGCCTTGCCTGACAGTTATTTGTATATTGATA
Source organism: Myotis davidii (assembly GCF_000327345.1). Taxonomy (NCBI): domain Eukaryota; kingdom Metazoa; phylum Chordata; class Mammalia; order Chiroptera; family Vespertilionidae; genus Myotis; species Myotis davidii. The sequence continues at coordinate 485,570 of NW_006299241.1, read as the reverse complement.
TTGGTACACTTGGAAGGAAGGGCTGTGTCTTACTCCCTGTGAATAACAAAATACCCTGCACCACATAGTAGGACAACTGTTCCATAAGTATTCATCTTATAAAATATATAGATGTATGGGGTGGTATCATCTACAGGTAGGGCCCAAGGGTAGGTTAAAATGTAACTACTGAGTTGCTGGAAGACAAGAATGTGTATATAACCTCTGAAGTAAATGGTTCTCAGAGGATCATATGCAAGAGGGAGCTTAGGATTTTTGATGCCTAACACTCACTGAAAAATCATCCTGATGTACACTGGAGTGTGAAAGACCAAAAGGTCTGAAATGTGGCCTTCAGACACTGAAGAGATTTGTTAATCAAACACCAACCAGCTCCACCAACAGTATACAAAGGTGCTTTGTAAACAGTACAGTGATTATTAAGGATAATATTAACATCATACTGTTAATGTGTAATGAAGTTGGCTCAGAAGCTAATGAAACCAGTGATTGTTTGGGCGTGTGCTAAATAACCAGCAAGGTTTCTGAACTACTGATCCAAGACAGGGCAAACTTACCAGCTATTCTTATTGAAAAATTGTGTTTCACCTCACAAAGGGCCTTTTGTGTTTTGGTTTTGTGAAAGTTGTGGTTTTGTGATTTGAGGACATGGGCATGGGGATAAATGTAAGAGCAGGCTGTGGTCATGCTTCAGGAATTTTTTAGGAAGGCAGACTTAACCTGGTTGAAGTAAATTGCATATAGAATAAGTGCTATTGTTGTAGGGCCAAGCTCCCAGTTCATACTGACTTGTATTTGACTTAATTAATTAATGGTCAGGAAATAGTGCTCTTGTTTTTGTGTTTTCTCTTGTGTTTCAGGCAAAATAGATTTATGTTGATTTGCTAACCTCATAAGGCAGTCACTGTCCATATTCAGTTGCTTTTCAAAATGATCAGATGGCTGGAACCACCACACTTGCTAAAAGAATACACCTCTTGATGCATGGCTTGAAACTAGAATTGACTTCTTAGAGGAAAGCATTTAGCACTCTACTTTTATTGTTCACAGCACTATAAGAGGGGCATAAAAATACCTTGGCTCTACCTAAAAATATACCTCAATGAAATCTAAAATTTGGGGGTCATAAAGGTTAATCATCTAATAAAGTAGAGAATTTCCTCAGGGTGGAAAGTTGAAGTTTATTTTAGGGGCGTGGTATTGTTTAGACTGGCCAAGCTCCCAGCTATAATGCAATCAGCCTGGATAAGAAAGAGGCTAGAGTCTTGGGGGGAGAGCACAGTGTCATTTCCTTTCTTTTCCCAGGCTTATTTTTTGACATTATCATGCAATTTGCCTTTTACATATATTGGCTTTGTTATGCCATTTTTTCAGCTAAGTAGGAGATCCTGACAATTTCAGCTGTCTTTTAGATTAATTTTTCACTAAACGTTTGAAGAGCGTAAGAATTGTGAAACACACATTCATTTATCCATGAAGCTTGTATTGCTTACCTGCTATGTGCTGGGAATATGGAGACAAGTAAAGCATATTCCCAGCCCTCACCCTGGTAGGGGAGATGTATGAATAGGGCAAAATCAGTGACATGCACTAGACGAGACTGTCTATAAGGTACTAAGCCCAGGGCCTATTGGAGAGTGAAGGGTTAGCTGCCTTCCTTGAACTTCAGTGGCCAAAGCCATTTTTAGGGTTCCAGGTGGGACTATGTTTTGATTTTATATGAGGCTTGATTAACACTTTTTGCTTCTTTTAATTAATTTTTTTCAACAAGTAATTATTGTGGGGAACAAATTGAGGAAGGGGGTAGGAAACACCAGGGCAGGTAACATGGTTACAGTTTTAAATAAGGTGGTCAAATAAGACATCACTAAAACGGTGACCTGGAGTAAAGCCTTGAGGAAGTAGAGGAGCAAACCGGAGAGGCTTGGTGCTGAGGGAATCAGTGTTGGGACCCTGAGGTGGGGCGTGTCTGGAGGGTGCAAGGGATAGTTCGGAGGCCAATGAGGCTGTAGTTGAAGGGAGTGACAGCGTGGGGGCAGGGCAGGGATAGGGCCAGAGAAGGAACAGGGCCAGGGGGTCATCGAGGGACTTACAGCCATCCTGTGGCTTTTCCTAGAGTTTGTTCCTAGTGACCAGTCTCCAGCCATCAGATGGTCTGTTGAGCTGTTACAGCGTGATAGGTTGCCATTATCATTTCCATCCATATTTTTTAAAATTTCTTTTTAAGGTATTACATATGTGTCCTTGTCCCCCCATTGCCCCCCAACTCTCCACTCATGCCTTCACCCCCTGTTGTCTGTTTCCATTGGTTAGGCTTATATGCATGCATACAAGTCCTTTGGTTGATCTCTCCCCCTTACCCCACCCTCCCCTACCTTCTCTCTGAGGTCCATCCATATTTTTACTTTTATTGTCCCTGCAGTGAAAAGCAAGATATTTCATTTGTGGGACAAAGTCTCTTCCTTATGTACATAGGGGGTATAGGGGTGTTTGTCTCTATTCTTCCTTGCTCTGTCTGACACTAAGGAGATGTGTGGCTAGAATTGTTCTTTTCAGTAATTCTGCTAACCTGGTACATTCCAAGGAGGACATAGATAATGCCTGTGGTCTCTATATTCATACTAATTCCTTTCAATTATACTGGTAACATAAGTCTATCTCTTATAGTTACTTTTATCATTAATGGCACAAAAATGAATTCTTCGTAGGGCCAAATACAAGCTCTTTAGGCATATAAAGTGGGTTAACAAGGGTGGCTCAGTGTTAAGCTATGCCAGAGTGGAGTCCAAATTTTATTCCGGTACAGGGATGACTTTCTATGTGGCCTCTCTAGCTCTGGAGCTAATTTGGATGCTGAGTAGCCCCACAGGTATTTATATGTAGTGTTTGGTATTTTTACTGGGTTCTATTCTTCTCTCTTGGATCACCTAAAATGGTTAAGAATTTTCTAGTGGGATTAAGGTTGTGATCTCTGGGGAGGGGTGGGACATCTGCTCTCGGTTATTTTTGTGTTAGCTGCTTCCCCTTAAATGTATGTTCACAAGTGAGCCAGAGCCTTATCAGCTGGTGTCCAGGGAGGACTGTCTAGGTACTGCTCCTGAACTTGGTCTCTGAGCCATGGCTTCCCATAGACACTCAGGTAAAAGCTTCATATTCTTTATCTTCTATTGAGCACAAGTTTACTAGGGCAGTAAATCCATCATTTGCCTAAAAAATACTTTTTGGTTAAATGGATTTAGTGTTGTCTAAATAGTAAATAAGACATTGCTCATCTCTGTTCTGTCCTTGCCTTCTGATGCTGTTTTAAAGACAAAATATTATTCTTATTCTAGTAAAATTGGCAGTTTGAGTGGTTTATTTTATAAAAAACTAAATGTTATACTATATTGTACATTTTTCAGGACATTTTATGAAACTGTAAGAAATTGTGTGAAGACAGAAGGTTTTTTGGTTGGAAATTTTTGGTGATATATAAGATACAAATCCTTATCTTGACAGTGCTTTAAATCAAATTTAAGGTGTTTGGGAAAAGGTCAATCGAATATGATGCTGGAAGGGGGAATATTTATAACTAAGAAATTCCATAATAACTTACCACCTATCTTCACCTTTTCTGAACAGTGTTTTTAGTCTTCCTGAAGAAACAGCTATGATCCTTTTGCTATAACACTTAGGTTATTAATTGGAAAGGGGCAAAATTTCAGAACCTCCAGACTGTCATTACTCTAAGAGTCTTCCTCTTGTTTTGTAATGTGATGTTAAGGAAGCTTTTTGGCCATGGACAAGACACCGCGGAATAGGGGTCAATAGATTAAAGGACAGGCAATCTCCTCAGAATGGCTGGTTCTCTCTCGTCAGCCAGCCTGCTGCCTGTCTCTCCTCCAAAGCCTGGAATGTTGTTGTTGCTTTGTTGCCCTCTCCCTAAGTAACGGTTCCCTTTCTTAGAAACCAGGCACTTAGTCCTATCTCCCAGTTTTCAGATTAAGGGACAAAGTAATTATCAGTGGCAGTCTTTTAGAAAAATTGTTTTTGCAAACTTGTGATTACCTCTCAAAATTTAAACAATGGGAATAGTTTAGAAATGTCTCCTTTGGTGTTTTAAAACAAATGTGCTGCAATAGAACTTCCTACTTTAATGAATTAATATGCAGTGTCTTCTTTGTTCAAGAGTTCAAGAGCTATTTGTTTTTCCCCACTCCTCCCAGGAGCCATTTTACAAACATGGCACCGCATGCCTGAGATTATGGTAATCGGCCAGCATACACATTCTCTGGGTGTAGGCACACTATTCAGCTGTACCAGTTGTTCCAATGGATCTTGAATGCATGTTAACTGGTAGAGTAACTCCACATTTTATTTACTAATTACGTGATAAAATAGGGATATATTGTATTTAAATAGGGATATATAGCACACTCAAGCATTGTTTTTAAATTGCACCCAACCCCAACTTGATTGTTGTTTAAATCTGGAGGCTATAACTGTGACTAAATTAGATAAACTAATTGACACCTTTTAGATGGGTTTTTAAATCAGAAACTATTGTTTTGTATTGCCTTGGGTCCTTAGGTCCATGCAAGTAAAGGAGAGAGAAATCCTCACAGAAGGAAAATCCGCATTGCCCTGAAATGGGCTTTGTGTGGACAAAACTGGATCAGAATCCATTTTTAGTGACCATCCCCATACTGAGAGATTTCAAGGACAAGAATTTATACTTTTGTTATTGAACACTTACAGTCTACAAAATTATGTAGATTGAAATCCTATACCCTTTGGCCTTTCAAGTTGAGGAGCGGGTGGGGTATGGGTGAGAGGGAAGTAATATCATTTGCCATACTATGCAGCCATTGATTCACTTCACCAGCCACTGCCCAGTGGGTTACACAGCCCCAGCAGTCTATTCTCAGGGCAGGGATGGAAAATGAAATGGTGAGGTGAGAGGGAATAATCAAACTGGATTGGCTTTAAATAACTGAAAAAATAGTAGAAGATATGGTTGAGGGTGAAGCTGAATGTTTTGTACTTTTAATTACCACTAAATGACTGCCTACTGCTTCACCACAGCTAGAGAAACTAAAAACACATGTTTTATTGCTGTCAGGTTGGAAGTGCTTTTTTCCTATAGGGAAGACAGAACATGCTGCACATAATGTATACAACATTAAGGAAAGTTTCGCCCTGGGCAGGTGGCTCAGTTGTTTGGAGCGTTGCCCCGTGCACCAAAAGCTGGTGGGTTCAATTCCTGGTTAGGGCACATACCCAAATTGCAGATTTGATCCTGGGTTGGGGTATGTGTGAGAAGCAACCAATCAAGGTTCCCCCCATCCCCCTTCCCTCATCAATTTAAAAAATGTTAAGGAAAGCTTCAACTATGAACAAAATAGCACTAGAATAGAATCTGACCTAGTGGAAGTTCAGTGACATAATTTTTTGTTTAATAATCTCTAACCCTCCTGATACCAGATAAAATCTAAATTGTTACCTGTCTACCAGTGATCCAAAAGAGATTTATATGTTTTTTTCCTAAATGCAGTGTACAAGTGAAGTTGTTAATAACATTGAATCATTATGCACACATTCTGTTTTTAAGGGAAAAAACACTTTCTGATTTTCTATGAAATTCTATGAAAGACTACTTTTCAACCATGACTCATGAACTTCGCCTCATTCCAGCTACTTAGGCATTTATTCCCAAATGTCTGACGACACCCCCAGGTGCGTGAGCATGTCTATTAAACAAGGGTCTTATTCATCTGCAAATGGCTCCGTTCCATTTGTTGAATGTTCTCAGGAAAGCAATATACCCTTTCTTTAGAAGCCAATATTTATACACAGAGTGACTAACATACTGGTATGTTGGACTTAGCAATTAACAGACCAGAAATAGACTGAACTTTTTTTTTTTTCCATTTGGGTTGCTGTTCACTGTTTACACTGTACATTATACCACTCAGAGAAAGTGCTTAGTTAGAAAAATGCTACCTAGTTATTCACTTTTTCCCTAAATATTCTTATTTTGAGCCACTTAGGCAGGAGGGGAAAATGAACATTAGTATGAAATATGTGAGAAAATACACATAAAAATACAAGCAAGATTATTAAATACAAATATAATTTTCTCTAATGAGAGATTTATAGTAAAAAAAGTTGCAATGTTATATTATTTATATATGTGCATGATTAAATAAAAACCCAAAAGTTTTTATTGATATACTGAGGTTTATGTAGGCACTTCGTAGCATGTTGGATGTTGTTCAGGAATTTTCTGAAAGAGGAAGCTTGTTTATTAAGTGAAGAATGATGTGGCTTTTGAAGCAGGCACAGCATGAAAGTCAGGCTACCACCTTGGAATAAATATCGAAAACTTGATCTTCCAGTTACATTTCCAACTGCATTCTAACCTACTAAGTCTATAAAGGACGGTCGGTTAGATGTCAGCACCTTAGGGTCACAGGAGCTGCCCCTGATTTTCCAAAACAGAAATATTTGTTATAAAATGCTTTTAATAAAAGAAGTTTTAAAAGCTTTTAATGGTGGTGACTTATCTCCGTCTGTCAGTCAATAGGCATGTACTGTGTTACTTGTGTATACAAGGCCCTGAATTAGGTTCCTGGGGCTCCTAGTATATTGGCAAACTTTTCTGTGATAGAGAAACCTCATCACCATGTCCAGATGAGGGCCACACTGTGAGGTTAAAATTAGAGAGCTACCCTAGGGCAAACATGGCCTGGACAGAGACAGGCAGGAAGGGAAGCAGAGCTGTAGTTATATGTATCCAAGTTTCATTTAATGATTGATGACATGCCCTTTCCCAGATAACAGCACTAGGTCAAGGCAAACATCTGGAAGTTCGGGGAGGTTAAAAGTCTTCGGATTTCATGTACTTAGAAATTGCTAAAGGGATAAAAATTGTTCCCTCAGAGATAAACACCTCAGTATATGTCATTAATTAAGATTAAAGAGAACCCCAAAGAAAAAAGATCAATTCCATCATTTTTCTCTATTCTCTTATTTACAACAAAGGGAAAGAAAGAAAAGTACAAAGCTTTTCTATCATCATGAAGTCAGCGCCTAACCAGATCTCATTTCGATGGAGCCCACAAATCTGGGTATTTTCTGTCTTTTCGGAAGCTCTCAGTGTTGTCATTTATAAGCTCTTAGAGTTGTTAACCTCTTTGAAGATAAGTGGTAACAAAATATTTTGCTCTTGTACACATCGTTCATATTTTATTCA
>NW_006299241.1:476192-478325 GCF_000327345.1 Myotis davidii | reverse complement strand
ATGTATTATTCCAACTTCCTCCTAAGCACACTGTGTGACAGTTTGAAATAGTTTGAGACCAAATAATCATAAGGTTAGAAAAACACGAGGTAACTAATTCGGGTTGCCGAGTTCCAATTAATTGGATTTATTGCAAAAGAGTACTAAAGTTTACGAATTTGCCATCGACATTGTTAACTTGCGTTAAGTATTTCCAGCCTGTCACTTATTAGGCAATAAAGCCAACATTCCTAGAAGTGCCTATTTTATCTTGACAAATAAGTGTTTCCACACATATGAGAAAGGCTTGCCCTGGCTGCTGTGGCTCAGTTGTTTGGACATCTTCCCATGCACCAAAGGGTCATGGGTTCAATTTCTAGTCAGGGCACATAGCCAGGTTGTGGGTTTGATCCCCAGTCAGGGCATGTACGAGAGGGAACTGATCGATGTTTCTCTTACACATCAGTGTTTTCTCTTTCTCTCACTCCCCTCTCCCTTCTTCTCTTTTTAGAATCAATGAAAAACATATCCTCAGGTGAGGATTTTTTAAAAAAAAGAAAAAAGCTTGAGTCCACTGTGGAAATCAGTTCTAAAAGGGTGACCCTGGATTTTTCACACTGCAGAAAGAAAAAATAATAATGCCTAAAGCTAGTATCCCAAAACATCATTAACTTGGGATGGATTCATTTAATTTGCCCTTTGCTTGAGTTAAGACCTTGTACTGTAAGAATGATAAGAGTGGTGAGCAATTTCATTCAATGTGACTCCATGTACAACACACTCTGGTACTTCCATGTTCATTGGAAAACGATGGATTATTTCATCATCTTGAAGCCTAGAAGAGCGTGAGATTAAAATGAGTAATGTTTGAAGTTTTATTCTGTAAATAGGGACTTTGGTAAGGGAGGAGGGATTTTCAAATATGGTCCAAGACGATAGTCTGAAAGGCTAAACCAGCTGAGATAACTAGACAGTGTAGTCTAATCTTATAGATTCTGATTTCCTGCCAAATGGCATTTAGGAGCCACTGATAATTTAATTTCCTGGCATTTACTGTTACTGGAGATTTTAAGAAAGTAAATTTTTGTTGAGTGCACAATTTCAATATGGAAAAGCTAGTAAGATAAAGATTTTATGTGACATGTGAAGGAACTGCAAGAATGAAATAGGAAAGTGATTTTCAACATGCTATCACTGTGACAGGCACATTTTTCTATATGTTGAGGCTAAAGGCAGTTTTAAAGCTGCCTTATTGTAAACTGCATAGTTCAAGGAGATGGACCCTGGTTTCACCATGTCTCTACTTTCCATTTCTAACTCAATTGTGTAAGGGAACATCCTGCTTTCCTTTTTGGGGAAAGTACTAGTAAGAACTATTCTCTGGTCTTGATAAATCCCTGCTGTGATACAGCTGTCTCGAGCAATTATCTTTGCCTAAGAATGTTTCAATCATCACTCTATGGAGATGAGGGGTCTATGTGCCAGCACAGACTGGATCTGGGCTGGCTCAGAACATGATGCTTGTTCAGTGGTCTGATTCCCTCTTTTGCTGGGCTGGCTTCAGAAACTGACCCAATTCTGAGTGACAGTTCACCAGCCTTCACCGAGGCAGGGTCTGAGACACAGGGTGCGGTTTCCTTAGCTCACACTCTTCTATTTGGTTGCCTATGGCAACAAGATCCAAACAACTTGGACATGTGTTTGTATAAAAAAAAAAGGCTGGGAATGGGACCCAAAGAGGGAGTTTGGGGCTGTTCAGTTAGTGGAAGAGCTGCGGTGAGTATCGGGCAACTGCTCATTGCTTTTCCCTCATTCTTTCTAAATTATGCTGGGGATATCTGCTAGCACAATAACCATGTCTGTGGGTAGTTGGACAAATAGTCTCCATTCTCTGTTTCCTGAGCAAATTAAATACTTGCTATTTATTTGTCTGTGTAAGTTTCTTGTTCAGGGAGAGACAAACAACTTAATATATGTTTAAGAAGCTGAGAACTTGTACATACTCACATTTGGTACCTTTTTGATTACAGGATTAACAGGGTGCCTTAGCAATGTTTGTAATTGCAAGTGGGTGATCTAGAGTTAGGGGTGGGTGGGGATCAGTCAGGATGGGATGAGGGGACTTGTTCATATGAAGGCAGTGGAAGAAGTTAT
>NW_006299241.1:475363-475605 GCF_000327345.1 Myotis davidii | reverse complement strand
GATGCTATTCCCCCCCCCCACCCCCCCACCCCCCCAACTAAGAAGTTATGGAGGAGGAGCTGGAAGCTGGCAGGGAGGTTTCTGGCTTACTGTCTTGAACAGCGGTCACCAACCTTTCAGACCTCACGGACCCATGGTCCTCGGACCACCAGTTGGCCACAGCTGCTCTAGAGCGTAGCCCATGAAGCAGAGGGTCTGGGCACCTCCCTCCTCCACAAGCCGGCTGAGCCAGCCAGCCAGCC
>NW_006299241.1:470073-475016 GCF_000327345.1 Myotis davidii | reverse complement strand
ACATTTGGTACCTTTTTGATTACAGGATTAACAGGGTGCCTTAGCAATGTTTGTAATTGCAAGTGGGTGATCTAGAGTTAGGGGTGGGTGGGGATCAGTCAGGATGGGATGAGGGGACTTGTTCATATGAAGGCAGTGGAAGAAGTTATTGGAATAATCAGCTTAACACTTTTTATAAGTTATTCCCTTCCCCCAGATTTTACTTTAAAATTGCATTTTTTCAAACAGCCAATGTCCTGATAGTATCACTTCATTGACTATATCTATCCTCTCACTTGCTTGAACAAAGGGGGATTTAATTTTGGCATGTCCCAAAACTGCACATCACTATGACAAGTAATTTACAGTTCCAAAATTTGCCAGTACCAGTTGAGAGTGCCACTTTAATTTTCTCTTGCTTGATTGCCCAGGTCTCAGAAGTCAGTCAATTTACCTTAGACAAAACTCTGTAGGATATAAAAGTGTTCTGCCAGATTTAAAGTTAATGCAGACATTTTAAGCAAATTAATAAGGATTGCTTGGGTGCCTAGCATTGTCTAGAGACAGCAGTAAGTCTTTGTTCAGGTGAACTGAATTTTACAGTCAGGAGGAAAGTGAGGCTTCAGGAGGATGCTATTTCATCCTCTTAATGGGCCTCAAAATCTCCACAGGGTGGGGCAAGGAGTTTTCTAATAGCATGGGGCAATTGCCTTCTTTCTTCCACCCCCCCACCCCCCCACCCCCCCAACTAAGAAGTTATGGAGGAGGAGCTGGAAGCTGGCAGGGAGGTTTCTGGCTTACTGTCTTGAACAGCGGTCACCAACCTTTCAGACCTCACGGACCCATGGTCCTCGGACCACCAGTTGGCCACAGCTGCTCTAGAGCGTAGCCCATGAAGCAGAGGGTCTGGGCACCTCCCTCCTCCACAAGCCGGCTGAGCCAGCCAGCCAGCCTGGAATAATCAGCTTAACACTTTTTATAAGTTATTCCCTTCCCCCCCAGATTTTACTTTAAAATTGCAATTTTCCAAACAGCCAATGTCCTGAATAGTATCACTCACCCCGCAGCTGCTGCATGCAGACTGTGCCTAAAGCTGTGCGTCCCTTTATGTAAAACAATTCCTTCTCTCTTGGCTCCTCCGTCACACCCCTGCACTCTTTCACATCACTGCTCAGAGCCACTGCACTGCCCAGAGCCCCTGTCGGGCCAACACAAGCTCTGATCCACTTGCCCCCCTCAGTGTCCTGTGAAGCAACACAGCGGGATATCCCAGCAGGGGTTTCTCCCAAGTCCCCAGGGACTTCCCTGACCTTTGGCCTTCTGGCCCCTGGGGAGCTACCCTCAAGGGCTCTTTCTTCCTAGGAGTCTCAGTGAAGTGTCTCTGGCCTTGCACAGCTCCCCCGCCCCCCCCCAAGCCTCTCTGGCACAGTATGCTGGTCTTTCCATTCGTCATTTGTTTTTTCTGTTTGCCCCCATAGGTCCCTCCAGGTACAAGGTGGGCACCATGGCTGAGAAGTTCGACTGCCACTACTGCAGGGACCCCCTGCAGGGGAAGAAGTACGTGGAGAGGGATGGCCACCACTGCTGCCTGAAGTGCTTTGACAAGTTCTGCGCCAACACCTGTGTGGAATGCCGCAAGCCCATCGGTGCGGACTCCAAGGTAATATTGGGACAGGACAGGTTGGTTGTCCTGTGACTGAGACAACAAAAGCCCGCCCTCTCCCGAGTCCTCCTCATCATTGCAGCTACCCGTGTGGAAGTCAGGACAGGCAGTGGCACGGAGACAAGGAAACAAGAGGCCCCGGCCCAGGAGCCAGCCACCCTTGCTTCTAATGCTTGTTCCCTTGACAGTGTCCTGAGCTCTCTGTGTGGGACTTGGAGCGGCTGGTGCCAAGGCCCATGCCAGCTCTGTTGGTTGTACTTTCTCTTGTTTCAGGAACTGTGAGTCTTCCATCCTCACCTCAGTGTCCTTCATGTTTCTCAATTAGAACATTCACGTCAGGGCATCCCCAGGTGCAGTAGTAGGCCCCTGCCCCCCTCCTAGCACCCTTTTGTCACTCACAGCAGCCCATCCCTTCTGCTTGGTTTCCAGGAGGTGCACTATAAGAACCGCTACTGGCATGACACCTGCTTCCGCTGTGCCAAGTGCCTGCACCCCTTGGCCAACGAGACTTTTATGTCCAAGGACAACAAGATCCTGTGCAACAAGTGCACCACTCGGGAGGACTCCCCCAAGTGCAAGGGCTGCTTCAAGCCAATTGTGGCAGGTACTGCCCATATTCATTCCTGGGATGGCCAGGGAGGAGGCCTATGGGCAGAGATGATGTGGGGTTGCTTGGGACGATGGGGCTAATGCTACTGGGAGCTGCTTTTAGCTTTTAGCATATATATGCACGCATATATATATATGTATACATGCGTACACATATATGCTCGCACACACGCACACATTCGGAAACTAAAGACCACTGGAGAGAACTGTCTGTGGCAAGAGAAGGAAGTGAAAAGTATGTAGCACTTTCTCATTTGGGTAGAGTAAGTGATGGAAGCATGCTTTTTCCTTAGAGTGTAACTCTGGGTCAGACCATCCCTTATAGAATCTCTAAGTCCACAGAGGGTGTGGGAGTGGGGTCTCGGGTGTCTATTCCTCAAACACTACAGCTGGGGTCCCCTCCCTGACAGATCTGGGTTGGCACACCCACAAGTAGGCCATTGTTGAGAAACCTCCCACGGGTAGGTTCATCAGAAGCGTGAGGCCAGTCACTGCAGGGCCTGCATTCCCTCACCTCTGGAGGGCCCATGGTTGGAGTTGAGTGGATGCAGCCCCCTGCAGAGCACTATCAGTGGGGCTATCCAATTGCTTCCTCCCCCTGCAGGAGATCAGAATGTGGAGTACAAGGGGACCGTCTGGCACAAAGACTGCTTCACCTGCAGCAACTGCAAGCAAGTCATCGGCTCTGGAAGCTTCTTCCCGAAAGGGGAGGACTTCTACTGCGTGACTTGCCATGAGTCCAAATTTGCCAAGCATTGCGTGAAGTGCAACAAGGTATGTTGTCAAGGGAGTTCTGTATGGACTATTGTTTCTAGAAGCGTTTTTGACAGTTGGCAGAGCACTTGCACACACACTATCCCATTCCATCCCCACGACGGCCCTGTGATGTGGGAATTATTATGCTCATTTTACAGATGAGGAGACTGGGAGTAGAAAACTGTACAGGGCCAACTCAGGCTGTCTGAAAGGCACTCACCCTGGAGGCACAGGCAACCGGGGCTCTAGAGGCCTGCCTCCACCACCTAGTTCGCCTTCTCTGAGTCTCAGTATCTTCACCTGTAACCTGGGGATAATAATAGCACCTGCCTCCCATGGCCGTTATGGTGATTAAATGAGATATTGTAGACCAAAGCGCCCAGCACAGTGCCTGGTACATAGTAGGCATTCAACAAAAGAGTTGTTGAATCTGAATTCGGTGCTACACTCCCTGGTCTAGGCCATCACATCTGGAGGAATCACTTACCAGGATCAGCCCTGGCATGCCGAGTGCTTTGTGTGTGTTACCTGCTCTAAGAAGCTGGCTGGGCAGCGTTTCACCGCTGTGGAGGACCAGTATTACTGCGTGGATTGCTACAAGACTTTGTGGCCAAGAAGTGTGCTGGATGCAAGAACCCCATCACTGGTAGGCTAAAGAGTCCTTGCTAAGTCGGCCAGGCTAGGTTTTGCGCATGGTAACCAACTCTCATTTTCCTACTTCGGTTTCATCCATAAAGGCCCCAAAGAATGCCCCCTCCCCTTGCCATTGTGGTCCTGAAGACCCCCAAATAGTTTTGAATTCTCCCCCAGGCCAGACTAGCCTTTGCAATACAGAACACTTCCTGACTGCTGCTGACTAACGATGCTGTGCTGCGGAGTTCACGAGCCTGAGACCCACGCCATGGGCAGGCCATGGGCAGGCACTGCGCACGCGTGGGATATTGGGGGTGGGGGTTGAGTGATAGGCTGGGATCATAACACCCCATAGCTGAAGGCTAGCTCAGAGGTGCCTGTGGGCAGCTTTGTTGCCACCCGAGCTAATCATTTCATTCCTCATCTCGCGGCCGCGATCCACGTGCCCTGGGCCCTTTCCCCGCCTCCACTGTTCCCATCTCCCCGGGGAGCCTTGAAATGTACATTTGAGAAGACTTTTGCCATCCTCAGGGAAAAGGACTGTGTCAAGAGTGAGCCACCCAGTCTCTAAAGCTAGGAAGCCCCCAGTGTGCCACGGGAAACGCTTGCCTCTCACCCTGTTTCCCAGCGCCAACCTCCGGGGCAGGCATCCGGGTGGAGAGAGGACTTGTCCCTCGTGGGTGGTGGTTCTTTATAGAAAAAATCGAAGCTTAGCAGCTCCTCGAGGCCCGGTAAGTGCATACCCCACAAACAGCCCAAGTTTGCCTCCTGGTGGCCACTTTGATGCCATGGCCCTGACCTAAATCAAAGAAACTGGTTATGCTGGGAGGTCGGTGCAAGTGTTACAGGGCGATTGAAGTGGCATGGGATTGTGGGTTCTTTAAATCACAGAAACCTTTGGCTGAGCTCTGGCATCTTCTGAGGTCCTTGAGAGCTGTAGCAGGGTCACGGCGGCATGGCGTAGGGGACAGATCACGGTGGAGAGGGGTGGCCTGGGAGCTGGGCAGATCCTGCCCTGTGCTTATTAGCTCTGTAAATGGGCAAGGCAGCCGTGTATCTCTCACCTGTATTCACTCAATTTTCTCTTTTGTTCTCTTTTGTGTTTTCCACAGGGTTTGGTAAAGGCTCCAGTGTGGTGGCCTATGAAGGACAATCCTGGCACGACTACTGCTTCCACTGCAAAAAATGCTCCGTGAATCTGGCCAACAAGCGCTTTGTTTTCCATCAGGAGCATGTGTATTGTCCCGACTGTGCCAAAAAGCTGTAAAGTGACAGGGGCTCCTGTCCTGTAAAATGGAATTGA
>NW_006299241.1:424155-470011 GCF_000327345.1 Myotis davidii | reverse complement strand
GAGCGGCCTTTCACCTCTTCAAAGTTGTTCCTGTCTTTTCTCCCATTTTACAGTATTACTCAAATAAGGGCACAGTGATCATTCTAGAATTTAGCAAAACCAACTCTGCAGCAAAGTTAATTTTGCAATGGCTGCATTAAAAAATGAACACTTAGATTGACTCTTCTGCATGTTTATCATAGAGCAGAAAAGTGCTAACCATTTAGCTGCTTAGTGATGTAAGCAACAAGCCTAAGAAATAAAGCCCCCACTGAGATGCCCTTCGTGACTCAGCTGGGACCCACCGTGTCATCACACGACACACAAGAGTTGTAGCGGCTGCTTCAACTCGTTGCTCACCCTGTGATCTGTGAGCAGAAAGAGAATTTACGAAATGCATGGTTTAACTTCATCAAAACCTTCCTTCTGTTCTTTTGTGCTTTTGATCGACTAATATGAATTTCTAGAAAATTAACATTTGAACTTAGCTGTGATGCTAAACTGACCTTTCCCCCTGTACTAACATTTGAGTTCCCCGTGTGCCGTGTTTTCTGAACGTTCCTACTTTCAAGCATGGAACATGCAGGTGATGTGGAAAGTGTAGGCAGATCTGAGAGAACGAGCCTGTTTCAGAGGAACATCGTCACAGTGAATACTTCTGGAAGCTTAACAAAACTAACCCAGCTGCTGGGTGTGTTTAATTAATAATATTTTGTTTTAATTAATAACAACATAGACTATGGGTTTGGAGACTTGCATGAAAACATTTTAGCCCCCTCGAACGTTCCTGCAGTTTGAAGTCATCCTGTAGAAGTAACCATAAATCTCTAGAGGGGTAGCTGAGCAGGCGTCAGGACGGTCATTGACATGGATGTGACATTTCCAAACAGTGGCAAGTTGAATCCCTTGTAACATAATAGTTGTTGTTCTTTTGTTGATCTGTTAAAGAGGCTCACCAATGTCTCTTGTGATTCTTAGGACTGTTCCTCAAGAGCTTAGATTGATTTCTGGGGGACTGGGGAGGTCACTGTCCTCACAGGCAGATTTCCATGTAGTGCTTACCTGAGATGCCAGATCACCTACTTACTGTATTCTATCTAATTGTTATATTACATAATAAAATGAGATGATATCAAAGTGAACATGTAATGACAATACATATTAACATTCTTGTAGCTATGGTTAGAGAAGCCGATGCCTCATTTCTACATTTTGTCATTAGCTAATATCATCTAACATTTCAGTGTATCCTTACAGAAATAAAAGTAGCATATAAATAACTTGCCTCCTGTCATTTTATTCTACCCAGTGTAATTGCTGTAAGGTGTTACTACTGATCCTAAAACCTGAATTTTTTTCTTTCTTCAAGGACATACTCAGTTCCATGCAATTGCATGGAACACAAATTACAAACAAGACAAAACAGACCTATAACAGTGTTTGGATCCAATTAAAAACAACAAAAACCCATTCTGACCCAAAATAGCACTTCCCAGATGTTGCCATCCCTTAACAGGGGCAAACTGATCATCTTTGACCAGGGAGAGGGGGGTAGAAAGAGCACTGTGGCTGAAGGGTATCAATGGAGAAATCATCACAATCTCTATTTTGTTGACTACCCTTATCTTGTGCCTCGTAGAGCCCCGGGCCCCTGTTGAACACTGCTATGTCCTCAATGGCTGATATCCACCATTGGGCCTCCCTCCTTGGGGACAGTGCTTATTTGGAAGGCTGCACATTTGGGCCCATGGACTTCAGTGAGGGGGATGGGGTGGGCACAGGTTGCAGCTTTTAGATCATTGCTACACATCTCTGGGGCTCATGTTCTCGAGCTATTCAACCTACCCACCCACCCATGGTTTTTGCAGGACAGCACTGGAGGTCCAGTGAGAAAGGTTCCTTTGTATGCTCCTACATGATGGGTCACCAGAACATGAGCACTTAGTCAAACCACATTTCAGCTAAAGGTAGAGTTGGGAGGAGAGGGCAGTAGTCTTTGATGAGCCTTAGGCCCAGGGCAATAAAAGCAAAGGGCAGAACCCCTGGGTTATATTTACTACTAGAGGCCTGGTGCATGAAAATTCATGCACTGGAAGGGGGGTCCCTCAGCCTGGCCTGCCCCCTCTCACAGTCTGGGAGCCCTCAGGGGCGGGAGGTGACCCGGCGATCAGGGGAAGGTGATGCCCCCATCACACCTCTGCTGCTGCCACTGCCGTCAGCACAGGCCTCGGCTGGCCCTGGTTATCTGTGCCTTAGGTGACCCTGGGTGGCTGGGCAGCCAACATCCAAGGCTCGCCTACGTCTCGGGCCAGCCCTGGGCAGCTGGGGAGCTGAAGGGACTGGAAGACACTGGAGGCAAACGTGCGGAGCACCAGCGGGGCGAAGGGGACTGGGCGCTGACATCTTGTGGCTGTGGGCATTGCCATCTTTGAGGGTGTGGCATTCAATTAGCATATTTCCTCCTTATTAGCTATGGGTGCTGCCATCTTTGAGGGAGGGGCAGTCAGTTAACATATTCTCTCCTTATTGTCTGTGGGTGTTGCCATCTTTCAGGGCGTGGCATTCAATTATTATATTCCCTCCTTATTGGTTGTAGGCGCCACCATCTTTGAGGGTGGGGCAGTCAATAGGCATATTCCCTTATTGCCTGTGGGTGCCACCATCTTTGAAGGTGGGGCAGTCAAATAGCATCATTTCCTCCTTACTGGCTGTGGGCGCTGCCATCTTTGAGGAAGGGGCAGTCAGTTAACATATTCCCTCCTTATTGCCTGTGGGCGCCTCCATCTTTGATGGTGGGGCAGTCAATAGGCATATTCCCTCTTTATTGCCTGTGGGCACCATCTTTTTGGGCGTGGCAGTCAATTAGCATATTCCCTCCTTATTGGCTGTTGGCGCCACCATCTTTGAGTATGGGGCAGTCAATTAGCATATTCTCTCTTTATTAGATAGGATATTAGTGGGGATCAGAACTTATCAGCAAGAAACTATGAGCACTTTAATGAATGTGGAACATCCCCTTGTGTTTCCCTGGGAAAATGAGCAACCCTTAAAACAATGAAGAGTTCACCTGGTCATCTGGCGTCCCAAGAAAATGGGTTGGGTGGGGAATTCAGATGGCACCCCTCTGCTTCCTGAAACCCTGGGAAAGGATAGAGCCCTGAGGGGACAAGCCTCCCAATTCACTCAAGACTTGAGCACTGGCTTATATGCTTTTCTCCATAGGAAGAGACCATGATACATCTCCAATACCCTCCTCCTCTGCTTGCTCCACTTCAGCAAACCCTGGACCTTTGCAGCATCTAGACTCACCTGTCCTCTAATGATGCCTTCTTGGTCCTACATATTCTCACTGAGTTCATTCTTTGCCTTTCAGTCCACTGACTGCTCCAGGTTATTCTCTCAGCCCCTCCCGGCCCTTCCTCTGTATCTGCCTTAGATTTTATGCTGTCACTTCAACCATTCTTCATCTCCATCCCCTCAATCCTGTTGCCCTTTTGCTTCCTTTTTCACTTGGCCTACAAAACTCCAGCCCGTACCAGGACCAAAGAGCTCTGATGAGAAAAGACACACAATTACAGACTGCAGCCACCAGCTGCATGAACTTCTGCCAGGCCCTCAGCCCTGTATCACCACTCCACCACTTCCTCCACTTCCTAACAGACTTCTCCACCACCTTCCTCTCCCAGGAAACAGACTCATGGGAGTCAGCCTCTGGCTATTGCTTGCCACATGATGCTTGCTCTTAACACTTGAGCATCTTTAGAAGTACACTCAAACCTGGGTTCTTGAACAGCTCCTATCTTGAACAATTCATTTCTCAACCAAGTTGTTCACGAAAAATGTCTTGGCTGTCGAAAAAAACTTCAGTTCTTGACCTGACAACCCTTTCATGATGATACTCGTATGATCAGTCACGCATCTCTCAGGGGGCAAAGGAGAGAATACATGCATATGAGTCAGTTTACTGCTAAACCTTGTGTTTTCAACATCTCAGGAAATTGTGTTGCAAATATTTTCATGTTTATTATATTAAAGGTCTTACTGTGTACATGAATTTTCATTTTTTGCTGTACAACATTTCATTTCCTTTTTGTTAAATTTTCATTTACATTTCATGTCCTTTTTGTCTTTAAAGTGTTTATAGATTGAACAGTACATTAAACATGTACTGTGTATGAGAAAGGTTAAAACAATCATTTGGGAGTCAGGAATGGATTAATTCAATTTACATTTCTGCCCTGGCCAGTGCTGCTAAGTGGTTAGAGCTTCAGCCTGCGAACCAAGGAGTCGCAGGTTGGATTCTAGTCAAGGACATGTACCTGGGTTGCAGGTTCATTCATTACCCAGCCTCAGTTGGCGCATGTGCAGGAGGCAGCCAATTGATGTGTCTCTCTCACACAAATGTTTCTCTCTTCCCTCCCTCTCATTCTCCCTTCCAGTCTCTAAAAAAATCAATGGAAAAAGTATCCTTGGGTGAAGATTAACAACAAAATTTACATTATTTATAATGGGAAAAATGATTTGGTCTTTGAACAATTCACTTCTGGAAAAGCTTTCCCAAATGAATTAAGTTCAAGAACCAAGGCTCCACTTTAAGTGCCTTATACACATTACATCGGGCCCTCACACCCAACACTAGCACTCTTTTTTTAAAAAATATAATTTTATTGACTTTTTACAGAGAGGAAGGGAGAGGGATAGAGAGTTAGAAACATCGATGAGAGAAACATCGCTCAGCTGCCTCCTGCACGCCCCCTACTGGGGATCGAGCCTGCAACCAAGGTACATGCCCTTGACCGGAATCGAACCCGGGAGCTTTCAGTCCATGGCCCGACGCTCTATCCCCTGAGCCAAACCAGTCAGGGCAAAACTGGCACTCTTGCCCCTATCTTCCAGATAAGAAAACTGAAGTTTGGAGAGGTTATCTGGTTTGCCTAAAGTCACACAGCTAGTAAGTCAGAAATCATCACCCTGGACACACCTGTAGCCTATCCATTATGGCACTGCATTGCCATCAAAATGGTGAGCCCCTTAGGGCAGGGACAGTGTTTGACACATCACAATGAGGAAACTGCCATGCTCAGTGACAAGCATAAGACTCAGGAGGAAGGAGGGGAAATTTTAGTTACCAAATTTCCAGAAGAAAAACCTTTTCTCCCTCATAATTAAGGGGAGCAGAATATCAATAACACATCTATTTGAGTCTCAAGTTAGTGAGCCAGCAAGCGAGCAGAGGGAAGTTCCAGAGCAGGAGGGGAGCAATGCCTAAATTAAAGGGACTTGTTTCTTCCACCTCTTCTGGCAGCAATTCTGACAGTAAAGTTAACAAAATATGAAAGGAGAAAAAGCAAGTTATTTCATTTTTTTAAAAATATATTTTATTGAGTTTTCACAGAGAGGAAAGGAGAGAGATAGAGAGTTAGAAACATCGATGAGAGAGAAACATCAACCAGCTGCCTCCTGCACACTCCCCACTGGGGATGTGCCCGCAACCAAGGTACATGCCCCTGACCGGAATCGAACCTGGGACCTTTCAGTCCGCAGGCCGACACTCTATCCACTGAGCCAAACCGGTTTCGGCAAAAGCAAGTTATTTCAGAAAACCCTGTAAAGAAGCAAAAGACTAGTGAAATTTCAATAGCCCTGCCATTTTTTCAAGCAGAACAGCAGCAGCAGAGATGACAACATGTTTCAGATTGGGAAGATGAGGTGCGTCAGTGTTTGGGACTTTCAAGGAAAAGTCCTAATTTATATTAGAAAATATTGGATCGGTTCAGAAGGTGAAATGAAACCAAGAAGAAAGGGTCTTTCTTTAAATCCCGAGCAAGCGGCCAGCTGAAGGAACAGATTTGTGACATTGACAATGCAGTAAGAAAACTGTAAAATCAGAGCCAAAAACTTGTACTGTTGCTTTAATTTGTCATTGTTTTCCAAGCTATTGTATATTTGGATTGTAAAACAATTTGTAAGAACACTTTCTTAAAAGAAAATGTGGATTATTTAAAATGTTCTGAGGATGCCCTAGCAGGTTTGGCTCAAGGATAAAGCATCAGCTTGTGGACTGAATGGTCTCAGATTTGATTCTGGTCACCCCTAACTGCCCTTCCTTGCAGGCCTGGTCCCTCCCAATTGCCCTCCTCTGCTGGCCATCTTGTGGCAGCCGTCTTGTGTCCACATGGGGGTGGCCATTTTGTGTTGGAGTCATAGTCAATTTGCATATCACATCTTTATTAGATAGGATTGCTTAGTCTATACAAAATAATGATTTAGATGTCTGGTTTCACTTATTAAACATCACCCATAGGATGTCTACAAAATCAGATATTGTTAAATTAGACTAGGATTTAATAAAAATTGTGAAAGCTTACTGGCCAAACATTTTATTTTATAACATTAAGTATGGATTATATATAGCCAGAGATATCACTATGCTTTACTGTTATAGTAGGCAATGTGGTCAGTTTTTAGGGCAGTGGTTCTCAACCTTCTGGCTCTTTAAATACAGTTCCTCATGTTGTGACCCAACCATAAAATTATTTTCGTTGCTACTTCATAACTGTAATGTTGCTACTGTTATGGATTGTAATGTAAATATCTGATATGCAGGATGGTCTTAGGCTACCCCTGTGAAAGGGTCGTTTGACCGCCAAAGGGGTCGTGACCCACAGGTTGAGAATCGCTGGTTTAGGGGAAAGAGCATTTACTTGGGTTTTTTGGCCTAAGCTTGGGTCTTTTACAGTTAATCTACTGGACTTAAATGTTACTAAATTTTTAGCAGGCATTCTGATATGATTTTCATTGAGCCATGATGACAAAGACACAGATTGAGGCACAAGTTTCAGGGACTTGGCCGCAATAGACAGGGCATGGTGTGCCTTAGGGGAAAAAATGTAAAGGAACTATTAGCAGTTAAAGAAGGCAGGGATTCTCTTCAAACTAAATTATATTTTGATCACATGGATAGGACACAATTCTAGATAGAATAGTAAAAAGAAAGGATTAAAAATATGTAAATAATCCTTGTTGACAAATTATTTTTGATAGCTAAAGTAAAAATAAAAATGGCTACTGCCATATCAGAGTTGCACTATTATACTAAGTTGGATTGCTAACTATACCTAAAACATTTTATGGAATTGTAAAGACTTGATTTCAAAACCATCTGCTAGGCCATATATAGTTATCAATTTATCTGGCAGCTATTCTACCTTATTTTTTTACATTTTATTTTTTTAAAATATATTTTATTGATTTTCCACAGAGAGGAAGGGAGAGAGTTAGAAACATTGATGAGAAAGAAACATCGATCAGTTGCCTCCTGCACATCCCCCACTGGGGACGCGCCCGCAACCCAGGTACATGCCCTTGACCGGAATCGAACCTGGGACCCCTCAGTCCGCAGGCCGCCGCTCTATCCACTGAGCCAAACCGCCTTTGGCTATTTTTTTACATTTTAGATTTTAGTGTTTTTTTTTTTTTTATTGCTTAAAATATTACAAAGGGTATTACATATGTGTCCTTTTTTTTTTTCTTCTTAGCAGTAACCCTAATCAGTGCGTAATTGGGGAAATAAAGAAATCCTCTTTTGGTATTTTAGCCTTCATCAACTAATAGATACCAAAGTGTTCAAATAATGTTTTAGACAAATCATACTTCTTAACTTTCCCTTTTTTGTAAACATTTTTGTCCTGTTAACTTAATTGGGGAGATTTTTAAAGTATTCCTTATATATACAGAAAGGGTAGTTAGCACACAGAATTTTGATTTTGGTATAGATGGAGAGAGGATAATGGTTGCATTTCCTAAGTTTATAGGAATTTAAGGAGTGTATGTATTTTGAAACATCTGCTAATAGAGAGATGGTGCTGAAATCTATTTTTACCTAGGCATTTTCTAGCTATTTAGCTTATGTCATAAGTTAAACCTTCATATAAGGAAGGCAAATTTGTTGACTGCTAAATTCATTTAAATAATGTTACTAGAGCCCTAACTGGTTTGGCTCAGTGGATAGAGCGTCGGCCTGCAGACTGAAGGGTCCCAGGTTTGATTCTGGTCAAGGGCACGCGTACCTTGGTTGCGGGAACATCCCCAGTAGGGGGCGTGCAGGAGGCAGCTGAGCGATGTTTCTCTCATCGATGTTTCTATCTCTCTATCCCTCTCCCTTCCTCTCTGTAAAAAATCAATAAAATATATTAAAAAAATAATGTTACTAGATATGCAGTATATAGAAATTATTTTTTTTTGTGTGTGTGTGTAGGAAAGGATGAAAACTGGGTTAAAATAAGAGCCAAATTAACTTGTACTGAAAGGGCACTTTTGTTTTCTGTTTAAACTTTATCTTAAGATTTCTTCAGGAAGAAAGCTTGGCATTTGGGTGCAGCCATTTCTTCCAGTGTAATGCCAAACTGAATTTAATTAATACCAGCCCTTGAATGTACTCAGCAGCAGGGTTTTTCTAATTGGGTTTTACTCTTTGTCTTTTAAAGTACAAACAGCTTTTGACCTATGTCCAATGCTCTTGGCATTTTATTAAAAGAACCACTAAAAAAACTATATATAATTTGATTATTCTCTTTTGTTTTGCTTCATAAATGCTTAAGAATGTCTTTTGAAGACAGTTCCTACCTCATTAGCTAGTCAAGATCCTGTGATGATCAACCTATTCCAAATAATGTTTTTTGGAAAAATAAACTTGAAAACAAAAAGTATGTACATCTTGGGCCTTGGCTATTGAGGAGAAAAGAAAAAGAATTGAGAATTAAGTGTTCCTGAGATGGGCATGTTAGAGTACTATAAAAGTTTGAAATATTCAAAAAGTTCTAGCTAGCCTTGGCTGGTGTGGCTAAGTTGGCTGGGCGTTATCCTGTGTGCCAGGAGGCTGCTGGTTTGATTCCTGGTCAGGGCAGATGCCCATGTTGTGGGCTTAATTCCCAGTAGGGGGTGTGCAAGAGGCAGCCAATCGATGTTGTACTCTCACATTGATGTTTCCTTCACTTTTCCCATCTCCCTTCCTCTCTCTCTAAAAAAATAAACTATTATTTTAAAAAATTAAAAAAAATTAGAAGTGCTAGCTAGTATTTAGGTATCTCTCCTGATACTCTTTGCTATTTACTTTTTATGGAAATTAATTCAGTAAAACACTCAAAACTTTTTAGTATTTTTTACTGGTGTTTTTCCAGATAAATTCTAGGGATAAATATTTCCAGCCACAAGTATGTAATTCTGTAAATTCTGTAATACTGTGGAATACCTGTATGCTTTGTTTGGTATTTCTTCTATGGAGATATCAATGAATATACTACTCCATCTGTGAACATTTTAAATGTTGAAATAAAAAAAGTAAGAAATGTACAAAAAATGAACATATCTACTTGATAACAGAGTGGGTTGTAGAGCCCAACTTCTAGGATTCAAATCCTGGCCACCCTGCTGTTTTAAAGTTATGAGCCCTTTGGCCAGTTGCTTTACCTATCTGAGCTTTTTTCCTCACCTGTAAAATGAGACTTAGAATTCCTACCTTGCAGAATTACATGCAGATTTCATAATGCAAGTGCTCAGCAGGGTGACGGATAACCAGTATAAGCACTCAATAAACTTTAAGCATTTATTTTATCTCCATCACCAGAGATAGTTTATTAACTATCATGCAAGCCACAGGACACTGTTCTCACTCCTCAAGCAGTATGCGTGTTTGTTTTATAATCAGACAGACTTAGGATTGATCAGCTCTGCCTTTCTGGTTGAGTGTACTAATATCCACAAACCTGTGTCATCCCAGGTAAAAATGAATGACCACACCTTACAGGACTGTTGTAAGGGTTTGAAATGATGGTTATAAAGTACCTGGCATACAGGATGTGCAAACTTTACAGTTATTATAACACTAGAGGCCCCATGCACGGAATTCGTGCAAGAGTAGGCCTTCCTTCCCCTGACTGCTGGCACCGGCTTCCCTCTGGCACCTGGGACCTGGGCTTCCCTCGCAGCCCCGGCTTCGTCCAGAAGGACATCTGGTCTTATTAGCATATTACGCTTTTATTATTATAGATAGTTGAGGAAATTATTAAACACTGGAATTGGATTGGTGGGGAGACCAAGGACAAAATAGCCTTTCTGGGGCCTGCTTCAACAAACCAGACCTAGGGGTGGGGGGCACTGAAAGTGACACAGGGAATTGACCTGATAAAATGTGACAGTATGCCTCTAGGCTTTTGCTTCTTGACACTTGCTACTGTTTTATTAGTCCCAAACCTCCAGCTGTTGCCAAAATGAGTTAGTGACTGTTCAGTATGAGAATGAAAGGGTCTACAGATATTGTACTGCAGCCCCCCTCTCTTGCCAGATTAAAGGGCTCAGAAGGCCCATAACATACACAATCACGTGGCCATAACTTATGCACACACACAGGCGCCTTGGCTAAGATTCAGGTCTTCAGATCCTGTTCTATTGTCTCTTACCGCACTTTGTGGTTGTCAGGGATTAGAGAGAGCCTTTGAAAGGCTTTACAGTGTTCATGACATAGGTGGAAGAAATGTGGTCATCCTCAGAATCCACAGGGGAGAGGACACCAAGATAATATCCAGAGAGAAAGGGAAACTGGAGACAACCAATGTGTCCCCTAACATGTTCAAGGGCACCAGCCCAGGGCAGGAGGGGGAATCTAGTTCATGTCCATCACTTCACAGCTGTAAAGCAAGGTGATGTGACTGCATTTCATGTTGTGTGCACACCAGGGGATATCCTAGTTCAACAGCTCCAACAGAAAGACCAACAGAATGGAATGCCAAGTGGGGAATGGCTGCTACCATTCTCATAAGCACCAGACCGCAAAGACTGAGGATAAACAGGACCTTACCTTACAGAATACAATAGTGAGTGGAGTAGAACATGTTTCAAGATTGCAAACAACCTTTATAGGCAGATCAGAACACTGCTCTCACCACGCATAGTAAGTGATGTCATGGAGAGATGGGTATATAACAGTATAATCACTGCCTGAGCACACTCACAAGGGCTAGGAGAGGAGGAATGGGGAATGACTGTGTAAAGGGCCTAGGGTTTCTTTGTAGGGCGATGAAAATGTTCTGGAACTAGATGGTGGTGATGGCTGCACAACACTGAAAGTACTAAATGCCACTAAATAGTGACTTATGTGAATTTCACCATAGTAAAAAGAAAGGTACTTTAATCACTGGCTTCAAGTATAAGTCAGACCATCACCAGGAAGAGTAACACAGGAAAGAGTAACAAGCATTGGAATAGGTGCAGGAAGACCAGTGTTTTGAAATTCACATCTTGATGTCCCACAAGGGGAACTCTGCCAAATCCCTGATTAGCTGGAGAGAAGCATCAGAGGATTTGCTTACTGAACTTGTTGGTTGCCTGTGCTCATGGCTTGGTTAACAACTGGTGTCACCTCTATATTCCCACCAGTACATTTTGTGTTATTATAATGAAAAGAAAACTTGACTTTATCTGCAAAGTTTATTTCACAGAGCACACATTTATATGGAGGTATAACAGAGTGTTTCAATATGTAACATTCGTGCGGAAAAATATCAGAAATATTGTTAGGATGATTGTCTGCCTCCTATATAAAAGAACTAGCATTTGAAAATAGTTTTAAAATCTAAGGGATCAAGCTCTAATCTGTAACAAAAGATATAGTACTCTGAATAGCAAAGAACTAAGAAACAAGAATAATTACTTCCTTTTACTAATCCAAGACTGGTGACTACAAAGAAACATTGGCCTATTTCAAACTATTTGTGATAAGCCAGAAAACTCACTAGCATTAGGACAACTAAATTGCACTCAAGTTTTAGTCAATAGTTTTTTGTTGTTTCTTTTTTAATCCTCACCTGAGGATATTTTTTCCATTGCTTGAGAGAGGGAGGGAGAGATTGAGAAACATTGATGTGAGAGAGATATATCAACTGGTTGCTTCCTGCAGGTGTCCTGACCAGGGATGGGGTGCCAACTTGCAACCCAGGCATATGCCCTTGACCGGGAATCAAATCTGCGACACCTCTGGTGCTCGGGCTGATGCCCTAACCTCTGAGCACCGGGCAGGGCAAGTTTTAGTCAATACTTTTAATCAGGACTCAATGCATTTCAGCAAATATACATCCTGTGTGTGTGCATGCATGTATGCCTTTCTATCACAAGGACTAAAGAATAACACTGCTCCTGTACTCACTTGCAGCCACTGGTTAGAGAAAGGCAAGCAAATTTTGGTTTCATATCCCAAGTCTGGGTGTATACTGAAGGGCAGGACTGGAGGGTATAAACAGAAAAAAATTATATACACAGTAAACATTCAGAGGAATTAAACATATCCCACCAGACAACAGCCAAATACTGCTTTATGTACACAATAAAAATAATACATGTTTTTGTAGATAAACCCTAGTATGTACTCCAAAAGGAAATACTGATAAGAGAACAAAATATCCTAATTGTTCCAAGATTAGACCTTCTAGGACTCCTAGCATTTGGGGGCATCACTGCTTGTGTACTTAGCTGGAAAGGTTAAAAATAGACATACATAATGGTAACATATGCTTTACTCTATTTTGCAATCTTTGGTATTGGTATATTAGAAATAATCCAACATAGCTCTTGTGAGCAATCTTGAGTCCTTCACATAACCTATTATGTTCTCTACAAGATCAAACAGGAGTTTTTGTTAAACAGAACAAATATTATTTTAAGATTTCAAACACGTACTGAGAGAATATTATTCTTTCAGTAGAGATTCTTTTAGAAATATAAGTTACTAGTTTATAAACACAGCTTCAATGCACACTCAAACACATGTTGGCAGGAAAATACAATGAGATACAATGGAGATTTTTACAGGAAAACAACTTTTTACTAAGAACCCTTTCTTGTGGATTTCAAGATGACATAAGTGAGTGGGCATCTTCTGAGACTTGCTAAAATGACTTTTTGTTGTTTTCCCTTTTGTTAGTTATTTCCTTTGCTTGGTTCAAGTTGGAGGTGGAGTAATTTGGGGAGATGAGCCTAGAAGTTGAAACCCAGAATGAAGGATAAATTCTCTTCTAGGCTGCATGAGGTTTACATGTCTGACCAGAGGGAAAAAGAAAAGAAAGAAAATTAGTAAAGAAGGTGCTGGTCTCACAGCAATTGGACCCTGGCCTTCCTTCCTTCAGGGTGGGTCTGGTACCCTCAGTAGCCCCTTTGGAGTTGCTGACACACTGGTACTCTTATAAATGCTCTCAACATCCCCAACCCCCAAACAAGCCCATGCTGCCTCTCAACTTCAAAGAGAGCTTCTCAAGGAAAGAAAAACGAAGGTCTTTTGGTTTTGGAAACACAGGTTGATAGGCAAATTCCACAGACCTCATAAACACTCTGCCCTAAATGATCATCTGTGTGCTGTAAAAGAGCCAGTGTGAAAAGAACCTACTTTGCATTATCTGGCAGGAAATGCAGGACATTAAATTAGATTCAAGTCATTTAATTTACTCTAAAAACTAACTCGATGGAAGAGTCTTCGGCATCAATGTAACTTTTAGATCCACCACTGTCTTCTCCCTCACCTCCCAAGTTACATGGTGCCAAAGTGGCCCTGAAACAGCAGGAAGCAGGATTGCTCAAGGTCAATGGTCTTGGAAGCAAAATGAAGATGGGATAAAAAAGAAAAAAAAGCCTTACCTGATCAAGCAGAATCAGATTTTTCTATTTTTGCCTGGGGACTTTGGTGGAATGTTGTGGAACCTTTCAGATGGTGTTTCTGGCTACCAGGAAGGTTGCTAGAAATGAGTGGATCGATCTTGCGAGTGCTATCTAGTATCTGTTCACACAGACATTCCTGTGACACTGAATGTAAACTTTCGGATGGTACCATGGTGTTGCTGGTTTCAACTATCTTTTCAGTTTTTGTTACTTGGTCGGTCATTCTTTTGATGGACAGCCTGGAAAGAGATGTTTTGGTTAGAATCTTGATTATCCCCAAGCCAGAGCTTCACCCTGAAAGCAACTTTATATTCTAATAATCTTTTAAGAAATGCCTTGAAAGTAAATGAACTTTCAGAATGATAAAATGGGAAGGCTGGAAGGGGCCCTGGAGATCGCAGAACACCCTGGTTTTCAAATTGTGTCCTTCAAAGTCCTAGGTTCCACGGGCATGCTAATGGAACAGTTAAGTGTGAAGGCTGCAGGAACCCTGTCCCTACTTCAAGATGATCCAGGACATGGCCAGTAAAGTGAAGTGAGGACTAACGTGGGTTTTGTAGCTCCAGTGCTCTTTCCAAACCATCACTGTGTCCCTTAGCAGAGTGTTTCCATGGGCCTTGTAGGTTAATGTCTTTCAAGTAATCGCCCAAAGATCCTTCCTTTCTAGACTCTGTTCCCACTCTTCTGACCTAATCTGTGACCCTCAGTTTCCCCATATGTAAAATGAGGTCATTAATATCGAACTTAGAAGTGAAATGATAATTAAAATAGGTTATGTAAAATAACTGGCATACAGCAGTCACTCTATCAATGACTCCTTCCCTGATTTTATGAGACAACATTAACCAGTGTGAACAAATCACTGAGTGTGAAGTTGGGCTCTGCCCTGGAACAGTGGGATGTTGGGCAAATAAGACCCATAATCTTTCCATGCCTCAGTTTCCTGATCTGTAAAGACGGAAATTCTAACACTACCCTACAAGACTGCTGTGCGGATTAGTTTGTTTCTGTAAAACAAGTGCTTAAAATAGTGTTTGGTACAAGTTAAGAGCTCAGTCAATAATCTCATGTATCATTCTAAGAATGTCAATCATAATAACACCAAGTTTATTCTGAAAAGCTCACTGAGTGACTAACCTGATACCCTTGGCCTGAGCCAAAGGGTCTTTCACTTTTTGTCTGACGTTTTTTATGTCATTTTTAAAAGATGCTCTTGTCTTTGTACAGGCTTCATCAGAACTGACTTCTAAAGGCGGCAGCCTGGGGGTTCTCTTCACATTTCTAGATCTTTTCTTGAGTTTTATGGATGAATTCATGCCATTTGTAAAGGCTAGAAAAAAAAGGAATAAGATTAAAACTAGAGCTTCAACAACAAAGACAAGAACAAAGGCTGTGATGTTGATAGGCTGGGGGAAGGACCGACCATGTCTGATGGCAGGAAGAATCATGGGAGTACGCTGGAGAGGCAGGCCCAGCAGCCACCAAACTACTCTACTTTTCTCAAACATGGTCCAGGCTGCTGCCCAGCACACCTGCCAGCACTGCCCTTAGAGCACAAAGGGGCCACCTTTAAGGAACTTGCCCTTTCTCCTTTGGCAGGAAACAATGCCGGCCAGAGGATAGGACTTAACCATGCTTCTTACCCCTCCTTCTGATTACCCACCTACCCAATTCTGCCTCCACCTCTTATTTCAGTCTCACTTCCAGTGCCAACTCCTACCCTTTCCAGTGTCCTAAGGCAGACCCTATACCTACCTTGCTCCTACTGCTATGTTCTCATGCATTTCGCCAAACTTCTTTTAATGCAACCAGCTTGTAGCAGAATCGTTATTTGCTCATATGTCTGCCTCCCATCGGCTATGGTTCCTCAAGGCTAAGGGCCCTGCTCTCCATCTCTGTATCCCTGTACCTAGTAGAGGGCCTGACTTCTGAGATAAAGGGTGGACAAACAGTGTTTTCTCAGATGCCAATAACTGTTGCCATAAAGTGGTTCTTACTCATAAGGAAACTAATAATACATTTCAGCGGGCACTCATAATCATGATATGATTTTAATTTTTCGCAATGACTTAGAAAGTAATATTCCACCTGTGGTCAATCATAGATGCCGGAGGAGGCCCTGAGCTATGAAATGTTAGTAAACCTCATATTCAGCTGAGAAAGAGAGGCCATCTACAGTCTTTTAGCACAACCCATAAAATAACAACAGACGCTGCAGCAGGAGCTAATATTTATTGAGAATTTACTATGTGTCAGGCACTATTCTCTTAGCATTACACGGATTATCTCATTGTAATCTCATGCTCACCCCAGAAGGACAATAGCTTCTCCTTTTTCAGAGGAAAACTGAGCACACAGAGAGATTAAGTAACTTGCCCTTAGCCAAACAGCTCAGAAGCAGAGGAGTCCCTGGATGAACCTATGCAGTCTACCTCTTAAATAGTGACTAACAAAACTCAAAAGGTGCCCAGCGGTGTGGCTCAGTGGTTGAGCGGCCACCCATGAACAAGGAGGTCATGCCCGGGTTGTGGGCTTGATTCCCAGCAGGGGACGTGCAGGATGCAGCGAATTGATGTTTCTCTCTCATCCATGTTTCTCTCTCTCTCTCTCCCTCTTCTTTCCCCACTCTCTAAAATCAATAAAAACATATACAAAAACAACAACAACAACTGCCCAACCATTGTGGCTCAGTGATTGAGCGTCAACCTATGAACCAGGAGGTCACAGTTTGATTCCTGGTCAGGGCACATGGCTGGGTTGTGGGCTTGATCCCCAGTGTGAGGTATGCAGGAGGCAGCCGATCAATGATTCTCTCTCATCATTGATGATTCTATCACTCTTTCTTTCTCCCTTCCTCTCTGAAATCAATAAAAATATTAAAAAATAACAACTCAAAAGGCAACCAAACCTGATGGATGCAAGTCATCAGAATGTGAATCATCACTTTCTGGCTCATCCTCATCATCTGCCTCATGCTCCTCGTATGTGTCACTGCTGGATGTTTGTGTATCCTATGATGAAAAAAGAAAATTATGGTTATATCTAAATATTCAATCATCCTGACATAGTTATTTCAAAGAAGACAGATTTTAAGGCTGGATTGATGGTTAATTTTCATCATTTCAAAGTAAAGATTTAAAAAATCTAAACTCTTTGGTCCCGAGAATCTACAGGAAATAGGACAGATGGCCCTAATTTTGTTTTTAAGTTAGGGGAGGACACTCAAGAATGAAAGACTTCCCTGAGTGAGAGCCAACAGCCAAGAGCTTTGGGTTAGCATGCGGTCTCTTCCTGCTCCGAGTCCGAACTATGCCAAGGTGGGGGCAACTGGTGAGTAGCTAAAAAAAGTTCTTGGCTGCTGCTGGAGGTAAAATTCTCAGACAAATGGGCTAAATGATCTTTGAGATGGTGACCCCCAGAACTTTTCAGAAATGATATTTCTATTCTAAGCTTTCATAATTATATCAACTGGTCAACTATAAACAGACAAAACATTACTTTTATAGCACAAGGTAAACAGTATAGAATCTGGAAGGAAAAGGCCTTGAATGCATGTCCATCAAAAGACAGGACACTGAGGTAGGCAAATACTTGAGAGAGACCCCCAAAGCAGTGACCATACAGGAATAAACTGGTAAATTTGAATTCGTTCAAATTAATTTCTGTTGATCACAGGGCATTATGAGAGTACGAAGTAAACTACACCATGGGGGCTGATATTTGCAATACATTATATTCAAAGGGCTCATAACTAAAGTGAGTAAAAAACTCTTACAATCAAAAGGCAGGAAACCCAATAAAAACACAGGCAAAGGACTTGAAAAGGCAGTTCTCGCCCTGCCTAATGTGGTTCAGATGGTTGGAGCATTGTCCCATACTCTCTCTCTCTCTCTCTCAATATCAATAAAAAAAGAAAAAGGCACTTCACAAAACCAAATATCCAAATGGCCAATAATCATATGTAAACCCATTAGTCATCAAAAAATATTGATAAATTCAACAATGTAAAAATGAAGACATTAAGAAAAGACAGCCATAAAGTGAGAGAAGTTATCTGTAATACATATAACCAAGAAAGAAGTAGAATCTAGAACATTTACAGAACTATAAATTAGTAAGAAAAAGACAAATTAGCCCAAAAGTTCTGGGCAAAAGACCTAAATAAGCATTTTCACACAAGAAAAAAAAAAACATGGAAGATAAAGATCTAAGAAATATGCTCAATTGTTTTAATATCAAGAAAAATGCAATGTGATGCTTTATTTCATTACCACCAAAATGGCAAAACTTAAAAAGAATGTGAGCTCTACCAATGTGGTGCATTGAGCATCAACCTATGAACCAAGAGCTCATGGTTTGATTCCCGCTCAGGGAACATGCCTGGGTTACAGGCTCAATCCCCAGTAGGGGGCATGCAGGAGGCAGACGATCAATGATTCTTCCTCATCATTGATGTTTCTATCTCTCTCCATCTCCCTTCCTCTCTCATGAATCAATTAAAAAAAGAATGTGAAGCAACAGGAATTTGTATATACTGCCAGTAGGAGCATGGAGACTACCTTTGAGGTGTCCGAATCTGTCTTTCTTGTCCGCTTCATAATTTCCTCAATACTCTATTTAAAGGAAAATAAAATTTCAAACATGAAAACAGATTAAATGCAAAAGAGTGGTGATTACTCCCATTTTCCAGAAGTGGATAATATCAGTGACTGCTCCAAAGCCACACACTTAACCAACACAAGACGTTGGGTGGCAGTTGATTCCTTCCTCCAGTCCTGGTCTCAGTGGCCTTTAGTGGTGATAACTGTACTTGTTTTAGTAACACAGAAATCCAAATGATTCCTCACTCCTAATTTTGCAGACTTTGAAATGCATTACTTAGACTAAGCACATACTACTGCAAACCAATTAGAACTTTTAAACACAACTGTAATCTGAACAGACCCTGACTGAGGCCGATGTTAATGACAAGAATGTACCCCAACGATGCGACACTGCCAGAGCTTTTGTTACTAGAAAGAGAACACACATAGGAGAGCTAAGAATTTTTTCCCCAGCATACACTTCTTTCCCTGTAAGTGAGGAGAGATGCAGCTCTCTGGCCTCCTCAAGGTGATGGATCTGACAGAGGCTTGCAGCACCTCAGCCAGGACTGGAGCCCTTCCTTGCTCCCAGGTGTGGCACATGAGTTACACAAAGTGAGCTCCTACTATACAAAAAGCCTGCACCTTGGCCTCTCAGAGACCTGCACTTTCTAGCCCAGGTAGAAGAAAACCTTATTTCCACCAACCCATACCATGACCTGAGTAATTCTGTTTAAAGGAGCTTTGTTCCCAGAGGTTTGCTATAATGGCCACCACTGGTCAATGAGGGATGGGTGTGGTCAATAAAAGGAGACCCTTGTAGGTAGGAGAGGTGAGATCCTTGGCTAAGGAAGAAAAGAGTAGAATGGGAAAACAACCATTGTCACTAATTTGTGATTTTCATATCATGTGCCCAACATTGTTTTCTAAACAAAGAATCAAACCCTCAAAACAAAGACAGAGAGAGAGAGAAAGATTACCTTTTTTCTTTCTAATCTTTCTTGTAAATTCTGCAACATAATTTTTTCCTGCTCCTTCTTGAATTTGTCGGCCTCCTCCTCCTTAGCTTTTATTTCGGCGTCTTCTTTCTAGGAAAGTTACATAAAAATGTTTCACCTCAATATATCTGAATTACACCAGAAAACACTAGTTTAAGAAGTTAAATGTTATCCAGCTAAAATAACGTAATCTTTTGATTGAGAGTACCTATAACATATACGGAATGGCTGTTTTTAAAGCATTAGCTAAAAAGTACAAAACTAGGCTATTATCTTGAAGATTTAGAAGACATGTGTTACCCCCCTCCAGGACCTCAGGACTATCATTAGTAGTGGTTATCAAACCACTATAGTTTCAAAGTATGTAGTTGTGCAGCTATTAACATTAACACAGCAACAGGAATCATGTCTTACATTTCTCAAAAGCAGTAAGAGGATTCTTAAAGCTACCTTCTCCAGGAATGTAAATGCATATAATCATTTATGTGACATCTAACTGATTTTGATAAATGATACACTAAAAGTGGAATGTAAAATAGGTTATTGAAACTGAGGTGAGTTTGGGGAATTATTTACCCGGTAATTTGAATTTCCATGGGTGAGGCATTCTTATTGGTAAATTTGATGACTTTAAACTTTTAGAGGTATTCATAATTTTTATCTTTTCTGTTGGGGGGATGTGAAGGGCAATTGTGTCACCACAGAATGCAGGATTGGGAAAATTCACATAGGACGTTTAATCTGTGTGAGTGGTTTGGATTCCTGAAACCAAGCTGCAATATTGTTTATGTAGACAAACTAAAGGACTGTTAATCTTTAATTTGCTGCTTTCTGCTTTTGTTACTTTTGGTAAACATTCTTGGATTTTGCCAAGGGTGGCTGAGAATGACTTACAGCAACATGGGATGTTAGCTAGACTGTAATGTAAAAATGCAGCCAGAGAAGGTGGCATCCTTGGAGAAGCAGGTTTTTGCTTTGGGTTTCAACTGAATTTTATAACCTAGTTCTCATCCCCTGATAAAGTGCAGACCTGTAATAAAACTCGCTGGCTATCTCGATGCTGACGTCCTTTTTTCTTTTTTCTTGCCTTTTGTTGCTGTCCATGGTCAAATTTGGAGAATCTTTCTTGGCCGTCAAATGTTTTCTTTGTCACATCTTTCTCTTTCCTGATGACACAAATATTTAAATAACTCTTAGTATTTATCTTGGTCTCTATCATACATGGCTTGCAGTAGGTACAATTTACATTTATAACAGATTCACTACATTTTGTGTGTTGTTACTCCACAAAATAAGCACAATTTCAACCTTTTAAAATGGAGAAAACTAGCCCTTGGGAGTAGAACTATCAAGTGGTGGGCTACTTTTCATCTTAAAACATGGGGAGGGAGGAAGAAGGGAGAATGTCACTTCTTATACATGGGGCTCTCCACTTATACATGCTCATACCCAATATCACATGGGGATGTGATTGGGATAATTTAGAGGAAGGTCTGGTGGTGCCTAGAGGAAGAAAACCCAATCAACAAAGACAAGTACTGAGTGTTTTTAAAATGCTAAATCAGCCTTGGCAAATTTGGCTAAATTGTTTGGGCATCATCTGTGTATTAAAAGGTTGCCTGTTTGAATTCCAAGTCAGGACATATGCCCAGATTTCAGGCTAGATCCCTAGTAGGGCACGTGCAAGAGGCAACCAATCAATGTTTTACTCTCACATCGGTGTTTCTCTCTCTCTTTCTCTCTCTCTCTCTCAAAAAAAAATCAATTAAAAATCTTTAGAAAGCCCTGGCCAGTTTGGCTCAGTGGATAGAGCATCGTTCTGCGGACTGAAGGGTCCCGAGTTCAATTCCATTCAAGGGCATGTACCTCTGTTGCAGGCTCGATCACTGGCCCCTGGTTGGGGCACATGCGGGAGGCAACCAATTGGTATATCTCTCTCATATCAAAGTTTATCTCTCTCTGTCTCTTCCCCTTCCTTCCACTCTCTCTAAAAATCAATGTAAAAGATATCCTCTAGTAAAGATTAACAAAAAAAATATTTTAAAAAACTAAATCGTATCTATCTTTCCCTTTCCTTTCCTCTCTGAAATCAATATATATACCCCGGCCAGCGTGTCTCAGTGGTTGAGCATCGACCTATGAACCAGGAGGTCACGGTTTGATTCCCAGTCAGGGCACATGCCCGGATTGCAGGCTTCATCCCTAGTAGGATGTGTGCAAGAGGCAGCTGGTGAGTGATTCTCTCATCATTGATGTTTCTATCTCTCCCTTCCTTCTTCTCCCTTACTCTCTGAAATAAAAAAAAAAAATTTTAAAAAGCGAAATCAGCTTTGTTTACATGAGGGAATGAATAATAGTCTTCAAATTATAGTTTTTTGCTATTCACAATATCCTCTTCTCCTTTCTCCCAAAGCCCTGTACAAAATATGGAAAGTATGTGATTCGATTCCGGTCACGGGCATGTACCTGGGTTGCGGGCACATCCCCAGTAGGAGATGTGCAGGAGGCAGCTGATCGATGTTTCTCTCTCATAGATGTTTCTAACACTCTATCTCTCTCCCTTCCTCTCTGTAAAAAAATCAATAAAATATATTTTTAAAAACAAAAACAAAAAACAAACAAACAAAAAAACACTTAATACATAAAACCAGTCAGGCAGTGACATTTCAGGGCCCCAACTGGAATGTCCTTAAGGTGGAGGATCAAGAAACCTTTCAATCAAATTAGAATGCACACAACTTAGATGAGATCTACTAATCACAGGAAATCCTTCCAGCAATGACTAATGAAATTGAGATGTCCCAAAAGTCACTGGAAAGCACCCTTAATAAACACAAAAATGTAGCCCTGACCGGTTTGGCTCAGTGGATAGAGCGTCGGCCTGCGGACTGAAAGGTCCCAGGTTCGATTCCGGTCAAGGGCATGTACCTGGGTTGCGGGCACATCCCCAGTAGGAGATGTGCAGGAGGCAGCTGATCGATGTCTCTCTCATCGATGTTTCTAGCTCTCTATCCCTCTCCCTTCCTCTCTGTAAAAAATCAATAAAATATATTTAAAAAAAAACAAAACACAAAAATGTATACTTTCTAGGTTTACAAATTCTAAAGTTGCAAGACCTCTGAAAAAAGATAGGGGCTGACACAAGTGAATGCCAACAGAAAGTGCTGAGATCTGGGATCCTGACATGAGTTTTAGTCTTTTTTTTAAAAAAAAAATGTATTTTATTGATTTAGAAAGGAAGGGAGAGGGAGTAAGAGATAGAAACACTAATAATGAGAGAGAATCCTTGATCAGCTGCATCCTGCACGTCCCACACTGGGTATTGAACCCGCAACCTGGGCATGTGCCCTGACCAGGAACTGAACTGTGACCTCCAGGTTATAGGTTGCAGCTCAACCAATGAGCAACACTGGCTGGATGAGTTTTGGTCTCTTTATGCATCTCGATAGCACCCCTTCAAGATTCATGATGCATGAAGGCGAAAGAAGCCTATACCATTCATATCTCTGCTTGACATGCTTCCCACAGTCATTTCTGATTCATGTTGAAGAAAAAGTCAATCACTCTTTGAGAATTTATAATACTTGATAAGTTTTGGCTTTTAAACTTTAGGCCCAGGCAAGGTTTATAGCACAGAAAGGATGATATTGTACTTACCTTTGCTCCATTTGTTTTTGTAGTTTTTCTTCTTTTTCTTTGTGTTCACGAGCAAGGCGTCGTTTCGCTGACAAAATTTTTGTTGCCTCCTCAGCATTCATAATCCCTTGTGTGCTTTTATTACCAGACTCTAAATTAACATGTGAAACAGTTAGTTTAGGGAACTCACTGCCTCTCATTCCAATAAAGAGATGCAAGACAACCAATAATATAAAAAATGAACAATATGTATATAGTCTAAAATGTATAAAAAGCAATCTATAAGTGACTATAGAACAGATTTTGTTCAAAATCCCACTCCCCCAATAACAGAAGTAGCATTTTGTTTCTTTTTAACAACTACTTGTTCCAAAATGAAATAATGAGCTGCTCCCTCCTACTTTGGTTTAGCTGTTTTGAGGTAACTTACTAAATTGATCCTATGGAAAAAAGATTTATACTTAATATAGATGTACACAAGATTATATTCAATCTAAATGAAGTATATAAATATTAAATACTTGACTAAACAAAAATATATCCAGCATACATTTTAAAATTTGTTTATCATTTTTACTAAATAATTACTGTGAAGCTAACCATTGATACTAGTGTGTTATGATAGTTGGTTGATCATAAACTGGCTAACTGTAGATAACCAAAGAAACCAAGACTATCAATAACAAAGCGACTGCATGAAGGCATATGATAATATTTTAGTCCATGTGACTAATTTCTTCATTTCAAATAAACGTATGAAAATGAGGGTCCTAAGACATCTAGCACAAATAATTTATAATAAAAAGTTTATTCCTGTTCTAAATAATTCACTGTGGAATTCCTTCATAAAGCAAAATTTCCCAGTATATTTAAAAATAAGCAATATCCTTGAATATTAAGAACACATGTGACAGGTAAAAATACCAATTTGGTACTTTCAGGAACCCAACTACATCCCAGACACCTTATGGTCTATGCACAGCAACTGACCTACAGCTTCTAATAGAAACCCTTTCAGCCATTCATAGAACCATCCACTACCAGAGCTGGAAGGGACTGTAGGGATTACCTAGAAATACACTCATCCAGGAAGTACTTTTAACATCAGTGCTAAAAATAGATTTTCCAAAAACAATTAAAGTGTGGGTAAAGTAGCTCTCACAAGGAAAAGTAAGCAGTGTGCCAGTGATTGGCAAAACTCTCTTTATCTAAAAGAAAGCTCGCTCCTTAAATTTCTCTGAATTGGAAAATAAAATAGAGCTGACAATTCCCATACCTGCCAAAATATAAACTCAGTGAAGGAACTTACCGTCATGGGTCATTTGCTTTTGGTTCATGGCCTCAGAGCTTTTTTTAGTGGTTTTTTTAGAAGCCCGTTTTTTTTTCCTTCTGATCGTACCTAATACCTTTTGTGTATGTTGGGTATGCTTAACAGGAATTATTTTACAGGGAACAGAAGATTGTTCTGATTGTTTTGGCACAACCGGTGAAACTGATGGTGGGCAATTCTTTTGGATTTGCCTAATGAGAAAAATCAATAGTTAATGGGGGAAGTCTGATATGATTTTGTAATTAACATATGCCAATTAATTCTTAGTGTACTATTTCATAAAATATATTATGAGATCATGTTATTTTATAATAGATGAAGGTAAGCCCTTTGTCTGTTAAAGGTTTTTCTAAATATTTATATTACCATGTATACTACATTATTTCAATTATGAAATACTGATGTAAAATTTATCCTGGTAAAACACGTATCAGGAACAGTTGCAAATAGCTACTTACTTAACACTTATGGGAGAGGGTGAACCCCATACGCTTGCAGAAGATGGCCATTTAGACAATGGTGTATGTGTCGATGTGCGCTTCTTGTTTACAAAGTTTGATTTCTGAACAGATCAATACAATCAGATAAGAAATTATTAGCAATAACTTTCTTCAGCTGGCTTTTCTTTTTAAGAGAAAAACACTCTGAATAATACACAATGTTAGCTCCATAAATGCCTAATTTTCCTTACATGCATAAGAATTAGCTATAGAGATAAGTTCTTCCAGGATAACAATTCATAGTACACAATCCAAGGCCATAGAAATAATTAATTTAAAAGAAATATTTTACTTCAAAACCCAATTCTATTTCTAAATCCTAATTAAATGTTTACAATATTTCTCAAAAAATTTTTCTTCAGGGTTTAGAAGCATAGTTCATATAAACTCATACATCTTTCCCCTTCTACTAAAAACTAGTATTTCAGCTTTGGGATATACTGGTACAATGAATATCAGAATTTTAAATCATTAAACAAAGTTATCCTATTTTATTAATTTTATTGCTGAACGTTATAAATAAGTTGTTTTTATTGGGAAACCTGACCTATCAAATAATGTATACAATTAAATAAACAGATTTTTAATAGATTAGTCAGTAAAGGTACTTGACAAACCTGTGGAGTGTCTCTCACATTCATCTCAGGGCATGACTTGGACTCGGGGGATGCTTCTACATTGGCCTTAGGGGGCACGTCCATGCTCTCTTCGAGGACGGTTTCTAAGCTTTCTTCAGGAATCATTTCCATGTTCACCTTGTGGAACATTTCCATGCGTGCCTCAGATGTTTCTAAGCTCACCTCTGGAGATGAGTCTAAGCTCACCTCAGAGGACGAGTCCATGCTCACCTCAGGAGATGGATCCACGCTCATGAGGGACATGTCCTCGCTTCCCTCAGGTGATGTTTCCAAGCTCTCTAAAAGTGGTTTCTCATTCATCTTGGGGAATGCTCCCATGCTCACTGCAGGGGCTGCTTCCATGCTCACTTTGAATGGCGCTTCCACACTCACCTCAGGAGCCACTTCCACACTCACCTCCGGGGCTGCTTCCGTACTCCTCTTGGGGGCTGCTTCCACACTCACCTCAGGAGGTGTTTCCAGGTTCACCCTGAGGAATGTTTCTACTTTCTCCTGGAAGGGTACTGCCACTGTTGACTTGCAAAGTACCGTGGTATTCTTCAATTCATCATTGCTATGGCTAAGCAAGGGCATGTTTGTAGACCGTACTACAGGGCTGTGGATGTCTATGGGTGAATGAGAGAATATGAAATTCCAGTTAGAAATATGACAAGACAGAAATGTACCATGAAACAGTATAAGAGCAGGAAAAGAGAAGAGAGACTGTGTTTATTAGGAAATGACAAGGATTACACATAACACAGAAGTGTTTAGTGAAATTAATCAGAGGACAAAAGCATGGCAAAATTGGTAAATTTCATAAGCACCACCACCAATAGAATCACTGTGAAAGCAATAATCTGCTACAGATAAATATAAGATGCTTCTCCAAAGTTGATGTCTGCAAGAGCCATTTCCATTTTAATCACACTATAATTCAGAATGATTTTCATAGAAAATTATAAGATTTTCAACACTTTTTAAAAGTAATCTAAACAATTTCACCAGGGCCAGAGAACTGTTTCAGGTGATTATGTAAGACATACATGACTGTTTTAGAATAGAATAAAAAAAGAGCATTTTTCTCTTCCATATTAAAAATTGTACATTTGCAACAACATGGATGGATCCTGAGTATTGTGCTAAGCGAAATAAGTCAGACAGAAAGGAACAAGAACCATATGCTTTCACTTACATGTGGAATGTAAAACAAAATGCAACAAATGAACAAACACGCAAACGAAAAAGCTCATTGACACCGACAACAGTATGGTGGTTACTAGAGGGGAAGGGAAGTTGAAGAGGGTAAAGGGGGTCAAATATATGGTGACCGAAGGAGACTAAACTTTGGGTGGTCAGCACACAATGCAATGTACAGATGATGTTTTAATAGAATTGTATATTTGAAACTTATTAACCAATGTCACCCCAATAAATTCAATTTTTAAAAACTGTAATAATGTTAATCAGAATGGGCTGGACCTCCAAGGTCTCTTCCAGTTTGTTTTCTTTTCCTTTTTGTTTATCTTTTTTTTTCTCTTCCAGTTTTAACAATCTAAATATTTTTTGCCTAATAATTGGACAAAAATGATAATACTTGTTACCAATTTTGGGAATGGGGCCACTTCATAAACTGCTGGTGGGAGTATGGCTTTGCGTTATGTTCCATGAAGGGCACATATCATTTTGGCAATAATATATCAAAAGCCATTTTTAAAAGTACACATTCTTTGTCCCAGCAAGTTCACTTCTAGGTTTATCCTTAGGAAAAAAATCAAATAAGTGAAAATGCATTTACAAGATTATTTATAATAGCATTTGTTATAATGCTGAAACTACTTAAAATATAATGCAAATATTCAACAGGAAATTTGGACTATACTAAGACAGTCATTAATAGTAATAATATGCTATTTTTGAACATAAAAACAACATATATTGAATTTGAACAAAAACAAGTTATGCCCTGGACAGTGTGGCCCAGTTGGTTGGAACATCGTCCCGTGGACCACAGGGTTGCAGGTTCTATTCCTGTATAGGGTACATGCCCAGATTGTGGGTGCATACGGGAGGTGACTGATTGATGTTTTTCTCTCCCCTTCTCCCTTCCTCTCTCTCTCAAAAAAATAAAGCAGGCCGAAACCGGTTTGGCTCAGTGGATAGAGCGTCGGCCTGCAGACTGAGGGGTCCCGGGTTCGATTCCGGTCAAGGGCATGTACCTGGGTTGCGGGCACATCCTCGGTGGGGGATGTGCAGGAGGCGGCTGATCGATGTTTCTCTCCCATCGATGTTTCTAACTCTCTATCTCTCTCCCTTCCTCTCTGTAAAAAATCAATAAAATATATTTAAAAAAAAATAAAGCAGGTTATGATCCCATTTTGTGGGGAAAAAAAACAAACAGAAAGAAAAATATGCAGTAAACATTTTTTTAAAAGATATTTGATGGTGGCTTTCTTAAGACATGATAAATTTGTCACATTATCTTTAAATATGGGCAGAAAATTTTAATGTGATCTTATCCTATATAATAAAAGCCTAATATGCAAATCGACTGAACAGTGGAAAGACCAGTCGCCATGAAGCACATTGACCACCAGGGGGAAGATTCTCAACACAGGAGCTGCCCCCAGCCTGCAGGCCCCAGACCAGCCAAGGTGGGTGCCAGCAGGGGCCCCCAATCGCCCCACCAGTTGCCCTGCAGAGGGAGGTGACTGGCAGCAGTAGTGGGGGGCAGGGCAAGCGAGCAGGCGGCGCCAGGCAAGCCAAGGCAGGTGCCAGTGGGGGCCCCCAATTGCCTCGCCAGTCACCTCAAAGATCAGCCCTGATTGCCAGCCAGGCCTAGGGACCCTACCCGTGCGCGAATTTCGTGCATTGGGCCTCTAGTCAAATAATAAAAATAGAACAAATTATTGAAGATTAACTTAGTCCCTCACTTTTGGTAAAGAAAGCATTAAATTTTTTAAAAATTGATTTTTAGAGAGAGAGAAGTTGATTGGTTGCCTCCCATATACACCCTGACCAGGGATTGAACCCACAACATGGGTATATGTGCCCTGACCAGAATCGAACCTCCCACCTTTTGGTGTACTGGAGGATGTCCCAACCAAGAGAGCCACCTGGCCAGGCAGGGCTGGTGGAGCAAGCATTTTATTTACATATCCACATGTGCCAACAGTTTGTGTTACATAACATATAATAAGTATAACTTAATTTCTATTAGCTACAGAAATTTAAGACAAAATGTTGAATTTTTTATGGGAATAATATATTAAACAATGTGGCTCAGTGGTTGAGCGTGGACCTATGAACTGGGAGGTTGTGGTTCGATTCCAGATCAGGGCATGTGCTCGGGTTGGGCAGGAGGCACGGACGAGTGGTGATACTTTCTCATCATTGATGTTTCTACCTCTCTCCTTCTCCCTTCCTCTCTAAAATAATAGAATTATTTTAAAAAATGAAATTAGAAATAGCTTACAACAGATTGAAGGGAGAATGGCAGAAAATAATCTGACAGACATATAAATACACATAAACAAAGTCAGGAATTTGAAACTAAAGAAATAAATATGCAGTACTAGAAAATGAGAGCATTTTGATTTTATGAATCAAATGAATATTGACTGAAAAATATCAAAGGGGTGGTATATATTCTGGAAATTTAAACATGGAGAAAAAGGGGAAAACAAATGATGGGAACAATGTGTTAGAGCTCTCCATTACTGAGGATGTCTAACTACCCACAGGCATGTCTAACACTATATGTGACCTATAAATGAGAAAATTCCCATAACCCTGAAGACTTATTTTAGCAACAATCTTTATGTTCTTAGTTAAAAGACAAAGAGCAGCTCAATATTATTATTTCATATTTTAGGAATAAAAGGAGGGTAGAGTAGGAAACTTCCTACCTTCATATTAAGTTTTTCTATACTACCACTTCTAGGAATATATCCAAAAAAACCAGAAACACCAATCACCCTTATGTTCATAGCAGCACAATTTACCATAGCTAAGATTTGCAAACAGCCTAAATATCCATCAGCAGATGGATGGATTAGAAAACTGTGATACATCTACACAACGGAATACTATTCTGCTGTAAAAAAGAAGGAATTCTTACCATTTGCAACAGCATGGATGGAACTGGAGAGAATTATGCTAAGTGAAATAAGCCAGTCAGTGAAAGATAAATACCATATGATCTCACTCATTTATGGAATACAAGGAACATTATAAACTGTTGAACAAAAATAGATGGAGGCAAAGAAGCATCGAACAGACTGTCAAACTACAGAGGGAAGGTAGGGGAGGGTTGTGGGGGTAAGAGATCAACCGAAGGACTTGTATGCATGCATATAAGCACAACCAATAGATGCAAACACTGGGAGACGAGTGAGGGCAAGTGCCAGGGGATAGGGGAGGCTAGGGGGAGGTCAGTGGAGGAAAAAAGGAGACATGTGTACTACTATTTGTAATACCTTAAACAATAAAAAAATAAAATAAAATCCAGTACTTTTTATAGTATTGTGACACATTTAAGCAAGGTCAAGAAAACCATAGAGCTTTGTAATTTATTCACCAACAAAATTACCTATCTCATCCTATAAATTACCTATTATCCAGATAACTACTCTACAATGCTAGAAGTCGTAAAATAAATAGGCAATATAAACTGTTGGGTAAAATCACTCATTTGGAAACTACTGATTCAAATTATTTTCATGCCTTATTGCAACAAATTAAGTGATAAAGCCTATTCTTTAAGTGCAAATATTAACACTTTCCAGCTTTCTACCCTATACCTGTTACCTGGAGTATCTTTTCCAGGGATTGATAATGAAGCAGCACTTTTGCTCCTGGCTAGTGATGCTTTTGTTGGGGCTATCAGGCGCATGATTAAATCATTCTCCCAAAGATTGGTGTACAGTTGCTGAACTAAATGATGAGAACAAATAAAAAGGATTCAATTTGAAGCCTCACAAACAAATGCCAAGCAAAAAAGAACAATGTGAACTGCTGCAAACAACTTTTTTAGCCTAAAAGTAGAGGCAATGAGAACACATAC
Source organism: Myotis davidii (assembly GCF_000327345.1). Taxonomy (NCBI): domain Eukaryota; kingdom Metazoa; phylum Chordata; class Mammalia; order Chiroptera; family Vespertilionidae; genus Myotis; species Myotis davidii. The sequence goes on along the minus strand of NW_006299241.1, from coordinate 439,602 downwards.
ATAAGAGTGAAACACTACACCTGACAAGACTGCACTGTTAGGGAAGAGTACCTGAATAAAGGGGCAAAGGCCCCAGCATACCACAGCAATGCCAACAAAGGAACCTAGGCAATGTATTTAACAGAATCCAACAGATGGAGTCTTTATGGAGAAACTCACATATGGAGAAAAATGTTGTACATGACAAAACAACTTTGCTAACAATCATACTACTCAAGTCCATTGGCAAAAGCTCCAAGGTATTAACAGAATTATTCTGCAATAAATTTTTATTCTCATAAGGATCGCTGTGACAATGGCATTTGACCCGAATCAACGAAGTGAAGAGTGTTCAGTAAGTGAATGGTTCGGTATGAAACAAAAAGCAACAATCATGTTGCACAGGATAAAGTTAGAGGGAAAAGTATGAGAAAGAAACTACTTTAAATAAAGAAGTATTTCAGTAATAACTGTGATATCTTGCATGCAATAATCAGTGGGGAAAACATTCAGAAAGGAAGGACGTGGGATAACAGAACAAAGCTTTGAGGTTCAAAATATGGCTGGTAATTTAGAACTTCTAAATGCAAATTGATGAAATGCTTAAAGAAAATCAAGTTCTCCAGTACAAAAGTACCTCTTCAACATCTAACATCTACTTTGTCAGCTTCATTAAAGACATCTTGCTCAGATAATGGCAGAATTATGTATTTCATTTAAAGACAGGTTCTCCTAGCTTCAGCCAAATGAACATGCACCACAGTACATTTTTCAGTTAAAGAAGGGAAATTTTGACTTCTACTTTTAGGAATGACTTTACAAGCAACTGAATATTGCCACAAATATATCTCTTTTAAACCACTAAGATTGGTACTTAGAAATAACTACCTACCTGGTCTTCTTTCTAGTTGTTCAGCTTCTGTAGGGTAATGTAGTTTGCTACATTTTTTATTTAAAGACTAGAGGCCTGGTGCACAAAATTCATGCACTGGGGGTGGGGGCGGGGGCTGCGCCTGCACCCCCTCGCAGTCCGGGAGCCCTTGGCAGACATCCCTCTCACAATCTGGGAGCGCTCACACCTTACCGCCTGCCTGCTCACTGCTCCTTATCGCCCACTGCTCCTTACGGCCAGCTTGCTGCTCCTTCGTGCTGCCTCGGAGGCCAGGAGAGGCTAGTGTCACCAACTCTGCGCTTGCCAGCCGTGAGCCCAGCTTCTGGTGGAGCAGCGCTCCCCCTGAGGTAGCATACTGACCACCAGGGGCAGCTCCTGCGTTAAGCGTCTGCTCCCTGGTGGTCAGTGCGCATCATAGTGACCAGTCATTCTGCCATAACAGTCGCTAGGCTTTTATTACATAGATAAGCACCCTTTCTTCTGGAGATCAAGGGCAAAGCACCATTATATTTTACAAGCTGTTTAAATATATTTTGATAGTGAGTCACTCCTTTTTTCAAACATTTTCTATCGTCTCTGCACTTGTTTATAAGAATTTAAATTTTAAATATGATGTAGAGATTCTACATTCCAAAACTTAAAAGTTTACTCTTTAAGTAAGTTATCTAAAATGAAATAAAATTCTTTAGAAAATAGTAAAATTTAAGAGGGTAAATATCTCATACTACCTGACCAAATCAAAGGTCCCAAATTAGGAATATATAACCTTTACTTTTGGACATAATCCATAACATCTATTACTAAAGTAACTTATACTTCAGTTATAACTAGTATTTTTAAACAAAAATGATCATTAATATAGATGTACAATTTTAGCAACCCAAACCATTCATAGGGAAAATAATCTATTTTGTGTAGACACTTTTCCATTTCACTTGAAGTATTCTGGCTCAGAATATTTAGGAATGTCTATTTAATAATTTCTCTTTGGGGGACCTTCCAATTAAAGTACATATTGACAATATAACATAATTTGAAAATTCTTGAATAGATAATATAATTGAACATTATGAATCAAAGAGGTGTAATTGATTCATTCAGGTAATTAAATCACATGTCCTTTATCATCATACTGCAAAAAATGACAAAATGATATAAATAATTATTATGAGGCAGCAATGAGCAGAAGAAAAATAGACTATTTGAATCAGCCAAGATTTAAAACGGGGCTATTTAAAATACTCCAGGCTAGCTTATGAACTTCATTTGAATTTGAAATGTTCATGTCTCCAAATTGAAGAGGTTTCACTTAAATTTGAAGGGATTTTATAAATGTAAGCCACTGCCAATATTGATTTTGTTTTCCCTAGAATCATTTTACAACAGTCATCATTTCAGGGTATGCAATATACTGTACCTTTAAACAAGTTATTTCACAAATTATCTTCCACACATACCTTCTTGCATTAAAAACTGATAAAAATCATTTAAAATTTACTTGGAATTGCTCCTTTAGTGCAATTTAACTAATTATTAACTTCAAAATCATCACCTGTCCAATCTCTTTCATGTCTCATTAATATGGCAAGTAGACAAATCAATGAAAGCATATTAGTGTTTGCTCATTATACTGAAAATGTAATAAATATCTCTGGAGGAAATCTTTGCTAATTCCTCAAAGCAATTAAACAGTGAAACATAGTCAGTGCTTATGAAACAAGATACATTAAAATAAAACTACATAAACATGCCATTGCAATGGATGTTATCTAATTTTGTGAAAGGACTGAGTTAGTGAAAAGTAAATTTATTGTATGACCAGCAAGGTGCTACAAAAAAATCTTCCCACATTCATTTATGAATGGACCTGGGCTAAAATAATTAAAGTGCTTTGGGAAAGCATACTGAGGGTAACAGTGGTAAGAGGATCACCTTTTTTTAGACCAATATAAGAAAAAATCTGATGCACGCACACTGACACATGAAATACCTCATAAGCAATCTTTGGAAACTGTACAAGTCCTAAAAGTACAAATAGCATAATGTAAGTATGAACAAAACAAATATCACTGTCAACATATCAAAACTATAATATTTCGACAAATTGGAAATCTCTCTAAGTTAATCACTGCTACAATTAATTATACTAATTTAAATTAGATCCAGAATCTTTTTTTTTTGTACTGGAATTTTATAGCAATCACCATTGTTCCCAAAACTGTCAAGGCACCTAATAATACAAAAAAGCACTTTTTAATTCAAATTACAATTACACCTATTTCTCAATTCATAAGGTATAAAAGAGGTATTTCTTCTTGTTAATGGCTAAGTTTGAAGGAATGTTATAGAATGTTTACCATGTTTTTTTCCTGCCAAGACCATTTCTATTTTTATTTCCAGAAATAAAAAGGACTTTTTAAATTGATGGGTATGCTTACCTAATCCATTTCAATTATCAGTGAGTATCACCATGTGTTAGAAGCCAGAAATGGTCATTGACACACACTCAGATATTGAAAATAAGGAATACTAATTAAAAGGGCAAACACCAGGAGCAAAGGGTATTTGAAGTAGTCATAGTAGATAAATTCATTGGGGTTTTAACTATAAAAGCAGAATGGGAATTACACGTGCCTGTCAACTTTACAAGGCTGTTGTGAATAACATATATAAAGAAGATCAATTTGTCGACTGCTATATATAAATATATTTCCTTATATGAGGTAATATTCATGAAACTTAATGAAAATTGAATGACTAGCTTAACTAGTCCCTAGAAAAAAATCATTTCATTTATAGGTTAGAAAGAAAAAGAATTAATTTTAAAATAAATTATTGTGTCACTTAACAGTGATGACTTTTGGTCAAAATGTTTCACATTCTCAATGTCAATAATCAGAGAAATGCAAATTAAAACTACAATGAGATATCACCTCACACCTGTCAGAATGGTTATCATTAATAAATCAACGAACATGTTAGCGAAGATTTGGAGAAAGGGAACACTAGTACATTGTTGGTGGGAATGCAGACTGGTGCAGCCACTATAGAAAACAGTATGGAGTTTCCTCAAAAAACTGGAAATGGGACTGCCACTTGATCCAATGATCCCACTTCTAGGAATATATCCTAAGAACCCTGAAACACCAATTAGGAAGAATATATGCACCACTATGTCCATAGAAGCATTATTTACCATAGCTAAGATTTGGAAACAGGCCAAGTGCCCACCAACAGATAAATGGGTAAAAAAGCTGTGGTACATCTACACCAGGGGTCCTCAAACTTTTTAAACAGGGGACCAGTTCACTGTCCCTCAGACCGTTGGAGGGCCGGACTATAGTTTAAAAAAAAACTATGAACAAATTCCTATGCACACTGCACGGGAATACTATGCAGCTGTAAAAAAGAAAAAAAAGAAAAAAGGTCTCTTACCCTTTGAGATAGCATAGATGGACCTGGATATTATCATGATAAGTGAAATAAGCCAATCAGATAAAGACAAATATCACATGATCTCACTTATTTGAACAAATAATGAACAAAATAAATGAACCAACAAAATAAGTCAAGAGGCATGAAACAGACTGACATATCTCAGGAGGGAGGAGGTGATGAGGAGATAAACTAAAGAACTTAAATACTTATATGCATAGCCCAAGGACACAGAAAATAATGTGGTCAAGGCCTGGGGGTGGGTGGGGACTGGGTAGATGGGTAGAGGAGGGTAAAGGGTGGAAGGAATATGGGGGACATCTGTAATACTGTCGGTAATTATATATATATATATATTTTTTTTTTAATTTTTTCAAGTAATAAAAAGAAAAACAAAATATATTTTACATTAGGCTACCTGAGCCCAACAAACCCTTCTGATTAATACACAAATCAGCCCAGTCAGCATGGCTCAGGTTATAACCTCCTGGTTATGTTCCTGATTAGGGCACATGCCCAGGTTGTGGGCTCGATCACCAGTGTGGGCATGCAAGAGGCAGGAGATCAATGATTTTCGATGCTCTATCCACTGAGCCAAACCGTTTTCGGCCAATGATTCTCTCTTATCATTGCTGTTTCTAGCTCTCTCCTTTCCTCTTTGAAATCAATAAAAATATATATCTTTTAAAAATACACAAATCACAAAAAGAATTTATACTAATATTTATATGATATGTTGATTTTATATATACATACATTGATAGTTATATTGATATACTGATGAAAATACAAAATAGTAATGACCATCTCTATTGTAAAACAATGTGGTACTCTTCTGTAATAAATCTAAATGTGGCACAATCTAAAGAAATGGTACTGTAAAAATACATATAAAGAATTGATTTCTTTGATTTGAAATTCAGTGGAATACATGAAATAACTACTTACTCTTGGCAATAGAATTCTGAACACCAGGAGATGATAGTGTCATTTGTTTGTGTGATCCAGAAGTATCCTCTTCTAGTTTTTCAGTAGATACAGACCGTTTCTTGACTGAGAAAAGACAGAATTTTTACTGCATTCATATTTTTAAAAAGCATCATTAGTTGAAACAGAATGAGTTCGTGATGTAGTTCTATGGAGCCTAAGCAGGCATTAATTAAGTACACAATGTGAGTCATTCCTTAAAAGCTATGTAATTTAACTTTTTATGAAATTGTGTAGAGTTATGTCACATGTAGCATAATTTACAGTATGTTACTAGTAAACAGGGCAGAACTATTTTAAAACTATCATTGGAAAAAGTGTGTCAAGCTTGTTTGTTATTAATCATTTTATACTACCTGTAAGTTTAACTGAGTAAGACTTTGAATATACTGGATAAAATAAAGTTACAAAATTTGCACCTTTTTCTTTTGCAATCTCACAACACAGGTGAAATAGTATGCATGTCAAAAAGTACATTGGGGCATTTTCATTTAAGATAAAAAACTCAAAACCTTGTGGTAAATGCAACTTTATACTAATAGACAATATTTAAACATCAGCATGAATGAACTTAAAGTCTGTTGTATTAATTACCCGTTTTACTTTCAGAGTTCACTGTCGTAGAGCCTTCCCATGACCATCTTTTTTGACGTTGTTCAATACGATTGCTCCGCTCCAATGTACGAGAGACAACAGCTTTGAATTTCTCCTATTTGAAATAAATGCAATAGTATGGTAGTTCCCAGAGGGAAGGAGGTGGAGGGTAATAAAGAGTAAAGGGATCCAAATATATGGTAACAGAAGATTAATAGAGTTTGGGTGGTGACACTCAATGCAATATACAGATAGATCATGTATCATAGAAATGTACACTTGAAACCTACATGACCCTATTTACCAGTCACTCCAATAAATTTAATAAAATAAAATTTTAAAAAATTAAATAAATGCCAAATTAATTATTAAATGCCAACAATTTTTACATATTCTTTTTAGTGGTTAGTATACTTTTGATCTGTGGGTTATAAAACAACACCATCATCAAATTTTTCTATCAGGAAAATTTCTTTTTTATCAGGTAAAAGTTAAAAATAGAGACATGTCTCGCCTGTCCGGTGTGACTCAGTGGATGAGTGTCGACCCATGAACTAAGAGGTCACTGGATCAATTCCTGGTCAGGGCACATGCCAGGTTGCGGGCTCCATCTCCAGTAGGGGGCGGGCAGAAGGCAGCCAATCTATGTTTCTATCCCACTATCCCTCTCCCTTCCTCTTTCTCTCTCAAATCAATTAAAAAGAAACATTTAAAAATAGAGACATGTCTCAGGTATCAATCAATATCAGTGCTTCTACTGAATATTTAGGTTTTAATCTTATAAATCTGAATTGAAGAACTGTGCTTCCCTCTGCTTATATCATTAGGAAAATTAGAACCAAAATTTGCAGCCTATTTCTACCAACTATACAAAGACTGAGGGTCCAATTTTGTGTTTACTAATCATACATTATGTTCTATTATTTTCCCCTCTGCTTGATTCCCTCAAGTACCCATCACCTGGTTGTGGCATGTATATATTTTTTAAATATACCCATTTATAACATTTTAAATTCTGGTGTTAACTAATCCGGTTTTTAAAAAAATAATAAGTGTGTTTGTCTTGAGCTCAACTTCAATTTAAACTTCTCAGGATAACAGCTACACAAATGTCAATGTCAGAGGGTAGCAAAACAACTCCACTGTCAGAAACGAGATGGTTTTCTTTACTCAGATATTTTCAATATCTGTGCTGAAATATACCAGATGAAAAAAAATCAACTTCAGGACCAGGTTTTCTATTTTTCCCTGACAGCCACTGTTTCTTAGCAACACCATCCTTACAATGTCCCCACCGTTTCTGAGGGCAAAGAGGGTAAACATAACAGGAAAATGGAGAATCATCCGTATCCTCTGAGAGTAGCAATCACAATTCTTGAAATAAAATTTATTTAAAAATGCATCTATGGGCAGTATTTTAAAATTATATTTCTACCAGAAAATCGTCCTAAATTACTTGGAAACCAGAATTTCTAAAAGCAGAAATTCATCTTGTATTAGTTGAGAACATTACTGATTTCTAAGAATTCTATCCTGCTATTTCCAAATGCATTGATTTTCAAATGAACCTGTGCTCTCAGGTTCCTTCCTGCATCTGTGGCTCAGAAATATCTATCATCCCTCCTCAGCACCATCGAGTGTGGGGTTTTCCCCTGATCTACCTGCAGCCTACTTATAGTGTCCCATGTCCCTGCTCTACTCCCTTACATTAGCTCTCTGGTGTTGAATCTTTTGGCCTTGTCTCGTCTTTCTGTCTCTTTTCCTGCCATGTTTCTGGCTTCCTTTCTGTCTACAGTTCCATTTTCTTCTCTTCTGTGTTTTCTCTGATTCCTCTTTCTCTAAGATGTTATTTTTTTTTCTCAGTCCCTGAGATTGCCTCTCTCCTCCAGGATCCCTCCCCAATTCCGCAGTTTTCTGTTTTACTTTATTTGGTTCTATGTCTCTACTTAGTTCATATTCATTCTCATTCATTCTCTCTCTCTCCTTTCTCTTTAACATAGATAAGTAAATTAAGGAGACGTCTCACAGAGGAAAAGGAAATGACCGAAATTCTAAATGAGAGTCCATCAAATACTGGAATGTGAAAAAAGACAGGATAAGAAACCACAGAAAAGGCTCAGAAAGACAGAGAAAGTGATAGTGGATCACGGATGGGGAAGAAATGGCACAAGGACAGTCCTAGAATAAGAAAGATCCACAGCCCTGGCCAGTTTGGCTCAGTGGATAGAGTGTCAGCCTGCAGATGGAAAGGTTCCGGGTTCGATTCCTGTCAAGGACATATGCCCAGGTTGCAGGCTCCATCCCCAGTAGGGGGCGTGCAGGAGGCACCCAATCAATAGTTCTCTGTCATCATTGTTGTTTCTGTCTCTCTCCCTCTTTCTTCCTCCCTGAAATCAATAAAAATATATTTTAAAAAAAGATCCAAAGATGGAGGTAGGTGTTGGGAGTGAGGCACAAGCAAGAGCAACTGTGTGCACAAGGAAGGAGGAAAAGTGAATACCAGAAAAAGACACAGAGGATAAGATTCATGGTGGAGAAATAGAACCAAAGAAAAAAGAAAAAGAAATGTAAAAATTAGAGCAAGAGAAAGAGAGGAATATAAAAACACACATACTGAGAGAATAGCAGGCAGAAAGTGCAAAGATGAGCAGAGAAAAAGAGAGAAACTAAAACAAAGAAAAGTGAGGCACTTCAGACAGAGAACCAGAAGACAGACTACGACTTGCTTAGGGACACTTGAGAATCACCGGAATAAAGAAAAGAGAGTATGCCCGCAAGAAAAAGAAGGGTGTCACAAAGAATTTGCTGGATTCAGAAGAAAGAATCAATTTACTCAGAGTAAAGTAGTGGAATGACCTACAGGAGAAAAATTTGGTGTCAGAGAGAATCATACAGAATGAGACAGGAGCGAGATGTCCATGTACAAGTGATAAAGGACAAACTGAGTAAAGAGGGACAGAAGGGGAAAAGAGAGGGTATCACAAAGGCAGTGACTCATGCCAAGAGAGTGCCAAAGACACTAACAAAGAGTCCAGAAAGGAAAATAGAGCACTGGGCCACAAAACGGACAGAAAGAAGGGAATGTGACAAATGAACTAGAGGGAAGGAGGAGAGATACACAGAGAGAGTGTGTACACACAAGAGGGAATGAGGTGAATGCGTAACAGTAATTTGGCTAGGACTCAGTCATGCAATTAGAGTTGTAAGAAGTAAGCCCATCAGATGGGGCCTTGTCAGGGAGGGCCAGACTGTGGGTCTGTGCATAATAGGAACTGGGCCAATACTGAAAGCTTTCTGGTAGGAGAGAGAGCCTCTCAGAGTAAACCCCAGGCCACAGGCACCCCGTGTGCCATGCTCTGAAGGTGGACAGGGTTCTTGTCCTGGATCTGCAAGGCTCCTCTTTACCTAGGCCAGTGGATCTCAATACTCGGATCTGATTGAGACAGGAGCAAGAGTCTCTAATATTGAGGGGAAGAAATGAAGAAATGGGATTGGTTCCCTTCCCACAGGTTGGCCCAATAAAGGCAGAGACAGGCTTAAAAAAAAGTATTCCGCCCAGTCAGCATAGCTCAGTGGTTGAGCATTGACCTATGAACCAAGAGGTAGCAGTTCATTGATGTTTCTATCTCTATCTCTCTCTCCCTTGCTCTCTTAAATCAATAAAAATATATTTTAAACAAAAAGTATTGCAGACCCAGGCAACACATTATATCATCTGATTAATAGGCTAGAAAAATATGTACCCTTTCTTCCTGTAATTTTTGTTTTCGCTTTTCTTCAGCAGATAGTCTTCGCTGTTCATCTTTCTGTTTTTGTTCACGCAGCTTTCGTTGTTTTTCTTCCATCTGTTTTTCATACTGGATCTTGGACTTTCTTTCTTTTTCAAGTAGTTGTGTTTCTTTAGTAGCTGAAATATTCCAAATACAAGGTATAAGATCCAGAAAATATTAGTTTTCCACATTACACACAAAGGAGAAAGTCAATATATCTCATTTTCTTTCTTAAAAAAACAACAACATGCACCTAATAAATAAACATTTATTGTATAAGTGTGGCCACCAAACAAAAACACCAAAGAACTAAATTAGCTTAGATGACTCTCATCCTGTCTGAATTTAAATTTAAATTCCAAATTAAAGAAATGTAGTTGCCGTAGACCAATTCCAGCATGTCATAATTTTAAGAGTTTCATCAAAAGGTTGATGAAACTTGGGGACTCAACAGGGTTGAGTCACAGATGTAGTCACCATCTGGGAATGGCTATCGGCATCTCCCCAAACCTGAATAAGAAACTGATTGTGGCTGCCAGACAGTTAAAGGGCATCTTAATCTATGTTATTGCCTCCTACTGGCCAAACACTTGAACAGCCGTAGGCTATCCCCCAAACTGACAATGCCTCTGTACCCTTTGAAACCTTACCCATTGAAGTGTATTATCTCCACCTTGCCTTAGGACAAATTGTGTTAATAAAAGCAAGGGTCCTAGACAAGGAGGCACTCTTCAGTTCCTTTAGCTGAAGGTCCTCTGACCCCCAATGCCTTTCAAAATTATATCTTGTCTCTGGACTCTTTATTAGTCTCTGGATTTCTGTCATCTACGCGCAGCCCCTTTTCCAGATTCCTGAACACTTCTTGATGCTGGGACATGAACCCCGGCATGTAGTTTCATACATTTGACGTTTCTGCTGATTTGAGCTCAAGTTAAGCATTAAAACAATAATTTTTAAAGACTACATGGCAAGAATGGATTTTTTTCCCTTCAACTAGGAAACTTCTTTTAAAAGCCTCCTCATCTATACAGGCCATATTAAGCATGCCAATCATGGGCTTTGTCACATATTACATTTTGATGTTTTCCTATATTCAAATTTTCCCTAGTTTAAGCTTGGAGAGCATCTAGCAGTTATAAAATAGTCTCCGGCTTAGAGCTAGGAAGAAACAGCTCCTTATCAAAACAGTGGTAATTGATATTCCATTTGAATACTAGTAAAGTTGGGCAATAGTATTGTCAGTGGATTTGTAAGACCAGAGGAGAAAAATACACAGTTGAAAAAGTATTTTTTCAAGGTGTAAAAAGATTATACTTTTAGATCTCAACTGATCCACAGTTACACTTGAGAAGCATAGCAATCAGTGAAAGATTCTATGTTAGGATTCTTAGCAGTTTCATTTTCATGTTTAGTATTACTTTACTGAAATCCCATTCTGCTGTTTCTACAAATGTTTAAGAGATATTCATACCTTAGTTTTCAGAAAATTAAAGCTAACAGAAATTACTACTTCAAAAACTAAACAACCGCAGTTAAATTTTTTTCATGGGCCTTCTTTATCTGATTTAATACAAACATTTAACCCAATATAATACATACTGTAAAAAGTAAGATCTATCATATAATCAGACTAGGAAAAGTAAGTAAAAGCCAATTTGGAAATATATGACCTTAACATAAAATTCATTCATTAATTTTTTAAAAAAGTCTAAAATATACCATCCTGTTGTCTTCTTTTTTCTTCTCTGCGCTCCTTGGCTAATTTTTGTTTTATATCATTTTTAAGCACAGATCCATCTAGCACTAAAAAAGAAAAGAATATAATTGGACATTAATAGGATATCAAAATTTTAATGATGTGATACTTTGACATCTTCCAAAGCATTCTAGGAATTATACCTGGTTTACATACTGATCTTGTATTTGAGGATTGGGGTGGAAGGGAGCTAAATCCACTCTGATTGCGTCTTTCTTGAGCAATGGCATTAGCAGCAACTACTAAAATACAGGGAGATAAATAAAAGGGGTTGGATATTAAGATTACAAACAGCTAATACAGGGGGCTGCAAAGCACAGCCAATTGTGCCTTTGATGATAAAATGTAGCATATCTTCCATAAAGAGAAGTCATAAGACATAGTGAGTTCATGATGTTCAACAATAATTTCACAAAAAATTAAAAGTGTATGCTGTGGATGTGACAGCATAACTGTGACATAAAGAGAGCTGTTAGTGGAAGTAGCAAGACAAATTTGTGGATGAGTAGTAGCTAGTGATTAATAGCTGTCAGAAATGCATCAAAGACATTCTGCCAAGTGCTAGAAAAATTGAGCTGGCAAGGAATTGTTAAAAATGTTTCGCCATAACCTGGGACTTTAGAAAACATTTAGAGTTTATGGATATTAATTTGGAAGCAAAAGTGTCAACAGTGATATCCTCAGAGATCGGCCCAATATTAAGGAGTACATTTATAAATGACCTAGATCAGGGGCTTTCTACACTGGCTGCAGCCACCTAAACTGCTTTAAAAAAATTAGCAATGCCTGCCCCTCCCAGCCCCCACTCTCTGGGGGGTGGGACCCAGGCCTTTGCAGTTGCAAAAAGCTCTATTCTGATGCATAGTGAAGGTGATGAACCACTCAAGGAATTTCCAGTGATGGCATTACTCTAGGTAGAAAAATGTCAAGCAAACAAATGTAAATTATACAATACAAATTTACATATGTCTTGAGTAAATAGGTAGAAAATTGAAAAATAAACTTCAATAAGAGGGATGGGGGATGGGTGGAAAAGGTGAAGAGGAATATAGTCAATAATAGTGTGATAAGTTTATAGGGTGACACATGATTACTAGATTTAGTGTGATCCCATTGTAAAGGTGTATAAATATCAAATCACTACATTGTACACCTGAAACTAATATAATATTGCATACCAACTATTTTTAAATTTAAAAAATAAATAAAATAAACTTCAATAGGGGTATAAGAAAAGGGGAGCACAATTTGAGAGAAAGTAAGAAAAACTACAATTCTAGCGTGATACACATATAATTTATTATAAAGGATTTCCTGAAACCTTTAATTCCATGTATGGCTGTTTCTAAAATGCCCCGCAATACTGGGCATCTTCAGGAAGGATCTGTAGAATAACAATGAAAATTCTTTTCTACCTTTGAATGAAAGCATAAGAAATATGGCCCCGTGATACTGCATACAACTCTGATTTCTATATATCAAGGAAAATATAACAGCTGAAGGTGGGCAATAAAAACAATTAAGGTAACAGAGGTGCTGTCCTTGTACTCATAGAATGAATGGACTCTGAGATGTTAGTTGCCACTGAAGAAAGATATTTGAGAGTCATTTTACAGAGTAACCTTGAAAAGTGACATCATAATGGCTGCCATAGGGATCACCATTTCAAAAAGGAAAAAGGATTTTTTTACCCCAGAGACCTAACAGCTCAGATAATACATGACCTAGCTAAATTTGAAAATTAGATTCTTCTCACCTTCCTTAATAATTCAACTACTGGCAATTTTGTAGACCACAATTACCCTTTCAATTTGAGTACTAATATATTAAGAAAAATTTTTTACAGTCTAGAAATTAATCCCTCTACATACTCCCTCCAACTTTTGCACATTCAGTATTCTTAGAAGTCTCAAGGAAAGTCCATATTTTGGCACAATTTAGCTAACCAAAAGAACAATTTCTCTCAAAATGTACAATTTTATCAGGTTTATAGATTTCATTAAACAGAAATAACCTTAGAATTAACTATGGAGGGAATAATGAACCAAACCATATAAAGGTTAATGTGGTAATATAACATCAACCTTGATTTTTCGATCTTTATATCAAATTCCTACTGGCAATAAATATATTCACCAAAAGGTAAATAAAGCATTTACCTTAAAAAAAAAAGAAAAGAAAAAAGAAAGCACTATTATGCTGGGGCTAAGACAGGACTACATTTAAAGAAAAAGTGTAAAAGACATTACAAAAAGAAAACCAATCTCCTGTGGGGGAAAATTTACAATTAATCATGCTATCTAGCCCAATATAAGCCTCAGAATTAAATGAAAAAAATATATAGGTGCCACTAGGATGCCCAAGTTAAAGAATGCTTATACTTAGTAGGTTTTTAAAAGATGTCATTGAGATTCTGAAGCCCCCTTTGCACATAAAACATTTTAGCTCATTACTGACTTCATGTAGAAAATTTCTGCTTCTCTCTGGCCCTCTTCCTCAGCACATACACATACACACACGATCACATACATAAATACATACACACACACAATCTGTGTCACTAGAGTTCTGCTCCATTAGGGCAAACTAAATGCAAGAAAGAACACAACATGACTAGTAAAGAATGGTCATCTTCCTAAGACTGCACACAAGCACAGCCAACCCCAAATGCTAAATCCCATGAGATGTCAATGATACACACCCCATACTTATTCAGCAATTCTATATTGATTGCCACAGAGGTTGCTCTTGAATCCCTCTCAGAATTCAACATAAAATCTGTAGCCCTACCTGCCCATGACCTTTCCTCCCCATGATCCTTTCTTCTGTACTCATCAGAAATATTAGATCACAAAAACTATTTTATTAGGTAGGAAAGGGCATAGATTGCAAAAAATTATTGAACCGGGTTTTTTATTTTTATAAAAAGCTATGGTTGTGGCAGAGAACCATGCCATGAAACTGGTACAGATGAACAAATTTAGTGCTAGTCACTGTTATTTGGGCAACAGAATAAAAAGAAGCAACTCCTACCAAGTGCCAAAACATCTCATTGACTCTGTCCCCATCAAGAAATGCTGAGACCAGGAAGGCAGTTCTGGTTAAGCATGTGCTGCTTTCAATTTCTATCATAAAATGGGCAGCAAGGATGTTGGTCAACTAAGATTCTGTGTTAAGCCTTTTTTTGCATGGCTTTTTGTAAGTTTTTCGTTTGAAATACTGTCAATTCAAGCAACTGTCCTATACCAGATTTTCAGATATTTTTCAAAGTTCAATACACAAATGTTTTGGGGGATTATCCGGAATGCTGGTTATTTTAAATCAATGATATAAAGCAAGGTGAGAGAGCTTTAGGTGTCCTTAAGCAATAACACAAATGTGAATTTATTGCAAACTGTCTCTTGAGAGACAGAAAAGAGTTTTCTCCCGATGGAAAGTGTATTTGCTTCTGACATTCTTTGGGGAGTTCATTCAGAGCGTTCTGAAATAACATAAATCTAAATTAATTTTTCAATTGCAAATGAAAAAAACTCCCTAAGGATTTCAGTAAAAATCAATAAGATAGTTTTATTCAAGCTCATACAGGAGGAAACCACCCTGAGAACTGGCGAAAAGCGACCTGCTACAAGCAAGAAATACTACCTCCCTCAGGTAGTGAAACAGTCTCGTGGGCTAAGAAATGCGCTGCCAAACTTTTCAAAATTAACGATTTGGGGCGGGGGAATCTTTTTGGCGTTGGGGTAAGTTTAGGAGAAGTAATCAGTTCAGCCTAGGGTCTGCAAGATGTCCCAGGAAAGGTGACATCTTGGCGGAATCCTGTGAATCAGAAGGTAGAGAGAGCCACGTTTTACCCCAACTTAGGCTTCCTCTCCATCCGACCTTGACCAGGAGGGTGCCAGAGGTAAGCTTTTGGAGAGGCGTGGATTGCGACCGTGGGAAAGAACCAGAGCGCGAGCGCCCTGGGCAGAAGGAAAACTCCAACCACTGATGCTGGGAGGGCTGCGCCTGGCCGCGGAGGGGGCCCCGGTGCAAGG
>NW_006299241.1:423753-424022 GCF_000327345.1 Myotis davidii | reverse complement strand
CAGGCGGGGCTCGGGAACGTCCGCGGAGTCCGGGTTTTCAGGCCACCCCCCGCCCAGCAGCGCCCGTTACTTCCCTCGTGCCCCGCTCCCGGCGTTCGGCCGTTGGCGGCGCTGGCCCGCAGTTGCCCCATCCGTCCCTGTCCCATCACAACTCCCCGTCCCGTTCCAGAGGACTTCTGCGGGAATAAGAGCGGGACCAGACGGCAAGAGGCAACTCCAAGGTAAAGTTTTCTGGCGCCCACCGCTCAGCTCCAACGGTCTCCGGTCTC
>NW_006299241.1:415072-423473 GCF_000327345.1 Myotis davidii | reverse complement strand
GCCTCTCTGCTTTCCACCCACCACGTGGTGACCTGCCTGGCCGAGACCACCTAGGCTAATGAAACCCTCCGGTACGTTCCGAGCTCTCCCACCCCCATTGTGGGGGCCAGCCAGTCAGCAAGCGGCTTGGCCATCCAACATTCCTTTTCCCCTTTCGTCACTTTTACCTGGCAACGCAGTAACATTCCTTCCTTCATTCGTTCGCTTAGGGAGCTTGTACTGAGTATCTCCTGGATGCGCTTGTATCACGAGTTTGCTAGTCTTTGGAACACTACACAAAGAAAGTCCCAATTTGGAGGAAGAGGCCCAGGGAGAGGTAGTAAGGAGAGAGGTTTCTATGAGGTGCTAGGGGCCCGATTATGAGCAGAGATGTTCTTAAGTTGTTGCAAAATAAATCATGACACTGTTAAGTCTCAAAGTTGTGCGAATTATCTACAGGGTGCTCATGGGTCTTTTAAGTGAAGGAGAGTATTCACTGGCATTAATCTCTCCAGATATTGGAGGAGACCCTTGGAGTTTGCAGAATGTTTTTCCCACCCACAAAGAAAAACTTCCTTGGCTGGATGTGCCTTTGAAAATACGTCCCTTTCATGGGTGTTTGCCTGTGCAAAGTGGAGTCACCTCCTTTATTAGTATGGTGTGGCACACGGTTTTAAGGAGCAGTTTATCGAAAGGATAGGAGACTCCCAAATGGGGCAGGAGAGCACTTGTGAGATAAACACTTTTATGAGCCCACTGTGTCTCAAAATTACATAGGAGCTGTAAAATGGGAGAACCTAACAACAGCAAATACTTATTGACTCTTACTATGTACCAGGTACTGTCCTAACTGCATTGCATTTAATAATTCATGTAATCCCCTACTATCCTATTAGGTAGGTACCATTACCACTCCATTTTATAGATAAGAAAACTAAAGCAGAGAGAGGTTAAATAATTTTCCAGAGTCACACAATTATACGTAAGGGAAGTAGAATTTGAACTCAAAATGTCTGAACACAGTATCCATAAGCTTAGCCTTGTGCCATAATGTTTCATGAGATTTCAGATTTATGGTATGTAATTCATAAATGATTAGTATCCAGAATATATAAAGATCTAAAAGCACATAAGTAAAAGACAGCCTCCAAAAAGTGAGTAGAAAACACAAACAGGCCCTTTACAGGAGAGAAAACACAAAATGGTCAATTGACATAAGATACTCAAGCTTTAGCAGTCCAGAGAATACAAAAGTATCTTCAGATACCTACAGATTTAGCAAAAATTAAAGAGCAGGCAATAAATAAGTGTTGGTGAGGCTATAGATTAATACTAGTGGGGCGGGGGAAGTTTGGCATTATGGAAAAAACGCTGCTCCTATGCATATACAGAGAACAATGCTTTGCCTGACCTCAATGTTTATTAATATGGCATACATGTGATTAGGGTGCCAGCAAAGCGTATGTTCTGTACACACACACACACACACACACACACACACATTCAGCTTTGATGAATTTATCTGGAACTTCACGAATAAAAAACCTAGAAAAATGCAACATCACCTTTGGAGTTTCTTGCAAAAATATTGAAATTGTTGAACCCATTCAGACAAATACAAAATACTGTGGCATTTTCTACAAAACACTTGGCCAGGATACTTCAAAATGTTAATGTCATGAAAGATTAAAAACAGACACCCAGGAAGTGATCCAGATCACAGGAAGAGCCCAAGTGTAATATAGTACATGATACTTGATTAAAACCTAGATTAAAAAAAATCTGGGGCACTTATAATTGAGACAAGTAGGGAAATTTGAATAAACTATATATTAGTTTATGATCTTATTGTATCAAGATCAAATTTCTTAGGTGTAAAAATGATACTGTGGTCATCTAAGAAAATGCCCTTTTTCTTAAATAAATACTGAAGAATTTCAGGGTAAAACATCATAATGTCTGAAACATTAAGTAGTTCAAAGGAAAAAAACAGCAAATATAAAAAAGTGTTAAAAATTTGTGACTCGTTGGTTACAGAAATGTTGATTTTACTAGTCTTTCAACTCTTCTGTGGGCTTGAAATTTTTCAAAATAAGAAGTCGGAGAATTTTCATTTACATCTAGAAATTTTGTCTTCAGTTTACTTGTACATACCACCACTTTGAAAAATGAAATCTGATTTGGAATTACATATGGAGAGTCACCCTTCATATTGTTTTCATTATTCAAAGCTTCTAAAGTCCTTAATCCTACCCAGGTGTGGGGTGATGTCTACAAGAAAACAAAACAAACACAGGCAGCATATGCTGGGAACTGGGTGAGAAATTAAACTGTGTTCTAAGAACTCAGTAGGATGAGAAAGCAATCCAAGTTGGGGTGATCAGGGAAGCCTTCGTGGAAGAATTGGCAGTTGTTCTGAACCTGAGGCCCAAAAGAAAGCAAGCTCTCCTTAATTCCAGCCTTGATAGCCAAGTGAAGAGATGGGCCCATCTGTGGCCAGATATTCCCATTTTTTTTCAAAATAAGCTGAAAATCTGGATTTTAATGTCAAATCTCTCTCTTTTTTAAATGACAACTTTAAAAGTTTTGCAAAAACAGGATGCAGGGCAAACAAAAATGATCAAAATACCTGATCAGTGTTCAAGTTTCCCAATTGTCTCAATTTTTGTGTTTAAATAAAAATCCATTCAAGGTTGCCATATGACATTAATTGATATGTTTTTTAGGTGTCTTTTATTCTGTAGATAAACCCTGCTTTCTAACATCTCTGATCACTGTGAAGCTTACCACTCATTCATTCATTCAGTAGGTAAGTCATTCAATGTAATTTTTACTGACCACCCACTCTGTGCCCAGCAGAGTGGGGAGAAAGAGACAGGGAAAGAACCCTGCCTTCCACTGATTCTAAGTTAATGATTAGACGTCAGGGCCCCCTTAGACAGATGTTTCCTTGGGGTTAGAGCAACTCTCTAGGGAGCTCCCTTGAGATTGTCTGTACATTTCTCAGAAAAATATTTGAACTAAAGGCTGCCAGTTTGGGGAGAGTGAATCTATACGGAGCCAACTGAGACTCAGAGCTGGGAAAGAACCCAGGCAGCTCCTCCCCTCTCCTCCCTTATTTGGAAAGCATATGTTCCCCAGTGAGCAAAAAATAACTGGAATCTTCTTTTTTTTTTTTTTTCTTACTTGGCTTCCTCCCCCTTAAACCTGACACCAGCAGGAAAAATATCCAGAAATCACAATCATAATAGGTCTAGGAACTTTCAGGGTTTTTTTTTTCTATTAGATGTTTTTAAAAATTAAATTCACATGTAATAAACACTTTGTGGGCTTAACAAATTTGCATTTAAACTGCCACCACCACAGCACTGTACTAGAAATTTTTTGTTTTTATAAATTTACCTTTTTTTGTTGAGAGTGTTACAGATGTCCTCCATTTTCCCCCATTGCCCCCCTCCACCCGGTTCCCACCCCACCCCAGGACTTCACACACTATTGTCTGTGTCCAAGGGCTATGCATATATGCATATAAATTCTTTGGTTAATCTCTTCCTGTCCCCTCATTCCTCTCTTCCCTTCCCCCCTCCTCCTTTCCCTTTGAGATTTGATAGTCAATGCCCTGCTTCTATGCCTCTGGACCTATTTTGTCTATCAGTTTGTTTTGTTCATTAGATTCCACATATAAGTGAGATCATGTGATACTTGCCTTTCTCTCACTGATTTCGTTCACTTAGATAACACTCCCCAAGTTCTTCCATGCTGTCTCAAAGGGTACTATGAGTTTTAAGCATCACAGCCATGAGCTGGATCTTCCTCTCCATCCTGAACTATCTGTAAGATTAACCCCTCAAGGGAGAACCATGTTGAGCCCTGCCAACGGGGAGCAGATCCACCTGGTGAACTATGTGGAGGACTACCTGGACTCCATCGAGTCTCTGCCTTTCGACCTGCAGAGAAACGTATCGCTGATGTGGGAGATCGACGCGAAATACCAAGAAATCCTGAAGGAGCTAGATGAGTATTACGAGAAGTTTAAGCGGAAGAAGAACAGCAACCAGAAGAGGAGAGCGTTGCACTGCATTCAGAGAGCCCTGATCCGCAGCCAGGAGCTGGGCGACGAGAAGATCCAGATTGTGAGGCAGATGGGGAAGCTGGTGGAGAACAGAACCAGGCAGGTGGACAGTCACGTGGAACTCTTTGAGGCACACCAAGAGGTCAATGACACCACTGGCCACAGTGGCAAGAAAAGGCTACAGAGAAGAAAGCAAAGGCCTCCAAGAAGAAGAAACGCTCCAAGGCCAAAGCAGAGAGGGAAGCATCCCCTGCAGACCTTCCCATCGACCCGAACGAGCCCACGTACTGTCTGTGCAATCAGGTCTCCTATGGAGAAATGATCGGCTGTGACAATGATGAGTGCCCCATCGAGTGGTTCCACTTCTCCTGTGTAGGACTGAATCATAAACCAAAGGGCAAGTGGTACTGTCCCAAGTGTCGAGGGGAGAACGAGAAAACAATGGACAAAGCACTGAAGAAATCCAAAAAGGAGAGGGCTTATAACAGGTAGTTGGTGGACCTTGCTGAACAGGGAGGAGAACTAAGCCAATGTATTTATTACATTGCCACCTTTGGTGAGGCGCAAAGACTGTACAATGTATATTTTTAAAGAATGTTAGAAAAGGAGCCATTTTGTAGGGATGGCAGTGATTCTCTGCCTTTTGTTTTCGTTGGTACACGTGTAATGAAAGTGGTCTGTGGCCGAAACCGGTTTGGCTCAGTGGATAGAGAGCGTCGGCCTGCGGACTGAAGGGTCCCAGGTTCGATTCCGGTCAAGGGCATGTACCTGGGTTGCGGGCACATCCCCAGTGGGAGATGTGCAGGAGGCAGTTGATGGATGTTTCTCTCTCATCTATGTTTCTAACTCTCTGTCTCTCTCCCTTCCTCTCTATGGAAAATCAATAAAATATATTCAAAAAAAAAAAGAAAGTGGTCTGTGGATCAACATTTTAAAAACTTACAAATATAGGTTTGAATTAAACACTCAAGTGAGAAAAAAAAAGATTAACCCCTCAAGCACACAGTGGACACAGGACTCTGGTTTTTCGTTCCTTCTCTCATTTCTGACTTTTGCCTTGCTTCTATTGCAACATGGCTGTGATAAAGGGGGAAGAGTGATGTTTCATTTTGGACTCATCTCTTGCCAAATATACTCACATTCTACATTCTTTTCCTGAATCTGCACTTTTCTTCTTTCCTAAGTTACATACTTACCTGAGTCTCTACTCATTTCTCAATTGGTTGATGGCAGCCTTCCCAAATCCCACACTGCAGCATCATGCTCTCCACCCTCACCCCTCACCATCCTCTATGACCCTTCAGTACTCCTCGCTTCCCTTCACCTTCCCATTTGGATGGAGGACCAGGGTGACCTTGCTTTCTGTACCCTATCCTTTCAGGGAGCCCCTGTTCTTTGGTGGGGTGTTTGGGGAATGATTCTCATGGCCTGAGCGGTCAGGGTGTGTGCAGTGAGCTTCTGAGGAGTGGAAGAAGAGGCCATCACTCCCAGTTTGGAGGGTATTTCCCTCCAAATTGTAAATTCAGACAAAACTCAGAGGGTGTGATGGCAGCCATGGTGATCTGCTTGGAGCAGTGCGTGACTCTTGGATACTTATGGGTAGATAGTAAGAGCTGTCATTTGTCCAGTGCCTACTCAATGGCAGGCACAGTTCTAAAGATTTTACACAGATCACTTCACATAATCCTCACCACAACTTTATAAGGGATCATCTATTATCATCTCATGTTAAGGATGTGGAAACAAGCACATGGAGGGAAACTAACCTGTCTTGGTTTAGCAAAGCTAGGAAATAGCAGAGCCAGGATTCAAGCCCATGCATATCTAGTACTCCTTCTATGTTGTCCGCAGATTTAACTGGTGCTGAGCCCTAGTCCACTCTGAATTCCTAACCCATGTCTTCCTCTTCTTAATTGACCCAGTCTCCACACTGAGGCTACTGAGCCTTTTCATACTTGCACTTTCTATAATTGGTAAGGTCTTCCTACAACTACATCTAACCCAAGGATCTGTAAAGCTGTCTCTTAAGCATTTAATAGAATTGACTCAAATGATTCAATAAGAAAACATTGAGCCCTAGCTAGTTTGGCTAAGTGGATAGAGCATCCGCCTGCGGACTGAAGGGTCCCAGGATTGATTCTGGCCAAGGGCACATGCCTGGGTTGGGGGCTCAATCCCCAGTAGGGGTCGTGCAGGAGGCAACTGATCAATGATTTTCTCTCATCATTGATGTTTCTATCTCTCTCCTCCCTTTCTCTCTGAAATCAATGAAAATGTATATTAAAAAATAAACCATTGAAGTGTGCATTTAACATATGTCTTGCAATGGAGATAAATGTGACTTTGCTTAAGCAGCCTTCCTTCTAGAAAGGCTCAGCAGAGTCAATTACTGCTGTGTACTAGGGACTGCCTTCAAAATGCATGTGTATGGGAAAATGTGCCACTGCTATTGCACTGTTTATTCTGCAATGAATATTTATGAATGAATGAAAGAGAATAATAAAAACATCCAAATTACTGAAGGAAAAAGAAATGAAAATATTTTGAATGGCTACCGGATTGTTGAAAAGATCTAGACAATAAATAGGGCAAAAAAATGTCCTCATTTTGTTTTCCCCTTGACTTCAAATAAAGTAGAGCAAACATGGGCTGTGCCTTCTCATTCTAAATACAGGCCTGCAATATATAAGAAGTTTCAGAGGATGCCAAAAAGCATAAAATACCAAGGAATGCCCTTTAAGGACTGATAGATCCTTCCTTCTCCCAACTGGTGGGTGGAGTATGACGTAACCTGCAGCCCAGAAATACCTGAGTGACTAACCATGTACCTTTATGGACTATACATTGAACCACCAATCAACACCTACCAAATACTCTAAACCCTTGTTCCTATATGGACCATACATTAAGCCAACAATCAGCGTGTGCCGAGTACCCTAAGCCCCCATTCCTTCCCACTCCTCCCCTCAAAAGGAGTGCTCACCTCTGCACGGGTTGCTGTTCTCCCATTGTGAGACAGCCTGGCAGGTCTTTTCCCCCTAATAAAGCCTGTAATCCTGGTTTTTGGCTCCCGATTGGTCTTTCAAAGACATTTTGAAATTTCTAATAAAAACGATTGGTAAAATCCAGATGGGTAAAAATGAGAATAACATCTGGATGGTTTGTTAAAACACAGATTGCTGGGGCCCATTCCCAGAGTTTCTGATTCTCTAAGTGATATTAATTGTATGACATACCTCTAAGGAAATGTCTAGTGCGATGTCAATTACAGCTAAGTACTTAATATCATTCCATTTTGCTGATAATAAATATTAAATATTCTAATATAGATGGAGGTCTTGTACATGAGAATTAACTTTTTTTTTTTTTACTAAGGGCAGGAGATGCTTTGCCCTTGGTATTGCTAGTGAGCATTACATAAGGGGAGAGCCATCACATACAGGGAGTTGCCTGAGGAGGTTTTTTACAATTTCTTGCAACAGAGTCTGATACAACACACTACAAACATGGTTTTTCTCCCCTCACCCCCACTACGTGCACACACACACAGGACAGTGCATGCTCACTAACACCTACGATTTAAAAGGAGCTAGTTAGCCCAGCCAGTGTGACATAGTGGTTGAACATCCACCTATGAACCAGGAGATCATGGCTAGATTCTTATTTAAATAATTTACTGTATTCTTTGATTGACAGTGAATGGAAATATAACTCTCTTCTTGATGATATGGGATATATTAATGATATTTAATCTTTCCCCTTATATAACCCATTGTGTCACTTAAAGAAAAGTTCCCTGCCCTGCCAGTGTGGCTCGGTTGGTTGGAGCATCATCCCAAACACTGAAAAGTCTCCAGTTGGATTTCTAGTCAGGGCACATAACCAAATTTTGTGTTCAATCCATGGGGAGGCAACTGATTCATGTTTCTCTCTCTTGAATCAATGCTCCAAAATCAACAAAAACATTTTAAAAAATTTCCATCCCCCCTTTCTCTCTCTCTCTCTCTCTCTCTCTCTCTCTCTCTCTCTCTCCCCCATCCCTCTCTAAAATCAATAAAAATCATATCCTCAGGTGAGGATTTTAAAAAAAAATATGTCCTTACTGGGGCTTTTCTTGGGAATTTCCCCTTGCCAAATTCAATTGTTTGTCAATGGGCAATACAGTTGTATAGTCGAAAAACTGCACTGTAAAACTCATTATTGCCCTAACCGGTTTGGCTCAGTGGAGAGAGCGTCGGCCTGAGGACTCAAGGGTCCCAGGTTCAATTCCGGTCAAGGGCATGTACCTTGGTTGCAGGCACATCCCCAGTAGGGAGTGTGCAGGAGGCAGCTGATCGATGTTCTCTCTCA
>NW_006299241.1:405185-406081 GCF_000327345.1 Myotis davidii | reverse complement strand
AATAAAACAGGAAAAAGAGCCAAAAAAGTGCCAAAGCAATCCAAATGTGCATTTATATCTCTATGCATTCACACACACACACACACACACACACACACACACGTGATTGAGGTCTGGTTCTGAATAACAGAAGAAGAGTAAACATTATTAATTCTTAGTATTATATCTGCACAGAACTGATTTTTTAAATAGACAGTCAAAGGCTCTGTATTTTAATACACAGCTAATCTCAATATCCTACACTAGAGGCTTCCATGAAGTCCATACCGCTTTCTCCGTGAGCCCATTAAGTATTGTAGACACTTACCCTAATAAATAAATAAATAAATAAATAAAAGGAACTAGTTTGGTGGACGAGGGGAAAGTAGAGACATCTAGATCACACCCAGGAAGTGAAATACAGAAGAAACCTCTCTCCTCCTGCCCCAAGAAAGCTGTTTCCCAGGAAATTCTGGTCAGATTTAGGGCATATCACCGCCTCTTGACCCACTATACTCAGCCTCTAGTTTATTATACTGCAAACTCAGATGCCTCTGCAGCACAGGGAATACTTCGTTGCTTTGGGTATTGATCCTAGATGTTTGAAAGTTGTACAGATGGAAGGAATTTCATCTATATTTATATACTGCACTTCATTAATCAAGTTCTATCAAGGACTACATGATGTTTTACAGGTCTTGGGTCTTTAAGATTTTGAGACTCAAACTGAAACTGTTCTTAGTGGTTAAAAATATCTGTCCTTGTCCTCCCTGGCCAGTGTGGCTCGGTTGGTTGGAGCATCATCCCAAACACTGAAAAGTCTCCAGTTGGATTTCTAGTCAGGGCACATAACCAAATTTTGTGTTCAATCCATGGGGAGGCAACTGATTCATGTTTCTCTCTCTTGAATCAATGTT
>NW_006299241.1:397532-404907 GCF_000327345.1 Myotis davidii | reverse complement strand
GGTCCCAGGTTCAATTCCGGTCAAGGGCATGTACCTTGGTTGCAGGCACATCCCCAGTAGGGAGTGTGCAGGAGGCAGCTGATCGATGTTTCTCTCTCATTGATGTTTCTAACTCTCTATCTCTCTCCCTTCCTCTCTGTAAAAAGTCAATAAAATATTTTTTTAAAAAAACCTCAAAAAACAACAACTCCTTGTTTCTTCATGGGGAGCTCACGGATATATTTAGAGAATGTGTATTTTAAGTGAAAAAAAGGCTCAAGTGAACAAAGAGACCTGTGTGCATACTTCTTGGGGCATGTGATATATCAGAATGCATACAGGGGCAGCCAAATAAGTTTTAGCCTGCAGGTTCTCATCATGTCTGCATGCATCTGGGTGAAGGACTCAGCAACACAGAGCAAACTTCTAAGGGTCAGGTTAGCCACACAGCCAACCCTGCCAGACCCCCAAGGAAAGTTTTCAGAGAAGACTCTTGGGATGGATGGGGAGGAAAAGAGGAAAAGGACAGGATATCCCTGTGGCCAGTGGGCCAGTGGTTCTCAACCTTCCTAATGTCACGACCCTTTAATATAGTTCCTCATGTGGTGACCTCCAACCATAAAATTATTTTCGTTGCTACTTCATAACTGTAATTTTGCTACTGTTATGAATCGTAATGTAAATATCTGATATGCTATATGTATTTTCCGATGGTCGCGACCCACAGGTTGAGAACCGCTGGAAACCGACCATATTTCTCTATTCTCATGAGAGACATATACCTTGACTTTGTTTTTCTTTAGTTTCTAGATTTTACTATTGAGGACAGATCACAGAATGTGAAAGCTAGGAAGAACCATCAGGGCCACTTGGTTTAGTTCTCTCATTTTCCCCTGAAGCTCAGAGAGAGGTGTTGTCTCAAGTTCCCACAGCTGGAACCCAGGTCTCCTGACATCTCATTGAATGCTCTTTTCTCTACACACATGTGAAAGGCTGTTCAAACAATCTTTTGGAGGAAGAAAAAAAAAAGGAAGAATTGCTGATCCAGTGCTAGGAACCATTATGTAATCCAGCTGGAATTTGACCTATATCCTCCCAATGAAACAAACAGAGATGGAAGGGAAATAGAAGGAGATACCACTAAATTGGGAAAGGCACACTTGAATGTTTAAACAGTTACTTTTGTGAAAGCTCCAATTAGTCAGCCCCTACCTGCTGCTCCAGCTCCATTTCCCTCTACTTCCTCCCAGGAACCCTTTTTGCATCAACAAAACAGGCAAATGTCTTGACTCACAAGTGCCTCTTGATCTTTACTCTTTCGCCACCCCACAGGGATACAATTAAAATTCAGAAGAACCTGACTCCAGAGTACTGGAGCTTTCCAGAGGTATGAAGAATCAGAGCAGAGAGTTTTGTTAGAAACAGTGCCTCGTAGTCTATGTCATGGGATAAGATTGACAAAATCAAATTACTATTTAAATCTGGGAGTAGAGGTGGGAATAGGGGAGATGGGCAAGTGCTAGCATAGCCTGAGAGGCTTCATGGAAGGAATGGCTCCTAAAACCAGGCTGTTAAAATAGTCTCTATTTTTTGGATGGGAAATTCTTATTATGCCCAGAACCATGCACAGTATTCTGTAGAAGGTTTATGTTCAATACATTCTTGTTGTTGCTCATGATATTGATTATTATGCCTGGGAATAATCAATTCAACTGAAACATACCCAGAGGAAACTGTTCAGTCTTCTGGAACTCACCAGTTCTTTTTTCCTTCTGGTAGGAGGAATGTGTATGCCAAATTCTGGTACCTTCTGGATGTGTGTACACTGGGAAACCATGGATGAGGCTGACTCCAGAAGGAAGGTGTGAGAAATAAAACACTGATTTCAATTTTAGTTCCGTAGAAATATTTGGGAAGCCGCCTTGGTGATGTTTTCATGATTAAAAATGACCCAGTGCGTATGCGCTTGACAGGAACATGGGCCACAGCAGGCTTGACATATGCTTTCCCCCATCTCCTTATGTCTCAGTCTGCTGGGAAATAGCCCTGTAAGATAGCACTTTGGGGACTGCTCTCAGTTGGTCTCATGCTATTTTCCTAGCCTATGGTATTCACACATCCTCCACTGAGCTGGAATCTGGCCCTGGGTCTATGGAATTGCCATTGAATGACTGTAGGGGAAAGAAAATTTAAAATGTGAAATGACTTGTTCAAATGTGAGTCAGGGATGTATTAGGTCTGTTTATAGAAGGAGGAAATGACATTCGAAGAAAATTGATTCAGGGAGAAATTCTGTCATTATATAAGCATTTGGAAATTAGTAACGGACTGCCTATGAGAGTAACAGATCGGCTTAATTGTGAAGTCCCCCAATGTGCCCTTTACCCATTGCAGTGTGGTAAAAAGAGTGTGGGCTTTGGAGCTCAATACATCTGGGCAGGGGTTCCAGGCCTGCCACTTAACGACTATTCAACCATCTGAGTCTTACTTTACTATCTGTAAAATGAGGTAATAACGATAGCTTAGAACTGTTTTATTGACCTTCAAATCAGTTGATATAAAGGATTGAGTATAGTACTCAATATACTGTATGAGTGCAATAAAAATAAAATAACAATAGATCTTTTCAAAGATCAAAAGCGAATATTTTAGAGGCACCTACTATGTGCTAGACACTTTTGTCACATTGCCTCACTTAGTCCTGATAATATTGCTATGAGGTCAGTAGAATTATCCCCTAAAATATCTAACACTATTAACAATAATAATATAACAGCTTAGACAGGAATAGTTATTTCCGGGTTTTCTAAGCCCACCTTTTCTTCCTCATTTTGCCCAAAGGCTGTAGATGTTTCACCAGGTGACAGGTGAATAAAGACAGGAGGTGAAGAAAACAAGCATTTGCAATCTAAATGCTGGTAGAGAGGTTTGCAGTGAGAGATAAGAGAACAAGTTTTCATGCAAAGAATAATAATAATGTCTGACTAACAAAGAGGCTTCTTGGGGGGGGGGGCGGGGGGAACAACCCAGGAGCCTTTACATATGGAAATCTTTTAAAACCAGAATACTGGAGCTTCACAAGTGTCTGTATTAGTTGTGTTTCTGCTCTGCCCTTCCTTCTCTATTTCCCTCAGCTGCTGCAGAGAAGGCTTGTTTCAGAAGGGGACAAGGTAAGGTCTATTCCAGGGGTGGGCAAACTTTTTGACTCAAGGGCCACAATGGGCTCTTAAACTGGACCGGAGAGCCGGAACAAAAGCATGGATGGAGTGTTTGTGTGAACTAATATAAATTCAAAGTAAACATCATTACATAAAAGGGTACGGTCTTTTTTTTTTTTTTTTTTAGTTTTATTCATTTCAAATGGGCCGGGTCCGGCCTGTGAGCCGTAGTTTGCCCACGGCTGGTATTCCCTTGAGGTGGCGGTAAAGCAAGTCCTGCAGGCACAAATCCACTCCCCCCACCCTCCACGCCAGGCACATCTCCTGTGGGTAAGCCAGAAGGCAGGCTCAGATAAAGTCAAACATAGATGCAGCCACTAGGATGCTTGCATTCCCCTCATTTCTTACAAATGGAAATGGCTTTATTGGAAGATAGATCTTGCAAAAATAGAACATCTCTCTGAAGAGTAAGGCCAAAGTTAAAGCCACATCAAATGAGAATCCCGACAGAAGACCATAGCTTCAGCACTTAATGGCAAAGAGGGAAATACAGGGCCTAGCCTAGAAGGACCCACCAGGTCTAGAAGGGGTTAACCCAGGTCACGTGGCCAAACACATTGCTCCACCCACCTCCCAAGGACAGCTGCATTTGGGGGGAAATAGTGACTCCTCCAAGACTGTGACAAGGTTATTTTACTGCAAACTGAATTCAAGTTTTCTTTTGGCCTCTGGAATGCCAAAGCACAAATTTCATGTGTTTTTCACTTAACACTATCTGTGCATAGTTCCAAATTATTTCTGAGTATGCTTCCCCCTTCCTCCCTCTCTGCCAATGTTCTGGGTGTGGTAGAAAGGAAGCACTTTCAGTCTGGGCTTCAAAATTCATGGAAATGTGAGCGAAATAATATAATATTTTGAATTATGTATTGTTTTAAAATAGGAAAGTTAGTTATATTATCCCACAGTGGTATTTTGCATCATTCTTTTCAAAACAACATGTTATAGGATATAACATATTATAGGAGCAAAGGTTCCCAGAAGCACCAGATACAGAAAAACTCAAATTATGACTTATTCGGTATCTCAAAGACACTCAATTTTGAGAGTTAGAGATTTAGAAGTATCAGCTTTCTCTTCATTTCACAAAAGAAGCAACTTAGAGGGAATGACTTGTCCAAGGTCACACAACTAGTTAATGGCAGAGCCATTTATTTTAAAGTTCCGTTTTCAAAATGCTGTTCTACACAACCAAATTAGAATCCCAGAGGGGCATTTTTGTGTGTAGAAGTTGACAAAATGATCAGTTGTCATGAGGATTAAATCAGATAACATCTGTAAAGTGGCATGCGCAATAACTAAATAGAACTAAATTAAAATGTTCTATCTACTATACATTTTTTTCTTTATATTCACGTCCACATATATTTAAGGTTTACAGAGTTGTAATGTTTCTCTATACCACATTGTGATCTCCTTTTTCATTTAGCACAGCCTGTCTACTTACCATTTTCATGCCTAAAGAACATTCCATCTGGTTGTTAGGCTCTACTTTTTTTAGACACTGTACATTATTGAACATTTGGATTGTTTCCAGTTTTTCACTATTATAAATAGTGGGGCTTGGAACAATTTTACATAGTTTGCCACCCTCCCACCCCCTGTGTTCTTTTGGGGGGTGTTTCTTTGGAATATGTTCTCAAAAGTGGAATGAAACATAGAAAGCTTTCAAACCAGATTGCTCTCCAGAGAAATACCACAGTTTACTGTGTTTGTGTGTCACCAGTGATGGGAGACTCTATCATGGGCGAAAGCAAGGGCAGGGAGTGGTTTAACTATCCTCTCTAGGCATAGAAAAGGAACTTAGGGATTCTTGGCTGAAACTTCCTTCCTCACCAACCCCCACACCCCACACCACCCCTCACCACCCCTTTATTCTTGGCAGTGTTAATGCTTCCCTGGCCTTTTCTAACTTCCTCCTTCTGCTCAGAGTCTTGGAGCAGAAGTGACCATACTAATACAGAACAGAATGAACAGTTTCTTTATCAATACAAAAGCAGCACAAGAAGTGTGACTATCTCAGGTGCTTCACCAAATAAAATTTGGAGATTGCCCAGCTTGTGTGGCTCAGTGGTTGAGCCTCAACCTGTGAACCAGGAGGTCATGGTTGATTCCTGGTTGGGGCACATGCCCTGGTTGGGGCTTGATCCCCAGTAGGGGGTCGTGCAGGAGGCAGCTGATAAATAATCCTCTCTCATCATTGATGTTTCTGTCTGTCTCCCTCTCCCTCTCCCTTCCTTGTGAGTTTCCATCATAGACTAAAGATGATTTTGATTTCAAAGATCACCTGATAAGAAAAGCCAGCCATGCCGAGGCCGGTTTGGCTCAGTGGATGGAGCGTCGGCCTGCAGACTGAAGGGTCCCAGGTTCGATTCCGGTCAGGGGCATGTGCCTGGGTGGACTTGGGATTCCTGTTCTGATTTCTGTCACTTAAAAATTGCCAATGATTTCATAATAATAAGTCATATTTTAAAGTGTTAAGGCCCCTTGTTTTATTTCAATTACAGTTGACATTCAATATTATTTTATATTAGTTTTAGGTGTGCAGCACAGTGGTTAGACATTTGTATAATTTACAAAGTTATCCTCCCATAAGTCTAGTACCCAACTCACATCAAGGCTCTTTGTTTCCATGCATCATATCATTTAATACTCTCAGCAACCTTTGGAGTGGACACTATTATAATCTTCATTTTACAGAAGAAGAAATGGAGACTTTAAAAAATTATTAACTTACCCAGAGCCACACAGCTAGGCAGTGTCAGAGCTATGATATGAACTTTGATTCAAAGGCCTTTGTGCTTGAACTGTCCTGCATTCCTTACTCTCATTTATGAGATGGTGACTTATCTGCCACAGTGCTGTACCAAGATGAAATCAGAAAAGAAATCCCAAAGTGCGGCCTTGCCCTAAGTTTTCTGGAGAGACTCTGTAATATTTATCCTACAAACAATTTCTGAGAAGTAGATCCCCAATTATAGTTACCCTATGAAATTTGCAAACACAGTGCTCCCCAAAAATAGAGTTGTAAGGAGAAAGACAAGACTCACCTTCGTTAATGTTGGTTTTTCTGGTGTTATGCATGTTTCAAAAGGAGTATGATGAACTAGACTTGGTTGTACTCAGAAGATATCCCTTTGGGGCATGCTTATCTCTTCTATCTCAGGTTTATTGCTGTGGTGAATGATGAAGCTAGGGAGTGGATAGTAATTGAAGGAGTCTCTCACTTCCTCTCCTAAGGGAGAAACTTGGAGTTAGACACAGTTCGCCTCAATACCCGAATCAGAGAGTATTAGGAGACTGTTAGCATTGAGAGAACTTAGATATCCTCTCATTAGATACTGACCCTCCCCATTTTTATTTCCCGAATAAATCTTTATTGTTTTGTTAAAAAAAATGCAGGCACTCTATTCTTAAGGGGAAAAGGAAGGAAAACCATGTGCCTATTATGTTGTATTACATTTTGTTATGGGAGATTGTGGAACAAAATGCCTTCAGGCATACCTGTGTGTGGTGCACCTGCCTGTCTCTGACACACCTCTCTGAGTGTGAGGTGCCGCTCTGTCTCTTACTGCATGGTCTCTAATTCTAGTAAAACCCTATGAGGTAGATAGTATTATTATGCCCATATTACAGATGAAAAACTCAACGCTCAGAGAGGTTAACTAATCTGCCTCAGAGTACAGTTACTAAATGAAACTATTGAGCATATTCACATCCCAAAAGAAGGCAAGGGGAAATGATTGAGAGTTAAGAGACTTGAGTTCTAGTTCCAATTCTGTCACTAGCTAAGTGTATGACCTTGGGCAGGTCACTTCAGTTTTATTCTCTGCAAATAAAAAGGTCATACTCAGTTATTGCTTTAGTTATTTTCTGGCTTTACATTCTATGCCTTTTCTTGAAATTTGTACCATTATCTGTGGTTACTTGTATTTGGGAAAAAAAAATGGTTCAGTTGTTCAGGAAAATAGAAATAAAAAGTGTTGAGATGCTCACAAATCAAACTTAGAGATGATAGAAATGATCATAGAAATGACAGTAGAAAGGACTTTTTGTTTTTAGCAAAGCTAAGTTTTGCTGCCACCTAGTGTGGAAAAGAAATATGGCTCCTGGTCCTGTGGTGGCCAAGGCAAAAAACTACCAGAAATCATCCACTTGACCAGGTAAATAATTTATGGTAT